>NC_068982.1:28877945-28889406 GCF_001194135.2 Octopus bimaculoides
TCTAATCTCATCTCCCGGTCTGTCTCATTCTCCTGCTCCTGCCCACGCTACAACACCACCATCCTCACAGACACCCATCACCGTCCCAATCACATCACCGACTCCTTTACCTGCATTTCTAGTAACGTCATTTACTGCATTTCCTGCTCGTTCTGCCCTTCCCTGTACATCGGTCAAACGAGACCCCGCTTGGATGACCGGTTCGCAGAGCACCTCCGAGACATCAGACTCGTCCCAGTCTCGCGCGATTTCCGTTCTACCAGCCATTCACTACATCTGTCTATATTCGGACTGTCTTTGCACAAGAGCCATCCGGACTCCAGCTTTCGCCGTGAACAGGAATTTATCTTCTCTCTTCGATCCGTTGCGTCACCTGCGCTCAACTCCCCTCCTTACTTCATTTGAATCCCCTTCTTCTCTTCATCTGACACCTACTTCCTCTCTTCACTCCTACCTACCTCCTCTCTTCAGTGATACCACCCCCACTCTACCCACACAGGCCCACCCCACACCGATTATCATCTACGTTGTGTTATTTATATGAGCCTCGTCTTGAGACTAACCAACTGTTTGTACCACATTGTTATTGGATCTCACTATTTTATTACGCACACACATACATGTACACTCACATATGTGCCCGCATACACACATACACACGCATACTCACTCATACGCACACACAGACTCTCTCTCTCACATACACACACACACACATATTAGTGGTGAGAAAGGCGGTTACGGAATTTCTGAAGATGAATGCAACTAGATTCGAAACTAGGTCAGGTCAGTTTCCCTTTTATAACCTGTACAATAAACGGCAAAATCATTGTTTACATTTGGCAAAGTTTCACGGCATTCTTTTCTTTCTTTTCTTTTATTCTTTTACTTGTTTCAGTCATTTGACTGCGGCCATGCTGGAGCACTGCCTTTAGTTGAGGAAATCGACCCCAGAACTTATTCTTTGTAAGCCTAGTACTTATTCTATCGGTCTCTTTGGCCGAACCACTAGATTACGGGGACGTAAGCACACCAGCATCGGTTGTCAAGCGATGTTGGGGACAAACATATACACACACGCACATTTTTCGTCTACCAAATCCACGCACAAGGCTTTGGTTGGCCCAAGGTGCCACGCAGGACCATGTGGTTGGTAAGCAAGCTACTTATCACACAGCCACTCCTGTACCTGCATTGACTGAGAACTATTCAGTTCATTTTAGTATTCAGAATTATCTTTGCACTTTGTTTAATGCAATGGCAATTAGTATCTCTGTGTGTGTCTGCATGTTTTTATGTATATATATGTATGTAAAATGACAATAAAGTTAAACTAAAGTACAACCAACAACGAGTAAAATGGCATAATTATTGAGCGAAGAGTAACGTAGATGCTTACTGAAGCTGAAAAACATTGGCATAATGATTTAGTATCTAATGTACTGTCAAATATCCATAATTACGCTGAGGAATTATTAAACATATTTTATATTTAATGAAAGAAGTTGAAGAACAATGATAGAATGGACAATGCGAGAGGAACACTGGTTGTTAACTGTATTGTAAGATCCATCCTAACAAGCAGATTTAAAATATTAAAATTTTTACAAGATTTCTTTAGTTGCTTTGATAAACATTAGTTGGTTAAAGTGGTTACTTTACCAAAATGAGGGAGGTTATGAAAATACGAAGACCTATTGATGTGGTTATAGACGTGAGTAAAGCTTTGTAATTTTCATTTAGTGTCGGAGTATGAATTCCGGCTGGCCTTTGTATTTCTGAGTGATGTGAAATATTTCTACATCGCTTTCTTCTTAACTGTCATCCGGAAATTGTATCTTCGTATGTGCATAAACAAATTAGAACGCTTAAATGTTTCAAACCTTTTGTTAGCGGAACAAACTGAAAATAGTCAATGAGAGTGATCTCTCTGTATAATTAACGATTTCTCGAACCACAATATATTTATGTGACAGTTATGATATCCGAAGTCCATATACTACGCAACTGGTTTCTTTCAACCTAAACGTCGGACAAAATGCTTAGCGGCGTTTCTTCCGACTTCACGTTGAAATGCCACCGGGGTCGACTTTGCCTTTTATCCTTTCGGGTCGATAAAAATAAGAACCAGTTCAGTACTGGGGGTCTATGCAATTGATTTATACCCTCCTCCAAAATTGTTGTGTGTGTGTGTGTGTGTGTGTGTGTGTGTGTGTGTGTGTGTCTGCTAAGGCGGTGAACTGGAAGAATCGTTAACTCGCTGAGCTAAATGCTTGGCGTTATTTTGTTCGCTTTTACACTCTGAGTTCAAATTCCGCTGAGGTCGAATATGGCTTTCATCCTTTCGGAGTCGATAAACTAATCGACTCAGCCCCTCCCTCGAAATTACTACACTTGTGCCAAAATATAAAACCAACATTTCTTAATATTGTATGGTTTCAAGCTGGTAGAATCGTTAGCATGCTGGGAAAAACTGACCGCGGCATTTCGTCCGTCTTTACGTTTTGATTTCAAATTCTGCCAAGGTCGACTTTGTCTTTCATCCTTTCGGAGTCGATAAAATAACTACCAGCTGAGCACTGAGGTCGATGTAATCGACTTAACACCTTTCCTAAAATTGAAAGATTTGAAACCGATATTTCTTAATATTGGAATATTTTAGATACAAGTTTGGATCGACCATTCTACGACACTGTTCTGCTTCATCTTTCATCCTAACAACATATTTCTCTTCTCTTATGCTATTTCGTTTAGCTTTACTTTTCCTTCTACACTTCCTCATTTGCTAAACAATCATTATATGACTTTTTATTTTGTCATTAGAAATCTAATATTCGATACATGAAACTACAGTAAACTGAAATCATGAATTTTTCAAAGTCTATGTATGTATGTGTATGTGTGCATGTGCGCGTGTGCGTATGTGAGTGAGTGTGTATGTATATACAGATTTCTATATGTATATATACGTTTATGTATGTGTGCACGAATGTATAACAGTGCTGCAATGTAAAGAGTCGTAGTATACTTGGTAATTATATATATATATATATATATATATATATATATATATATATATATATATATATATATATATATATATATATACAGAGAGAGGGAGAGAGAGAGAGAGAGAAAGAAAAGGAGAGAGAGAGAAAGAAAAGGAGAGAAAGAGAGATATTTAAACATACAATCACACACACATTAATGTGTGTGCATATATTATATGCAGTTTGGCAGATATACAAAATATCAGTAATATAAACGGCTGTATGTCATTCGTAATTTTATAATTATGACACTTGATATTACTAGTCTTAGTTGCGTCTAAATATTTAAATATTTTGTCTCTACGCTGTTTGCTTTTAGCTTGATTAATAAACGTATATTCTTCATATATTCTCTACTGTACGTTCTATATATCAAACTGCTGCTACTGCTATTGCTGCTAATAATAATAAAAATTATTATTATTATTTCTGCTATAGGCACAAGGCCTAAAATTTGTGGGAGGGGACTAGTCGATTACATCGACCCCAGTGTTTCACTGGTGCATAAATTATCGACCCCGAAAGGATGAAATACAAAGTCGACTCCGGCGGAATCTGAATTCAGAACGTAGCGGCAGAAGAAATACCGCCAAGCATATCGGTCGGCGTGCTAACGATTCTACCAGCCCGCCACCTTACTACTACTACTACTACTACTACTACTACTACTACTACTACTACTACTACTACTACTAATAATAATAATAATAATAATAATAATAATAATGATGATAATAGAAATAATAATGATAATAATGTTTTCTTTATTGGCCACATGGGCCTTCATAGAACACACAGGGACGCAAATACAAAGACATAAAGGGAGGTGTTTACCGTGTAAGCATATAAAACAATAACAGAAATAAGCAATAAAATTAAACAATTACAATTCCCCAATAGGGTGGAGGGAGACTTCCAAGGGAAAACCGTGCAAACCCCACAGAAATTCACGGTTTCTCTGACCACTTACGCAAGTGCTTCCACTTTCTCTTACTCTACTCAGAAGCGCATGCTCAGAGCAGGCCCGTTCACACGAGCCATGCTCGCCACTCTCATCCACTTTTCTTTAAATTTGCTAGAAGGGAGCACCTCCCTCTCCACTCTGATCCGCCGCTTCAAGTGAAACCTGAAAAAGTTGATCAGAGATTCGCCAGAGAGGAAAGTGCCCGCCTTCAACCCTTTCAGTCTTGTCCACCACACAGCCTCTTCCGCCATGGCCACCAGACAGAAGAAAACTGCTCGGCCTTTCTGGCCACAGGAAGTGGGCAGAACAATCTTAAAAGTAGTCTCGGTTGATAGATGGATTCGTGCGACACGCGACAGCAAGTGCTCGACATAAACCCACACGTCAGAAATTATCAGGCACTGGATGAGTGCGTGCAGAACGGTTTCATCGCTCTGCGCACATCTCGGGCAGCTCCGACTGACAGCACTTTCGTGCCTGTGGAGTTCATCTCGAACCGCCAACGCTCCCCAGTAGCATTGCCAGGCCAGGGATATCTGGAAGTTATCCATAGCATAATAATAATGGTTTCAAATTTTTCCACAAGGGCAGCCATTTTGGGAGAGGGGACGTGTCGATTACATCGGCACCAGTGTTCAACTGGTACTTACTTTATCGACCCCGAGAGGATGACAGCAAAGTCGACCTCGGCAGAATTTGAACTCAGAATGTAGTGACAGACGAACTACTGCTAAGAATTTCGCCCGGCGCCGGCGTGCTAACGATTCTGCCAGCTCGCCGCCTTATAGCATGATGATGATGATGATGTTAATAATAATAATAATAATAATAATAATGATGATGATGATGATGATGTACCTAGTTAGTATACGGTTGTGCGGAAGTCCGTCGTTTACACTCCCCCACCCACAGATGTATGTTTTTGTATCTGTCCCCTCACCACGGCTTGACAGCTCATTCATGTTGGTTTGCTTACGCCCCCGAAAATTTGCTGTTCAGCAAAAGAAACCGATCAAAATAAGTGCCAGACTTTTAAAAAAAGTAGAGGGACGATGTATTCAACTAAAACTTTTCAAGGCTATGCCCCAGCATGGCAGCTGTCCAGTGGCAGGAACAAGAAAAATGACAAAAGATTATAAGCTTTCTATTATGTACACTTCAATAATCATCCCTAGTATTTCACAATTCCTATTTTGTTATGGAAGACACGCCGACTGCATTGCATGTGTTGGTTAGTTCACATTACTCCGGTTTCTCTGGTGTTTATACTCTTCTCTGGACGAGACGCCTGCCCGTCCTAGGATTACTTATTTTTATCAGCTGATTGGACTACAACAACGTAAAATGAAGTGTTTCGCCCATGCCAGGAATCGAAACCATAATCTTACGGTTATGAGTCCAGCACCCTAACCACTAAGCCATGCACCTCCACATAAATTGACTTGTGCAATCAACTTACATTACTTATAATTGTTGGTATTTTATCCCAAGTAGAGCCCTGATTGGGTAAACATTATCAAAGACATTCCAACCATGTTAATCCTGTCTGTTTAAAATCTATACCTATCCATATCATTAACCTACAAAAATATGTCACCTATATTTACGACAGTCAAGTCCATTTGAGGAAGATTTGGTTGCGACTGCTAGCATTTCTTGCTATAGAGCAGAGGGAGATTGAAACAAGTTTATGTCTTCCTCTATCTGTCTGCCTGTCTATTTGTCTGTTTCTGGATCTGTCTGTCTTTCCAGTTCTTTCTTTCTTTCTTTCTTTCTTTCTTTCTTTCTTTCTTTCTTTCTTTCTTTCTTTCTTTCTTTCTTTCTTTAGCTATCTGTCCACCGTATTTACCATATAAAATTACAAAGCAGTTCAAGCGAGAAATATGTAATCATTCCTTTGGCTATTTCTAACCACAAGAGGGTAGCAGCTGGATGTTTCGTTTATCATTAGCATAAAGGTGGCATGTCTTAAATACTTAGATATAGTGTGAAACCAAACGATAGCACATCCATTTACCTCTTCCTTTCACTCACATCTCCCACACATTTTACATCTGTCATATATTTCTAATGTCGTGTTTATAGGCAACATCGCAGTTATGCCTCAGTGCTTAGTGATTGAACGCAATAGGCTGATTTCTAACCTGAGTCATAAAACATAACTTTGGTTGAATGAAATTTTTATCGAACATTCAAACTATGTTTGAATGTGTGCGTCTGCCTTTCCATACATATATACACACATACATCGCGATTGTACCAAATAAAGTGATTATTATTATTATTATTATTATTGTTATTATTATTATTATTATTATTATTATTATTATTATTATTATTATTATTATTATTATTTATGGTTTCCTTTCATTATAACTTTATTTCAGCTGCCCTAGTACCGGGTATCCTCCGGAGGCCAAGAGTAGCAAGGGCATTTTTGTTTTGCTATGCATGCTAAAATTATCACCATTATTTATTCCATTTTAGATGGAGAGTGCTTTCAGCAGTATACGGGCTATACTCCTCAAGGTTATCTTTTGTAGTTCACGGAGATTGGAGTTACCAGGAGCTGCTTAATATACTTCTCATCTCTCTTCTTTATCATTCTCAACGCACCATTGTCGTAGTACTAAGCTTCCACATTTTTGTGATTTCAATTTGTAGATCTTCATAGTGAGAAAGCTTTTCATATTCCTTACTTGAGACAGTTTGATCTTGTGGGAAGTTCCTCTGTTGTAGTTCTTGATCACAGTGTCTGGTCGACTGGAGTCAATTTTTCTGTCTGTATTGGGAAATTCCAAAGGATGGTGACGCCCTCGCCATTTACTACATCCCCTGGGTGGTGTCTGTATCACTTCTCATGAGATTTAATTTTCTGATATTTACAAGCATTCTAGTGGATTACTGTCCTAGTCTGTCATGTCTTATGAGGTACTCCTTTTCAGTGAGGACCGGCCAACCAGAAACAACAAGATCAATTGTCTCTGTGAATTTTCCGAAAATTCTGCACGAGAGGTCCGATCCATCTTTAAGAACCTTTGCATAGTAGATTCTGGTAGGTAAGCTCTGATCTTGCGCTGCAATAATAAAACCTTCTGTTTCTCCTTTAAGACCTGTCCCTTGTAGTTATTGGTATGTTAGATTTTGATCAATACCTGGCTTGGACAGGTGGTTAAGGTATTTTCCATGCAGGAGTTTGCCTTTACAGTTGTCTTTGATATTATTCATGCAAGCCTCCTTTGCATTTTGTTTGACACTTTTTACATCAGTGATAGGTTTGTCACTATTTGGATCTTTTTGGTCTTTCTGACTGTTGCTTTCTAAATCAGGAGAAGCAATGGTAGGCCTGTCAGTATTTGGGTGTCTTTGGTAATTCTTATTGTTAACTTGTAGGCCAACAGATCTTTTAAGTTTCTGACTAAGCTTCATGACTGAAGCTTGCTTGGAATCTTCACGCTTCAGTGAAGTTCGTAAGAGCACATCACTTGTTGTATTAAGGTACGTTTCTAGGCCTATTATTGCTGATTTGAAGGATTGTTCAAGCTGTACCAGGCGTCTTTCACCTATTTTTCTTGGGAGATAAAGCCTGTTTATATCTGATTTTGGATGGCACATTCGGTACCTTGTAAAGATTTGATGGATCTTGCTATCCATATTCTGCATATCAGTGAGACCTCACTTAATAATACCGAAGCTATATGTGGTTACTGATATGACCAAAGAATTGACCGCATCCATTCTGTTAGCAGCATTTAATTCTGAGTTTAGGACCATTCTTGCCCTTCGGTAGCATTCCTAGCAGATATTCTCTTTCCTTTTAGAGCGCTGGATACCATCACCTTCTATTATTATTATTATTATTATTATAATTATTATTATAATTATTATTATAATTATTATTATTATTATTATTATTATTATTATTATTATTATTATTATTAAGGTGGCGATCTGGCAGAATCGTTAGCGCGCCGGGCAAAATGCTTAGCGGCATTCCGTCCATCTTTACGTTCTGAGTTCAAATTCCGCCGAGGTCAACTTTGCCTCTCATCCTTTCAGGGTCGATACATTATATACCAGCTGAGTATTGGGGTCGATGTGATCAACAATTCCCCTCCCACATAATTTCAGGCCTTGTGCCTATAGTAGAAAGGATTATTATTATTATTATTATTATTATTATTATTATTATTATTATTATTATTATTATTATTATTATTAAGTCGGCGTGCTGGCAGAACCGTTTGTACGCCGGACGAAATGCGTACCGGAATTTCGCCTGTCGCTACATTCTGAGTTCAAATTCCGCCGAGGTCGACTTTGCTTTTCATCCTTTCGGGGTCGATGAAGTAAGTACCAGTGAAATACTGGGGTCGATGTAATTGACTAGCTCCCTTCCCCAAACATTTTCAAGACCTTGTAACTAGAGTTAAAATAATAATTATCATTATTAAGCCGGCTGGCTGGCAGAATAGTTAGCACGCTGAGAAAAATGCTTAGTGGCAATTCGTCCGTCTTCACGTTCCAAGTTCAAATTCTGCCGAGGTTGACGTTGCCTTTCATCCTTTCAGGGTCGATAAATTAAGTAACAGTTGAGAGTTGGAGTCTATCTCATTGACTTAATTCACCCCTTAAATTTCAGGACTTGTACCTATAGCAGAAAGGATTATTATTATTATTATTATTATTATTATTATTATTATTATTATTATTATTACTTAAGTGGCGTGCTGTCAGAATCGTTAGCCCGCTGGGTAAAATAGCGGCATTTCGTCCGTCACTACGTTCCGAATTCAAATTCCGCCGAGGTCGACTTTGCCTTTCTTCCTTTCGGGGTCGATAAATTAAGTTTCATTGAAACACTGGGGTCAATATAATGTGAGGCCTTGTGCCTCCAGTAGAAAAGATTATTATTATTATTATTATTATTATTATTATTATTATTATTATTATTATTATTAATAAGAATAATACTAAAGGCGGCGTGTGGGTAGAGCTGTTACTGCGTCGAACGAAATGTTTAGCGACATTTCTTCCGGCTCTTCATTGCATCGAGATCGTCTTTCGTAGCGTGATGAAATGAATATCAGTTGAAAACTAAGAGTCCATGCAATCGACTTCCCCTCCTACAAAATTTGAGACATTGTACCAAGAGTAGAAAGAATTATTATTATTATTATGTTTTTGTTGCTGTTATTCACCATCATAAAAATTCGGTTGAAATAATGATACAGCCAAATATTTTAACGGTAGGCATTCCGTACATTGTGCTCAGCGAATCGTGAAAGCGTATTTGACATTGTTAATCGATTACAAACGAGCCAGTATGCAAAAGAGAGTGACACATTCCAGATTGACTTGGCAGTAAATTAAGATACAGAGACGAAGTATAGCTTATATATGTCCAAGTCAAAATAACAGCGTGGCTAATTTGTCTCCTGCTCATTTTAAGGGCCAAGAATTCATATACATAATTACGAAGCTTATATTAAACTACATATTAGGTAGCTCGCAAAAATAAAGATATATATATATATATATATATATATATATATATATATGTTTATACCTAGCTCAGAGATTTATTATTATTATTATTATTATATATATATATATATATATATATAGTAATCTGTCCATCCATGTGTGTGTGAGTATTCATATTAATGTTTATATAACTATGTTTGAATGTGTGCGTCTGCCTTTCCATACATATATACACACATACATATACACATATACACACTACACGTATATACGCATTCAGACACACATGCAAACATATATATATTTATGCGTGTGCGTGTCTCCATATCTGTCTCTCTTTTCTCTTTCTCTCTATCTCCCTATATATATATATATATATATATATATATATATATATAAACGAAAGCAATATATCTGCGCACACACACACACACATACACACATATACACACAAACAGAGCTATTGTTAGTTTCTGTTTCAATACCCTTGTTAACTAATTGAATGTTTGGTTGAACTAGGAATTAGAAATATTGGGAAGAGTGTTTTGAACAAGTGATTATCGGGAAAATACTGCCTAGAATATAGCAAACTAAGACGAAATGTAATCATAGTTTAGATATCTTGTATTTCGAAGGTTTGTTTCCAGGTCCTTATCATTGATGTAAGATGGCATATACCTTACAATAATTGCAGAATGGGCGTATGTGTGTAGACATCTTCAAAACATAGAAAATCATAGATCTTTACTTGGAAATTGGTACTTTGTCTAGTAAATTATGATCGGTGGAGAAGAATGCCTTCTACTGATTATAAGCGATTTTTCATTAAATGTTATGTTGAACATTTGCAGCGTCGGTGCACGATATATATATATATATATATATATATATATAAACCACCATTCATTAATTTGTTTAGGGTGGGTATTATCACTGTACTGGTTTGAGGATTCTAATTAAAACTTTATATATGCTTCTGAACAAACTATCTTGTTAATTACCTGTATGGTATGTTGTATAGTTCAAATATTCATTACTACTATAAAGAAGTCACTACGTTGTCTGTGAACTATATACGAAGAGGTGAAGTAATATATCTAAAATGATGGGACGTTCCGTGTGGTCTATTTGAATCATACTATGATTTGACTCGGATATCTGGCTGAGATCTCTTTGGATTAGAAATAGTAATGGTTATTGCTAGGGTTAGGGTTAGGGTTAGAGTTAGGGTTAGGGTTAGGGTTAATTGTTTCAGAATCGTTTGTTTATGTAGTCGGCACTTAATGTATATCGGCTGAATGGACGTCAGTGATTGGTTGAAATTACAGAAATACGACAACTTTAACATGGAATAATTTATGGATTTCTTTTTTTTTAAAGAAGACTAAGAGAAAAAGATGTTTTATATGACACATTCTACCAGTGTTCCAAGTTTCAAAGTGTTTCGTTAATGAAAAATGTGGCCCCCGTTTTAAAAAAGATCCAATTTATCTGACTTAATACATCCAGCTATACTACACGCACTCATACACACACGCATACGCATCTCTCTCTCCCCATCTATTACTCTGTCTATCTGTATATCTGCCTGTTTGCGTATCTATCTATTGTTCGTAACCACCAACTTAACACTACACACTGAATCGTCGCAAGGTATGGAAGGTTTTCGAAGGACCGGAGAGATTATGTCCGGGTGGAGAATTATACCAGATATAGTACTATACAAAATACCGAAAGGATCTTCACCTCTTACATCACACATTTCTTCTTACTTCAACGTCGAGATGGTATAATTTCCTGGGAGAGAGATAATTTTTGCGGCTGAAGATAGCTTTACATTGTAGATTATACACATATTATGTTATGTTATATTATATTATGTTATATTATATTATACACATGTAGAGCTTGAAACACGTGTACCGCGGAATCCTTTGTAGTTTTGTTGTTATTTTTTTCT
>NC_068982.1:28889660-28890699 GCF_001194135.2 Octopus bimaculoides
ACACACACACACACACACACACACACACACACACACACACACACACATACACACACACACATACACACATACACACGTGCGCGTGTGTGTGTATACATTGTTATGTATGTGTGTAGATGTATGCACCTCTTTATCTGTCTATACATATACATGCACATGTATGAATGTATGTATGTATGTTATTCAGCTTCATTTCAAGATTTTTTTGCTAATAAAGAACTAATTTCTAACCTAGATCCAGGGCTCCTTCACTGGAATTTCAACAAAATCAGCAGGCTATTTGTGTCTGTATGTATGCATGTATGTGTGTATGTATGTTATTCCCTTTGTCTTTTTATTTTAAAGTTTTGACCGGCCACCTACTTGGTAGCAGGGTTGTGAAGGAAAGCGTCTTATTTTAAGCCACCATTCTTTAAATCTTATGAACGCCTGGCAGATTTTTATAGGTCCAGACATCGCGAATTAAGTGTATGAATTAAGGATTTGCGTTCTCTCTTCGAGATCCCAAGATCAGCCATACTATGCTCCAAAACGGTTGGTATGTAACCTGCTGCTTTAATTAGTAATAGGTATGAAGTTGAAAGTGTATGTCGTGTACTGGTTTTGCGAACTCCTTATCAATGGTCTATAGATGTCTTCTTTCTCTGACTTCTGTAACAGAACATATCTTTTCCTCGCGGTTTGACACAACAATATTTGGCCGGTTGTATGTATGTATGTATGTATGTGTGTATGTGGAGGTGCAATGGCCCAGTGGTTAAGGCAGCGGACTCGCGGTCATAGGATCGCAGTTTCGATTCTCAGACCGGGCGTTGTGAGTGTTTATTGAGCGAAAACACCTAAAGCTACACGAGGCTCCGACAGGGGATGGTGGCGAACCCTGCTGTACTCTTTCACCACAACTTTCTCTCACTCTTACTTCCTGTTTATGTTGTGCCTGTAATTCAAAGGGTCAGCCTTGTCACACTGTGTCATGCTGAATATCCCCGAGAACTACGTTAAGGGTACACGTGTCTGTGGAGTGCTCAGCCACTTGCAC
>NC_068982.1:28890709-28895995 GCF_001194135.2 Octopus bimaculoides
GTGTTTATTGAGCGAAAACACCTAAAGCTACACGAGGCTCCGACAGGGGATGGTGGCGAACCCTGCTGTACTCTTTCACCACAACTTTCTCTCACTCTTACTTCCTGTTTATGTTGTGCCTGTAATTCAAAGGGTCAGCCTTGTCACACTGTGTCATGCTGAATATCCCCGAGAACTACGTTAAGGGTACACGTGTCTGTGGAGTGCTCAGCCACTTGCACGTTAATTTCACGAGCAGGCTGTTCCGTTGATCGGATCAACTGGAACCCTCGATGTCGTAAGCGACGGAGTGCCAACAACAATGTGTGTATACAAATATATACGTTATATACTTGTTCACAGAAGATTAGTCAGGAGGACATGAGACGTGGTAGTGAAGCATGATATTCGAATGTTGGGCCTCACGGAAGTACTAACAAGTAACCGAGACCTTTGACGATATGCTGTGCTTGAGAGGACTCATCAAGCCTAGTGAAATCGTAATCGTGGCTGTTGGAGGTGACACTCGTGAAATTGTGATCGTGACGGTTGCCAGTAGCCTATTCTTCGAATGGTAGGCGTGAGGGATGCGATGAGAAGAGACCGAGAGCATATGCAATATGCTGTACTGAAATGACTCATTAAGTCAAGTGAAACCGTAGTCGTAGCCGTTGCCGATGTCATGTAACTGACACCCATTCTGGTGACACGTAAAAAGTACCTATTACACTGTTGGAGTGGTTGACGTTAGGAAGGGCATTGAGCCGTAGAGACCACGCAAAATCGGACTGGGACTTTGTGGGCGTAGCTCTCCGGCTTAGCAGTTCCAGTCTAACCGTCTCACCCATGCCAGCATGGTAATGATGATGATGATAATGCGTGTCTGTTTCCATATACATACATACATACATACATACATATATACATACATATATATATATATATATATATTCATATATATATATATATATTCATATATATATATATATATATATGCAAACACATACGCACTTATGCATTTGAGAGTATGTGTTTACATATTTGCATTGTAATTTGTTTTATTTATATAACATCAGTTGCTACACTTCCATCTAAAACCTGAACCAACAAAGTGCTGAAACATATCACCGGTTTGTCCACTCATGGTTTGTCGAAATGGTATTTGTGTATTATAAATAAGATCATTTTTCTGTAACTAGTCAGAAGCTTGCTTGCTCTTCTATAATCATTTCGAACGGTTGATTTACAGAATTTGTTTGAGAATGGGGAACAACTCATCGTAATATTTCTTTATAATTTTGAATGTAATGATTTCAAAATTGGATCCCTGCGAGTCGATGTTTTTGAGAGTCACTAAAATCAATATTCTTTCAGGTATGAAGGCGGCAAACTGGCAGAATCGCTAGCACACCGGACGAAACGCTTTGCGGCAGTTTCTCCGTCTTTACGTTCTCAGTTCAAATTCCGCCGCGGTCGATAAAAGAAATACTAATTAAGCACTGGGTTCGATGTAAACGACTTACCCGCTGCCTCGAAATTGCTGGCCCTGTGCAAAAATTTGAAACCAATATTATTTCAGGTTTGAGTTCAATCATGTCAACAATACCGTCCTTCAAAACTTGCGAATTTGTACCTAGGAATAAACGTGTAGGTTTCTCGAACTGCAAAAGAGAATAGCAAATTTTATTTTACATCTCAGCTTGACAAATGAAAAATGGAAGGACAATTTATATAATCACTTTATAAGATTATTTCTACGGATTTTCGATAGAAATTATAGCCAGCACGGCTTTGTTACGGCACTCATTTACTTTGATTTTGATTTGAAAAGTAACTTAGGAAGTGATTTAAAGAGTGATTTATTTGCAGTGCTAACACGGCAGGACACAGTGTTGACTTCAAAAACATTTTATACATTTTATAGTATATTATGGGTGCATAACGAAATGCGGTGTCGCTATAAGTAATTAAGTTATATAATGTATTTCTAGATACCACATGAAAAGACTACATTGTCAGCAGACTGAAATATCATTGATTAGATGTCTACTTAATCAAAGTTAAGCCGCGGTTAGATAACTACAACGGCAGACAATACACCATGTTTCTGTTTGCACTTTTCATATTGAATTTTCTTGTAAATATTCTTTTTCACTTCTGTAATACATTTTTGTTGTTTTCATTATTATTCTTCTTTTTAAAAGAAATAGTCTTTTAGTAATACCGACTCGTTAACCGGGCCTCGTAGGCTGGTGGCCTCGTAACCGGGACTCATTAACTGGGTCTCGCAGGCACCCTAAAATTGGAGACTTGGTTCTAATGCTTGAAAGAAGATTCCGCTCATAATTCCACGTGGGGTTGTTACGTCGGGTGATAGATTAAGCGCGCAACCCAAAGATACCATGGTGGTAATTGAGCTCAAAACGCAAATGACAAGAGCAAATCCAAGAAGACATCCGGTCTAACAGTTCTGTCAATCTGCCATCCTACACTGATGTTATTTTATTAACCCCCGAAAAAGCGAAAGGCGAAACTGGCTTCAGCAGGATTCGAGTTTGAGGGCAGAGTTGAAAGAAATACCACAAGGTATTCTATTCGACGCTCTAGCAACTCTACCATTTCTTTTGTCCTAGTTCAGCCTTGATAAAAACAGACCTATGACTAACGGCGTTCCCGTTATGGCCATCCCTTCCCTCTCTCAAGCATTACATATAAGGGAATACATAATTTAACGTATTCCAGAGGCGGCTAGGTAGCAGAATCATTACCGTGCCGGACAAAATACTTAACGGCATTTCGTCCGACTTTAGATTCTGAATTCAAATTCCGCCGAGTTCGACTTTGCCTTTCACCCTTTGAAGTCGATAAAATAAGTACCATATGGGCACTGGGGTCGATGTAATCAACTTACCCCCTCCCCAAAAATTTCAGGCCTTGTGCCTATAAGTAGAAAGGATTTTCTAATGTGTTCCTATCTTTTCAGGTTGCTTGAGTTCTGTTTCCTATTACTAGAAGGACAAGCTAAATAGAGGGGTTTCTTGTTGGCTCGCATAAAGCATCATTTTTATTAGTCATATGTCTATTCTATTCTAGTTTCGATAAAACAAGTGAAGGAACTATTCTGCTTGAAATATGAGGCATAGAGTTCGTGCAGCATATTAGCGACTTTCTTGTCACATAGCTTACTAAGAAAATATTTAGATTATAACACCAACATTAGTATTTTTGCAGCAAGACGACCAAATGTGTTTTAAGAATATGAATATGCTATGATCATTAAATATGCTTTCACGTACTGAACTGTTTGCATAATTATGCTACATAGTGTTCCATTTCATTACATACACACCAGCATATACCCAGTTGTAGAAACGGAAGAAACGAGCACACATCAAGTTTGGTGGCGTTTAAACACACACACACACACACACACACACACACACACACACACACACAAAAGCAGAGACATATGTAGGCGTATACAGATACCTACGTAACTAACTATTATACACTTACATGTTTATACATTGTGTATGTATAAGTATAGAGGTTAGTAAATAGATATTTATATCCACTCACACACACACACATATATATATATACAGGGTGGGGCATAGAGGACGGACGTTTTTGAGATGGCTATTACTCAGCCCCAGGGGGACGGACATATGTCTGTCAGGTACCATTCGGTTCATGGTGTCTTATTTTTTGTATTTTCAGGTGAAACTAGGGCACTGTGGACGATAGAGTACCGCGTGTTTGACTACGACAGTTACGTGAAGAATAACGAGTCTGTCACATCAGTCCAGAGCGAGTTTCGGTGAAACTTCAACATTCACTGAAATCAGGCTGTTCCCACTCGTAACACAATCTTACGTTGGGTGAATGCACTTCGTACACGAGTTACAATAATAAATAGGAGACCAGTGGGGGGCGCCACGAATGGTACGGATCCCGGAAAATGTGGAATGCGTCAGGCAAACTTTAATACGGAGTCCGAATCCATCTCTTTGGAGGCATTCCACTGAACTTGGCATCGGTAAGGCGTATTTTGCTTGAAGACTTGCATTTCCACCCCTGCAAATTGGTCATTGGGCAACAGCTGAAACCATGGGACTATGCACACCGGCTTAACTTCGCGTTTCAGATGGAAGCAATTTGTGAGGCATGGTAAATCAACAGAACTGTCGTTATTGGGCTCTTGAAAGTCCGATACAACTGTACAAAAGACCACTGCACATCCCAAAAATGACATTCTGATGTGCTGTTGGAGAAGCTGCCATCATTGGTCAATAATTTTTTAAAAGTTAATAGAAATGCTGCTTTGTGAACTGAGCGTTACATCGAGATGATAAAGAACTTCTTTGTGCCTGAATTACGAACTAAACGTATACCTGTTCAACGTGTGTGGTTTCAGCAGGCTCGAGCGATGGCTCACACAGCCAGAGCATCAATGGACGTTCTTCGCCCTCTCTTCGGTGACCGCCTAATTTCCAGATTTGCTGACATTCTTTGACCTCCTCCGTTCCATAATTTGTCCAGGTTTGATTATTGCTTGTGGGGAAACCTCAAGGCACGTATGTATGCGCATAAGCCCCGCACATTGGATGATTTGAAGGAGGCTATTCGCGTGGAAGTCACCCAAATCGACAGAACAATGCTGGAGACAGTGGAGGCCAACTTCCAAGAACCCCCTCCAGATCCCTCTCCTGCATCAATGAAGATGGGCACATGATGGATGATGTTTTCCACACTTGATTTCGACAAATGTTAATTCAATGCAAACACATTGATGCCAATAAAATTTGTTTGCAGCTAAAATTAATGATTTCGTGAAATTTTCAAAAACGTCCGTCCTCTCTGCCCCACCTTGTACATATATAATGTATATAGACACAGACAATCACACGCACACATACATAATACATACATATGTGTGTGTGTGTGTATGTGTGTGTGTGTACGTGCGTGTGTGTGCGTGTGTGAACTCATTCCATCACGATGCCATGCGTCGGCTACTAGCAATATAAGTATTCCAAAAAATAAATTTAATGCCATGAGGAAGAAAAAATTCTAACAGTTTGGGTTCCTCGTAGAAAACATAAGTTCTCTTTGTATATTCCCCAAACATACATTTACACAAAGACATGAAATGGAATAAAATAAATAAAAACCAGCAACTTGAAATTCACCAATAAACAATTTATAATTTGTACGCCTGGTTCTCCTCTTCCCCCGACGTATTATCGATGTGATCATACTCATTACTACTTAAATTTCGACACAGGCAGATGCATGTATATATAT
>NC_068982.1:28896524-28897425 GCF_001194135.2 Octopus bimaculoides
ATATATATATATATATATATATATATAAGGTTATTTCACAATTATGCACACGGGTGTGTGCATATCTGTGTGTGCGCAAGCTTGTGTTTGTGTGTTTCTATGGATTCACGGGTATATATTTTTTTTCGAGTAGGCTTCATGACAGTTGCTTGATAGAACCCTATGGAGGAAGTACCTGAGAACACACTTACGAGCATTCTAGAAATAGTGGGTGGAGAAGATCGGCTGATGGATATATTTTAATATGAAATGCTTTTCATATTAAATTAGATTTTTATAGCTGAATCTGAGTTGTAATAGCTCCCCTGACACTGGTGAAAAGAAGGAAGAAAGTTCTCCTAAGACTGAAGATCAGGCAAAAAATATCTATTTAGATATGATTTAAAAGTCGATGTGACTTATATGGGCTGTACTGACAGACATTAGTATGTACCTTACTGACGTATTCAATGGTAAGCAGAAATGTCAAAGCACTCCTGAAACTCAAATACAGTAATATTATGCTAAAGATATAGTATTTTATTGCAATTACGTCTTTTCGCGTACAGAGAAAGGCGTATCAGGCAGTAACAAAATATTTTATCAGCAATTCTGAATAACTATAAGAGGGAGAAATCAACAACTTTGTTGAGTTTACTTGAAGTAATAACCAAATCTTCCTCAAATCATACCTTAACATCTGAGAAAAATGTAGTACAAGGGATAAGGTGGACTTGCGTATTTTATATCAGAAGCTATAATGCGATAGTCAAGGTTTGATCACCGTTTACTTTATTATAAGCCATCACGCGGTTCTGAGTTCAAACCCACTGCGTGGCATCTTGTGAAATGATTTCTTAGACAGAAACTGAAAGAAATTTGTGCGTGTGTATGTATGTATGTGCATATATATATATATATA
>NC_068982.1:28899546-28901906 GCF_001194135.2 Octopus bimaculoides
TATTATATATATATATAAGAAAAAGGGGGCAATCAGAACTTTGGATACTCGTTAGTAGTGCTTTCGTGCATTCAATAGGACTCTTCAGATATTTTTCTCGGAAAATTTTTCCAGTCTTTTATACAAATCGAAAAGATGTTTTGTTTTGTTTAAAAAAAGGAGAAAGAGAGGAGAGGGGTCTGAAAATATATGTGTGTGTGTGTGTGTGCGTGCGCGCGTGCGCCGCGTGTAGTAAACCACCAATTTAACTGCAACTGCTATGTTCCCCTAGTGGCTAGCAACTTAATCTCCCATCTCCCTCTCTTTCTTTCCTCTCCTATCTTCTCTCCAGTAAATCCGTCTTACTCCCACTTTGATCATTTCACTTCTTATCCTTCTTATTCTGTATAAATGTATAAACATGGCTGCGACAATATATTTATTTACAGTAAAGTGACCCCAGCTTAATATTCACTACGATCCTCACCTAAAGTTAGCATCAATCTAACCTAAATTCCCCCGTCTTCCCACCTCTCTCCTTTTCTTAATCTTAACAACTTTAAACAATTTCCCACTCACAAATCTTTTACCTCTTCCTTCTTTTCTATTACCAACCATTTTATTTCTTCACACTTGTATTTTTCTATTTTTCTCTTTTTCTTTTACTCCGTTCTTCCGGCTTCACCAGTCGTATTAAATTTTATCTTTGGCGAGTTAACTTGGGATTCCATAACCACAATGTAACCTTCATATAACTAAGGTGTCTTGGGCTTGATGAGTAGCTAGTGAAGTATCCCTCGTCGAGTAATTATTATTTCCGAGGATCAGTTAGATGGGAAACATATGTAGCTTGGATTTTACCTGATCCATCCTTCAATTTGGATTTTTATTCGCATTCATATCGACCCTGGTTGTTAACCGTGAACTATAAAAATAACTTCTTTCAGCTTATCGAAATTCGATATGGGAAAAGCCTACAACCTTCTTCGTAATAAACTATTATTGTTCCTAAAGGTTATTTCTTATACCTACTATCGACTGCTCGGAGACTACTAACTTCTTACATCTAGATCATTGGATCTTACGTTTATACGCACACACACACACACACACACACACACACACACACACACACACACACACACACACACACACACACACACACACACACACACACACACACACACACACACACACACACATGTACGCACACACACGCGCGCGCGGATATATATTTATATATATATATACATACATATATGAGTGTGTATGTATGCATGTCTATATGTACATATGCATATATATATATATATATATATATATATATATACCGGAGTAAGCACATAACTGTGCAACAAGGTGGAAAAAAGAGTACTCAAATACCAGAGGTAGAGTAATATGCCTTATTTAAAAGCAGCAGAAATATAACAAAAAACTGTTACTCGGAGTTTCACGTTCCCGTTCATCGGACAGCGGCCATAATATAAGGGTCAGTAAGAACAAGTGTATTGAAATCGTAACTAAAGAAGATTTACAACATGTTGAGACTAGATATTTTACACTTATTTAGATATATCTGATATCTATCTTTCGTGAAAATTTCAAGTGAATGGAATAAATATTTCGTAAGTCATGAGGAAATAAACAAACAACCTTCCAAATTACTGCGGCTAAAAGTTAAGGGTCACTTAGAAAAAAATGAACTACTAACCGAGGTATTTGTAGTTTAGAAGACTGTCAATGGGCTAACAATTACTTCTTATCGTCTTACATTACTGAAATATTCAACTGTCAGCATGGCGGCTTGTGAGAGACGACCGGTGTCTTGTGTTGAAAAACAAAGGATTGTGTTTTCACTAAGAGAGCAAGTCAAATTCTGTGATAACATCTGCTGTATTAAAAGTATTGTGCAACGAATTGTAGCTCGTTTTAAGTCATCAGGATCGAAAGATGCTAAACCCAAAGGCGGTAGACCTCGTAAAACTTCACCAAGGCAGGATCGTATTATGGTTAGAATGTCACAGAAAGATAGGTTTAAGAGTGCTGCTGAGATACCCTGCGAGTTTAGCTCTACTTCCGATATCAACGTATCGTGCAAAACAGTTTCTCGAAGGCTACGAGATTCTGGGTTGCTTGCTCGGACACCGGCAAAGTAATCACAAATCTCTAAGAAGAATCAAAGAGCCCATCTTTGATTCACTCCGGAATATGTCGTTTAGACAGAAGGAGAGTGGCCGCGGGTTCATTTTAGCGATGAATCGATGTTTGGTGTGATTGGTTCCGATGGTGGGATGTAGGTCTGACGAAGTGGCAAAAGGTTACCTCGTGCATGTATATATATATATATATATATATATATATATATATATATATATATATAT
>NC_068982.1:28902298-28904688 GCF_001194135.2 Octopus bimaculoides
TATATATATATATGTATGTATGTATATATGTATATATATATATATATATATATGATAGATACATATGTATATATGATACATATATATATATGATATATACATATATATTATATATGATATATATATGTATATATTTTCAGTCATTTGACTGCGGCCATGCTGGAGCACCGCCTTTAGTCGAACAAATTGACCCCAGGACTTATTCTTTGTAAGCCTAGTACTTATTCTATCGGTCTCTAAGTTACGGGGATATATATATATATATATATATATATATATGTGTGTGTGTGTGTGTGTGCGTGTGTGTTAAATAACCACCTAAAGGATATTAAATATCTAAAGTATTTACTGAGTATTTTTGCCTATATGAATAACAATCTTATGAACTACCACTCTTAACATAAATAAAATAAATAAATAAAATAGACATACAATTTATCAATATATAAATATAAATCAGAAATAGAAATCAAAATAATATATAGAACAACTAATAATTTAATCATTAAATGATAATTTCAATTCAATTTTATTATATACAAACGACACATCTCGTAAATTACAGCTGTTTCAATACCATTAATAAAAATAAGTTTCTCAAGAATTATAAAATATCGTTTCAAATATAATGAGGTTTCATCAGATAGACATATCTTCTTAAATATCTCACGAAAAATAGCAAATGAAAATTTTTATAACTTCTAATGCTTTTCAAAAACACACTCTTTAAGAGAGAGCTTAATGATTAATAAATAATCTAACTGAAATTTCGTAAATTCCTAAATTTATATCTATAACCGATTTTGTTGAAATATAGACGCATATATATATATATATATATACACAGGCGTACCTATCCATTTTTGTATATATATACATACATACACATACACGTACGTATACCTACATGCATATTCAAGTGCACAAGTTTACTTATTCAACTATATATATATATATATATATATATATTTACAACGTGTATACATATACAATTCCATACACACATGTATATATATTTATGGTAAAACATTAGTTTATATATTAATTCAAATCTAAATAAAACAATTTATGATATAAATCAAACTTACAGTTTATTTAAGTTATAATTTAAAGTAAATATAGGGGAGGAAAAAACTATTTTTCCATTTTGAAAAACAAAACGAAAAACGAAACCAATTCGATAAGGACAACGAAAAGTAATTTAAATACACACAACAAAACAAATGTAATATAAACAAAACGAAAAACGAAACCGACTCCATACGGCCATCGAAAAGTATGCTCTATACGTACATCAAAACTAAAGTAATACCAATACAAACGAAATATCCCAAATATGAATATCGAGCCAAAACAACAAATTAAACAAGATAAACACGCTATATCTTCATGTATATCACATTCAGTCACTCACCTACATACACATATCGATACATATACTCCCATACTCACACATGCACTTAGATATCCACACGTATACATATACGTACACACGCATATATATATATATATACACATATTCATACATACATAAATATACATACCCTCACATACATGAGCCAATCCACCCAAAATTTATTATATATATACAGGCGCAGGTGTGGCTGTGTGGAAAGTAGCTTGCCTACCAAGCGCATGGTTCCGGGTTCAATCCCACTACGTGGCACCTTGGGCAGGTGTCTTCTACTATAGCCTCGGGCCGACCAAAACCTTGTGAGTGGATTTGGTAGACGGAAACTGAATGAAGCCCGTCGTATGTGTCTGTGCATATGTTTGTGTGTCTGTGTTTGTCCGTCTGCCATCGCTTAACAACCGATGCTGGCGTGTTTATGTCCCCGTAACTTAGCGGTTCGGCAAAAAAACCGATAGAATAAGTACTAGGCTTACAAAGAATAAAACCTGTGGTCGATTTGTTCGACTAAAAGGCGGTACTCCAGCATGGCCGCAGTCAAATGACTGAAATAAATAAAAGAGAATACATACATATACATATATATATATATACTTATATACACTTACCCATGTATATATATATATATTATACATATATAGGGAGATGTACTTGCATAGCAAGTAATCTGATCTGAGATCGTGTGCTGAAAAGAAAACAATTGCAGCGTGGAAGGTGTTTATAAGCCTTTTAAGAGACACAAAAACCTTTAGATTCACTTCAACATTTAAATTTAATTTGCCAAAATATTTTAGTCGCTTTGAGAACACGACCTGTTCACTGACAAAATTCCGTGCTCTAGCACTATACATTCTTTATTTCCCCTCCTTGTTTCTTACTGTGTTCCTTTCCTACAACTACATTTATATACACACACACACACACACACACACATATATATATATACATACACATATATATATATATACATACACACACA
>NC_068982.1:28904698-28922694 GCF_001194135.2 Octopus bimaculoides
ATATATATGTATCATATATATATATATATATATATATGTGTGTATGTATATATATATATATGTGTGTGTGTGTATGTATGTATGTATGTATGTATATATTTCGACAATGTAATCCCCACCACTGAAACAGGAAAAGAAGCCCCCACCAAAACTTTCAGTTTAGTAATCTGATATAGGTATAAAATTGATGGAGACGTAGTTTTAATGATGAACTGTTCGATATATGTAGAGTTGGATTGTAAGTTAAGTAGATACAAATATGAACAGATAACACTGATATAACATACATATTTTCAGGCTCATTTAGATTCGTTAGATTCCCAACTACGAAATGTATTCGTGTGTTTTTTTAAAGTGCAACATGCGGTATCGGTAGCATTTTACAACAGGTCAGAGTAACTTACTGAAATACGAAGTTGAGTGCACGCTTTCTTATCGTCAAGGATAATTTTCTAGCAAAAGCCATTAAGTGACCTTTAAATATCTCTTGATAGCACTGTGTTTACCTGTTTCTGTTATTGGATTGCAGCCTTGAAGGGGTTCCGTTGAACAAGTCAACTCCATTGCGCATTTTTTTAAAAGCCTGGTACTTATTCTATCAGAATCTTTTGCTGCACCGCCAGGTTACGGGGAAGCAACCAAACTAAAAGGTATTGAGGAGTCAAACACAGATACAGACATGTGTGTAATACACATAAATACATGCATGAATGTATATGTATGTGTTTTATATACACACACACATACATGTCGGATTCTTTCAGTTTTCCTCTATCAAATATCCACTCACAAGGCTTTGGTCGGTCCGAGGTTATACTAGAAGACTCCTGTTCAAGATACCAGTGGGACTGAGCCCGGAGCCATGTGGTTGAGAAGCAATCTTCTTACCACACTGGCATGATTGCGATATATATATATATATATATATATATATATATATATATATGCATGTTTGTATTATGTATGTATGTATGTATGTATGTATGTATGTATTTGCCTATAGAAAAGATGTCTCTACTAGGGATCACGCTGACCTGTCTTAACCAAACATTGACTAAACTTGAAACCGTTCAGAACTGTCATCAACCATGACACAAATTTGAAGCTGCATTTTCGAAGTTTTATCATATAACAATACTATAATATATATATATCTTTTAAACACATAAATACGAGTCGAGGATATGTCGATATATTAATCACAAACACATACAGGACATTTCCATATAAAATACGATTTCTAAGGAAATAATACACATGTAATATGAAAATATTTGTAAATATATATAAGTACATTTATTCGTTCATATGTAAATACTTACACACACTCACATAAGCACACACACATGTGCGTATACATACATTATTACACACGTTCACATTCACAAGTGTAACGCGACAAATTAGCAGAGTAGTTAGAGAGTCAGAATGCTTTGGAAATATTTGTTCCGGTTGTCAACGTTCTAAGATCAAATTCAGCTTCTTGCTAATTTTTGCCTTTTGTCCTTTCGAGATCAGTAAACTAACTATGAGTCTTGAAATATAGCACTAGCCCTTTACTTAGGCCGATCCCGTCTTCTATCTGTCTGTCTTTCCCTCTTTCTTTCTCTCTCTCTCTCTTTCTCTCTCTCTCTCTCTCTCTCTCTCTCTCTCTCGCATATTCTTGAATAAATCGGCTATGGTCAAATCTGGAGAGAATAGTTACCAGCAGGTCTAAAAATATCAAAGACATACTGTGAGACACAACCACTATTCTCGCGATCCAGACGTGCGGTCACTATGACATTAAAATGCAAATCGATACGTTTGTGAAAGTACAATGCATGAAGAAAAAAAAAAGGAAAATGACCTCCTCTCTCTTTGTTACTCCTATCTAATTCCGAACTGAGTTAATCAACTCACGCATGTTTAGATACAAAAACAGAGAATACGGGCAAAACGAAATAAGAGTGTTGCCAGGAACAAAAGTACTTTAACATGTCAGGAACATACCATCTTTCCCAGCCATTTTTGTCAAGCAACATATTCTATTCTTGTTCGTGTTTAGCCCAGTTCCAACTCTGAGCGAGCAAACCAATTCATCACGTCATCTTATTTGCAGAAAAAGTTTATTTAGTAAACCAGACTTATTCTCCATTTATATTTAATTTAATTGTAACTCAAATCCCGGTGTTCTCTCCCTTGCTTTTCTTGATCAGAATTAGACATGATTTTTTTCCGGGTCACTAAGGATGTAATTTATATTAATTAAAATTTGCTGATTACGTCAAGTATATTACCCTACACGTTATATTATCCGGTTTTCCTTCCCTTATTTTTATGACAGGGGATGTGATTTCAGGAAGACACACACACATACATGTCGGATTCTTTCAGTTTTCGTCTATCAAATATCCACTCACAAGGCTTTGGTCGGTCCGAGGTTATACTTTTTATATTGATTTAGAGTATTTTAATTTCATAATATTTCACTTTATTGAGTCACTTGTAGTGTCCTTCATTTGTTGACAATGAAAAACAAGTAAAAAAACAAGTAAAACAAGAAATTTTATCCTTTTTGTCAAACTTGTCCATCTCAGCAAATATTTTCTTGACATAGTGAATAAGATTAAATTTAATAGAACCTTTATCGTATTAATTATCTTGTTTCAGTCACAAAACTGCGGCCATTGCTGGGGCCGCTGCCTTGAAGAATATTTCGTCGAACAAATCGACCCTTGTACTTATATTTTAAAGCTTGGTGCATATTGTATCGGTCTCATTTTACCGAACCGTTAATTTACGGGGAGGTAAACAAACCGACAACTGTGAGGATAAACATAAGCGTACACACACACACACATACACACACACGCACGCACACACACGGGCGTACAACACACACGGGCGTACAACACACACATATGACGGGCTTCTTTCAGTTTCCATTAAAGTAGATCCACTCAGAATGATTTGGTCTGCCCAGGGCTATAATAGAAGACGCTTGCCCAAAGTGCAAGAAGAGGGACTTAACACTGGACCATGTGGTTGGGAACAAA
The DNA here is from genome assembly GCF_001194135.2 of Octopus bimaculoides. Classification (NCBI taxonomy): domain Eukaryota; kingdom Metazoa; phylum Mollusca; class Cephalopoda; order Octopoda; family Octopodidae; genus Octopus; species Octopus bimaculoides. The sequence continues at coordinate 28,907,737 of NC_068982.1, forward strand.
CTTCTTATACGCTAAACAGTGCCAAGAGTAAAAAAAAAAGATCTTTAAAAGGAAAGAGCAATGTACGAAGTAAAGGAACACATTAATATTGGACCCAGCTGTCGAAGTCAAAACTTAGTTACATTGTTATTGTATGCTTTTAATCTGGAATGTTTAATTATACATGGCAATAAAGGTTAAGTTAGAGGCATTGAGTTCTAGTACTATTGCTTCACAGTATATTATATAAGTATGTAATAGAAAACCTCAAGCTATTTTTACTTCTATGTCTTCCCTAGGCAATCTTCTTTCAACTAGCAAACTTAATTAAAACCAAATATAGCACGAAAAGAAATTTTAATGAATGTTCTGATCCTGCGTTTGATACACAGAGTAAAAAATTGAATAGAGAAGTGGCATCTTCTTTATTACAAGAATAGACTATTGTGGTAATTAAAGAATTCCTTCGTGCGTTAAAGGACTTAGATAGAGAAACCTCACACTTATTCAACTTATTAAATCTTTTAATTAAATTAGCTAAAATATTAAATGCTTTAATTTGTTAAAATTAAATGCAAACCGAGAAGGATATGACTTGCAGCACAATTTAGTAAACTACCTCACATAATCTATTACCTCTTGCAGTAGTAGTAGTAATTATTATCATTTCTAATTTTGGCACCAGGTCAGCAATTTTGAGGGGAGAGGGAAGTCGATTACATCGACCTCAGTGCTCCACTTATTTTATCGACCTCAGCGGAATTTGAACACAGAATGTAAAGAACCGGAAGAAATGTCGCTTGGCGTTTTGCCCTACGCGTTAACGATCCAGACAGTTCGCCACTTAAAATTGCTACAAATTTTGGTACAAGGTCAGGAAATTTAGGGGCAGGGGTGAATCAATTAGTCGATTATATCAACACAGTTCCTGACTAGTACTTTATCACCCCACAAAAGGACGAACGACGTGTATTTGAACCCAGAACGTAAAGAGCCAGAAGAAATGCCGTTAAGCATTTTGTCCGAAGAAGGCCCATATCCGGTGGATAGTTTACATTTAAAATTTCAGTAATATGTTGTGGAAAGTTTTAATAATTAGTCAGTTGTTCTTTGTAATTTTATCCCGTATGCTGTTCAATCATCGCTTTGTCCGGATTGTTCTCATGCAAATTCATATATGTGTTCTATTACATCTTTATTGACCTTACTTATTGCAATGATGAACATTTCAATCGGGCTGAAGATTAGTTCTTCCTCACATGCGATGGACTTATTTTCGAAGAAGACAGGCTCCTCCTCACCAGAGACGTGCTCATCATCATGAGTCGGGTTATCTTTCATATGAGATTGTCTCTTCACCGTAGAGCTTTTCCTCTATACAAGTCGTGTACCTCCCACGCTTTCTTATTGTTGATATCTTTGGGTCTTATTATTTTTTTGTCTCCCTGTTTTATATATATCACCGCAATTTTGCTGGTCTCTATGGCTGCCGTTCGTTCCTAGTCCTCATAAATGCGCGGAATGGTGCTGCTTTCAAGAAGGGCTTCCTGGTGATTTAGTTTTTGCTGTTGTTGCAGTTTCAATGAGACATTATCGTCTTCACCAGTTGAGAGTGAGAAATTAGATTCTTTGGTCTTAGCTCATAGCAATAGGGACTGAGCAATTTCTTTTCACGACTCTGGAGATACGCCCAACATCAAAATCATTAGGCAACTTAGTTTGTTGCTGTTATTGTCGTTTTTGTCGCTTTAAGCCTTCTGGGCAGAAAACAGTTATATAACTGGATTTTACTTGCATAATTGTTATAACTAGATCTTTATTCCAGCATACTAAGCTTTAAAGTCTTCCTCTCAGCACTTTCTACAGGGCGAAAATCCGGACTCATAATGTGTCCAGGAGGCCACATATCGCCGAAAAATTATTATTGATAATATTTACCTTTCATCTGCTGGTAATGACCTTAATGTAATGCTACTAATGATGAGAAAACGGAAATCCAGAGTGCTTTCAGACGTTATTAACTAAAGTTCGATGGAAATGGAAAAAATAAACAGCTTTTCTTCAGGTGCTAGTTAGACATATTTAAAAAACAAATTCTCTAAAGATAGATTCAGAATACTTACAGAAACTGAGAGGAAAGCAGTGAGATCATGGTGCATATACACAAATAAACCACGCAGACATGTGTACGCACGCCTGTAGCTATTTTATATATATATAAAGAATACAAGCACAGTCTTGTCAACAGAGGTGTTTCTTAACCCCATCACAAATGCTGCCCCAAGTGGCAAATATAATTCTTCAAGGAACATATAGGCTGATGTCGACCTTGATGTTAACACTTATAATGTCTTTGATCAGAGGTCCTGTGAATCTTAGAGCTAAACAATAGCATGCACTAAGAATGAGAGACGAGATGTTTTTGTACCTTAGTGTGTATATCTATAAGTTGATGTGTAAGTGAATACCAGATTCCGTTAACACAGATCAGCTCATTTTATTCAATTAGACCGTTATTCCCACTAGTATTAACTATGTAAATTCCCAAACGAATGTTATCATAACTGTTGTCTAATTATATATGCCATAAACAAATTATTTTCTACAAAATACGTCCTACACGTGTTATAAAGATCTCTGATTTTTACCACCTGTCTTATTGCTATATCAAACCCGCAACTTATTTAATTATCTTGATTATTACACAATGCCGCTTGCAACTGTTTAATATTTCGTGAAAAATAATATCAATTACACAGTATCATTTCTGTAAGAACTTCGCACTTTCAATAATATCATCTAAGCATGTTACATCATATTCTTCACCCTAAAAGCAATAAATATTAACATTGTTAAGACACGCATGTTGCTAAGCATAACACTAAACAAGTATATGATAAAGATAACAGTATGAAGTCGTACTTCAAGCAATTTCATTAATGTATTTGTTTCTAAATAAGATAAGTAAAAGCAAAATTAACATTACATTGTAATTGTTTAATGTAAGACAGTTATTTTTGACTTCACAATACATGATTCATTACTAAAATATTTGTTTCGCAACTTGCTTGGAACTTTCATAATATAAACATGTCAGTATATACGTACGTACAAACAAGTACAAATATATACATACATATATACGTATCTGTCTATCTGTCTCTCTCTGAATGTATATATATATATATATATATATATATATATATATATATATATAAAGAGAAAGAGAGAGAGAGAGAGAGAGAGAAATATATGACACATTTATACATATGTATGTATATTATGTATATATGTATCTATATGTATGTATGCATACATGTATGCATGTACTATATATGTATATATACACACAAACACAGACACGCATACATATCTATGAGTGTGTATGTGTTAGCTAGTCACTGCTTCTGAACATTTTTCACCGCGTACGATGATTCATTCCATCGTTACTCTTCGAGTTGCTCATAACATGCAGGCATACATAGCAACGGTGCGAATCAACAACACATCTAACAAATAAAGACGAGTTTTTTTTTTTTGAATACTCATTTTCCCGCTTGTGCATCCAAATAAGACGATAAAACAGGTAGAAAAAAAATCATCAAACGTGTTTCTTATGGAAAATTATTTGCATATTGCATTTATATCTGGCAACTGGTGGTAGCATTGATTTGGGCAAAACAATATGACTGTCACCAAAACTAATTTAAGTATTTAAGTAATTTGAGATACTCTCTAAAAGGAGAATTATGCATACACGCACTTTCATACAAACTTATGCAATATGTTTATCATAGACTTTCCTACATATTCTTTTACTTGTTTCAGTCATTTTAACTGTGGCCATGCTAGAGTACCGCCCTTAAAGTATATGGCCAGTATAGGGCCTGCACCCACGGCATTTGCGTTATTAGCACGAGGCTCTAATCAACTGAGGAGTGAAAATGTTGATGGTCATTTGCTTGCACTTGAGATCATAGCGCTCTCACATTCCTAAACCTGCAATCAGGCTGAATATCTTGCCTAGGTTCATATCGGTAAGATAAAGAGGGTCTGTGAGGGGTTGTGCAAATTTTATTGGACTTAAAATTTTAGGTTGTGCAATCGCCGGTGAGTCGATTATCCGATGTTCGGTCGTGTAGGAGGGCGCCGCGGCGAGCGTGGAAGCTGCAGACGCGAACCCGGGTGAAGCCAACTGCTGGTGCAATAACCACATACATGAGCATGGTTGGTATTTTACATGGGCAATAGTCAGTGATGGTCTTTCTTGGTCACCAGTGGACAGTCATGATGATGATGATCATCATTGTCGTCGTCGTCCTAATCATCATTTTCGTCATCATCATCATCATCATTATCAATGCTTAGCGGTATTTTGTCTGCCGTCACGTTCTGAGTTCAAATTCCGCCAAGGTCGACTTTGCCTTTCATCTTTACGGGGTCGATAAATTAAGTACCAGTTACGCACTGGGATCGATGTAATCGACTTAATCCGTTTGTCTATCCTTGTTTGTCCCCTCTTTCCCACATATTGTTGCCCTTTTTCTTAAATAAAAGAAGAATCATTATTATTATTATTAAGGTGGAGAGCTGGCAGAATGGTTAGGATGGCGGGAAAAAGGCTTAGCGATATTTTGTGACCCCATACGTCCTGAATTCAAATTCCATCGAGATCGACTTTGTCTTTCATCCTTTTGAGGTAGATGAAATAAGTACCAGTTGAGCACTGGGGTCGATGTAATCAACTTACCCCCTCCCGAAATTACTGGCTTTGTACAAAAATTTGAAACCATTATTATTATTATGAGTAGTAGTAGTAGTAGTAGTAGTAGTAGTAGTAGTAATCAGTCGCTGATAATCATATTAATATATTGGTGTTAATGATAGCAGCATCCATTTCGGAAGCAATTAACATCAGATTACCAAAAATGGAAATGTTAGACAGATCTTGATGCGCAAAAACACCGATTTGTGAGCTTTAGCAAATTGTTCACGTGTCAAGTAAGACGTATTTTAACGCCATTGTATTCTAACGACTGATTCACAAGGAGAGCAACTACCAGGAGAGCAACTACCAGGAGAGCAACTATCAGGAGAGCAACTACCAGGATCACACACAAACACACCCATATGCACTCATATATTAGCAGATCACTGAACACGTTCGTAAATTATTTCACATGATTGAAGCATGGAGGGTACATATCCATTTAAAAACACGCAAAAACTATTGACTTCGCTTTGTACTGACCACACTTATGGATCAGAATGGAACAAATACAGCAGGCTTAGGAATGTGAGAGCGCTATGAGAGTGAGAGTGCAAGCAAATGACCATCAACTGCAACAAATACAGCATGGCATTAGTCCAATTTCTAAAATGTTTCGAATTCTCTTTTTTACTGATGTAGCTTATCAATTATGCTCTAACAACGTATTGTCCTATTGAATTTTTGCAGATTGTTTTTAAAAGTGTATAGTTTTGAGAAAATAGTTTTGCCCTGATATTGGACCTTTTACGTTATTATTTAAAGAGAATATTATCTCTTGTTTTGTTTACAGAGCAACATTGTTTGCTCCTGCGCTTGTTCATTGTTTATACTGTACTTATTTGTCATACGGGACATATTTTTCCTCATTTTTCTGGAAAGGTTATCTCTGTTATTTAGGTTATCTTACTTGTTGCGCTACGTAGGCTATATCAATCAATTCTATTCTTATAATCGTTTCCTTTCTCTTGATGATACTTTTGTATACCTCAAATTCTCCATTGTTGTGATTACGCGAACGCCAAAAGAAAAAGATTATTTAACTCACTCCTATCGCTTACTGATATATTATGATATTGGATTTCCCTTTATACATTGTTGACGATGTTCATTAATCAACGTTGACACTTATTCATTGGAGTAAATTTAATTTGTTACACTTAACTTCATATGATACTGATGATACATGTGTTATCAACTTTCTGGTCACTCCCCACGGAATGTGGCTGAACTCGTTCAAAAATAGAGGCCAGATTTCTTGTCGTTAATGAAATAAATAAAAAGCATATCTCGTCCAGAGTTTTTAAAGTTTGAACTATTATAAAATGAAATACGATTATGCTTATCACCAACATTGATATTAATGTCATTATTAGTATAATTTGTATTACCAATAACACTACTATCTCGTACTTTCAGTATAACAAAATAAATTAGACCATTTCCATTTTGCAAATACGTCAACCAGCAGCTTCGTTATTGAATGTTTAATATTGACCATGTGACGTAATATATATTGTCTAATCTGCATTTCTTTGTCCAGTACACATAGAATCTTGGTGTAGTTGCTTCTAGTGTTGTAACATAATTTAAAACAGACTTCTAGTAGCATAGGGTAACATTTTAAATGCACTCGTTTCATTTAAGTTGCTCTTTGTTTTCTTGTCTCTCGTTGTTGTTACAATACTCTTGTGTGCATTAGTATATTTTGTGAATAAAAAGAGGTAAACGTTGATATCTCTATTATTCATGTTGATTGCATATGTCAACGTAAACCCGTCTAATATATTTATTCTGATATAACATTTTTAAAACTTTTAATTTTTTATGATTATACTGAGCCAAATATGTGTATATACACCCATATCTTATACATTCGCCATTAAAACTTCTTAAAACTGTCTTGAGAATAATTATACGATTTATTGGAGATGGGGGAATTTGCTAATGATTGCAGATTTTCAAGTATCAGTCATCTAGATTTTTTTTGTTTTTGCTTTGCCAGTATAAGTACTTACTACGAGTCAGTAGCAGATATAATTTAAGCACATCTTGTAAACATATATACATGACAATTTAAGTCTCCTGACGTTAGAAATATCGCGTACTTGTAATGTCTGATATTGAAACACTTGTGTTACATATACAGGCCTGTCAGTCTCCTTCTTGAGATTTGAGCTTATTAGCCATAGGTCTTTAAGTTTGTGCCATGATACACCCTTTTTAGCTGGAGATACTTCACACGGAGAATTTTCTCACGGATAGGTTCCTTAAAAACATTTAATATCATCAAGAAATCCCATGGTATGGTTTCTCTCTCTAACAGACATAACTCCGTTTTGTATTCTTTCATATCACTCATACGTTTTGTTTTTAATAGCTTGTTTATTTTACTCCCAAGTTGGAACAAGCCATATCAGCAATCCATATGTCTTAATTTAGTAAGCACTTTCTAAAATTTCATAGTCTGGCAATGGAAATCTCATTCGTTTTCCATTCCTTCTTCCCCATTGTGGTCCTTTTATGGTATCTCTTAACAAAGAAATAAATCTACTTAGATTTAATCAAGTTAATTATCGAATGCATGTTAGGATTGAAGAAAGTATAGCAAATATTCCTAACTCATGCTCTGTTAGTAAGATGACAGAATCGTTAGCATGCCGGGCAAACTGTTTAGTAGCACTTCGTCCGTCCTTACGTTCCGAGTTCAAATTCCACCGTTGACGACTTTCCCTTTCATCGTTTCGAGGTCGATAAAGTAAGTACCAGTGGAGTGCTGAGGTCATCTAGACCTTGTGCCTAAAGTGGAAACGATTATTATTATTATTATTATTATTATTATTATAAACCAGCGATCTGGTAAAACCGTTACTACGCCTGACAAAATGCTTAGTGACATTTCTTTTGGCTTTACGTTTTAAGTTAAGATATCGCCGAGGCCGACTTTGTCTTTCATTCTTCCGAATTCGACGAGCACTGGATCGATGTAATCGACTATCCCCCTCCCTCAAAATTTCACGTTTTGCGCCTATAATAGAAAGAATTATTATTATTATTATCATTATTATTATTATTATTATGCATTTGAAAGCGATCTGACGAGAGAACCACTACATGGTTTGTCGATCACTTAGAAATAGTAAGCAGGGTTACCGTAAATCACATCCTTCCACATCAGAAAAGGAGGACACGTTAGACAATTGTTCCTAGATTATCTGCCAAGGGCGGTAACGGCTAGAATGTCTTTAATCTTAGGTCTTTTTCATCAGAGATGATGCATGTCTAAAAAACAACGACAACATGACCTAGTATTCAAACATATTGCAATAGATTTACGTTTTAGAGCAATAACACAAAATGTACTAAGTTTTGTATGGGCTTCACACTAAAAATAAGTCAAAATACAGCAGAATTTATAATCAGAAAATACACGGGTTGTTAAGAAAACAGATACCACAGGGATTTAGCATAAAATAAATACAAACATGATAGCCTGACAACGGTCAAAAGCATAAGTAAATCCATATATATATATATCAATATTATACACAGAAACACAGAAATGCATGTATATATATATATATATATATATATATATATATATATATTCGTGTGTGTGCGTGTACGAAGTTATGTTTATTTAATGTATATACTTGTGACGATTTGTAACAGCACATATGTATGGAAAATCAGACAGGAAATTGAGTTTGTGCATGTTTACATTTGTGACTCGATGTGCCTCATGAGAGATAGTGTATAGATATTTCGCCTTTATTTGTTAAAGGAAAGAAACACTGAGACTGAAACGGGATGAAATATTTAGAGGGCAAATCGTTGAGAAATATAAAATTGAAAGAAACACAAATAAAGATACGAATACACTGGACAGACAAGACATAAAAATACGTGGTTACAGATGCACATATGTACACACATACACACACACACACACACTTGTACGCTCATATATCACTATACAGGCGGGGCTGTGTCTTATGAAGTTTACTTACCAAGTACATGGCTCTGGGTTCAGTCCCACTGCCTGACACCATGGGCAAGTGCCTTCTATTATAACCTCAGTAACCAATGCCTTGAGTGGATTTTATGGACTGAAAGTGAAAGGAGCCAATGTGCGCGCGCGCGTATGCTTTTGTCCCACCACCACTGCCTGAAAATCGGTATTGGTTTGTTTATATCACCGTAATTTGGTGGTTCGGCAGAACAGATTGATGGAACAAGTACCAAGCTTTAAAAAATAAACCCTGTGGTCAATTTGTTCGACTAAACATTCAAGGTGATGGCTGCAGTATGGCCGTTGTTTAATGACTGAAACAAGTAAAAGAAAGATGAAAGATACAAGCACAAAAGCACTAACTTGGAAAGATACAAATAAATATATAAGTATATTTGCATGGGAACATGTTACATATGCATACACGTATGTGGTTTTCGACTTTTGAGCGATTGTATCACGATTGTTACGTAATAACGTTATAAAGAAATTGGAATGAAGACGAAAGTAGAGTTATATCCGATGCATGTTCATACGTATACCTCTACTATACTTTCGTATATTTGTCTCTCCGTCGCTGTTTATACAAACACGTCTGCGTATATACTTAAGAGTTGATCATTCTCTTGAAATTAATTAGGTAGCTTATTCAATATAATAGTACGAAAGAGCAGCATCTTGGGAGTTAATTAATGGTTAGAAAAAGAAGTCTGATATTTATATTGAGTATGACAACAATACGATGATGAGGACCTAAAAAGATTAAGTAGTTAAGCAGGTGTGAAAAAAAAAACTGTAAGATAGGCGAAACAATTGGTTACCGTGATAATTATTAGAGAGAAAGCTGGCGAAAGTAGGGTGTGGTTGTCATTGGATATGCTGAGAACACATTTTCGATTCCGTTTTGTAACTCAGATTTCTTAATATAAATTTGAAATATTTGTTTAAACATTCTTCGTCTGGTCGAGGATGAGGATAAAAAATTATAATTTGTAAAATACTTAACCCTAAGGAATTTAAACAATTTTCAAGTAATATATGAGCAGTAAAAAAAAAAAACATTAACATTTGAGATCATTCGGCTTCGAGCCGTAGTATTCTTCAAAAGTGATTTTGTTGTGGTTGCTTTTTATCCCAATGTAAGTCCTGAAAATTCAGATCGTTGATCGAGGCTCTCCAGTGTGACCGTCCTGTCTTTTTCCTGTGTTGTTTATTTTTTAAAGTCTTTTCGTTTTCAAGACAGCATGTCATTTGATAGAGATTCTGTCCCTCAGCTTGCTAGCACCTCGAAAAACTCAGTAGAATCACTCACACTGCCTGCTTTTTTCTTTTTGTTTTTCTCTTGTGCCTACTGGTATATGAATTGGTACAGTATGACCGAATGATTAAAAAGTTCACTTTGCAACCACGAGGTACCGGGTTCGATTCCACTGCATGACATCCTAAAAAATTGTCAGTTTTGCATAACACAAGTCGACCAGTACCTTGTGAGTCAAGTCTGATACACAAAAACAAAATAGAAACCCGTCAGAGGGTTCATATCTGTAATTCAAAAGGCACAACCTTGTCATATACTATGTCACGCTGGTTTTGCCTGAGAATTATATTAATGGTGCACATATAGGCGCAGGAATGGCTGTGTGGTAAGAAGCTTGCTTCCCAACCACATGGTTCTGGGTTCAGTCTCACTGCGTGGCACCTTGGGCAAATATCTTCTACTGTAGCATTGGGCCGACCAAATCCTTGTGAGTAGATTTGGTAGACGGAAACTGAAAGAAGACCGTCGTATATATATATATATATATATATATATATATATATGTTTGTGTGTCTGTGTTTGTCCCCCGCACCATCGCTTGACAACCGATGCTGGTGTGTTTACGTTTCCGTAACTTAGCGGTTCGACAAAATAGACCGAACCAATAAGCAGTAGGCTTACAAAGAATAAGTCCTGAGATTGATTTATGCGACTAAAGGCGGGTGGTGCTCCAGCATGGTCGCAGTCAAATGACTGAAACAAATAAAAGAGTAAAGAGTAAAAGAGATTTCTATGAAATATTCAGTCGCTTACATGTTAATTCAGGGGCAGGTAATTCAGTAGTTCAAACAACTGAATCTTCATCGTCAGACGGCGGAGATACACCATCACCACGGATATAGATATCAACGTTTATCAATATCAGACTAGGAAGACATTATTACTATCAACTGTTTGTCAGTGTCATCGTAGTTTCTTTCATCCTTTGGAAACTGAATTCCAGAACGTAGTCGTGATACTGAAGAGTTACTTTTAATTATTTTTGATAATTAGGTTAATGAACAGAACTAGAGCTTTCAAATTTCATATCATTCAACTGATGTTAATGATAACCTAGTTAATCCATTAATTTGCATGCCACCCTGACATAGGCACTAAATTGTTTTTCTTTTCTTGGTGGGGTGAGCATAAATTTAGCATGAGTAATTATTGTTAGTCATCTCCGAATGAATTTGCTTGAATGTTATAGTATGGCTCAGTGGTTAGAATGTCGGGTTCACAATCATGAGGTAGCGAGTTTGATTCCTGGACCAGGCTGCGTGTTATGTTCTTGAGCAAGACACTTTTATTTCACGTCGCTCCAGTTCACTCAACTGTAGAAAAGAGTTGCGACGTCACTGGTGCCAAGCTGTATCGGCGTTTGCCTTTTCCTTGGATAACATCAGTAGCGTGGAAAGGGAAGGCTGGCATGCTTAGATTACTGCTGGTCTTCCATAAACAACCTTGCCCGGAATTGTACCTCGGATTTTAATTTCTAGGTACATTCCCATATTCATTCATGACCGAACGGAGTCTTTACACTTTATATATATATATATATATATATATATATATATATATATAAAAGATCACATGATCCCATGACTGACCAGACTATCAGATACTGTTATACATCGCTGGTCACGATGCGTTATGCATTGTTTTACCCTTCAAATGACGCTACCACGCTGGCTAGGCTAACAGGCCAACATCCGCCCCTGATCGAAAGGGGTACTGGAGCAACGTGAAATGCAGTGCTTTGCTCAAGAACACAACGTACCGCCTGATCTGGGAATCGAACCCACGATCTAGCGATCGTGACAGCCTAACTACTTGGCCACGCACCTTCGTATACAAGCGTGTGTGTGTGTGTGTGTGTGTGTTTGCAAATGTTTGTTTGCAAATGTTTCATTTTCAAAGTCGAACCCTAAACTGGGAGCATGGTAAAACTTATTGGTTAACCTGATAATTGTACAAATCATTTTGTATTTCAGTTTGAGATAAAACACCAGATTGACAAACATGAAAGGGATACTTATAAATATGTTTACGGTTCTGCATCCGGTTGTCCAGAAATTGTGATCGAATTGTATTAAGTAAAACAATGATATTATGCTGTCCAGTTAAAATTTAGTTAGTAGATAACTTTACTTTTATGTAGTTTTGTATATGTTGTAAGTTAGGTCGGTAGATTGCCGGACTGAATGCGTTGCATTAATAGTTCAAATTCTGCCAAAGGGTAGTTTACTTTTTATCCCTTAGGGGTCAATAAATAAATAAATAAATAACCTGGCGCTGGTATAGTTCTAACTCTCTCTACCAGTCAAATCCATCGACGTTCTATTGGGTCAAGGGTGCTTGTGTTTGCTGTGACTACATGGGCAACCAAATCCATTAGGAAAAGCATGACAATTCTGATACCAAGTCAAGTCAATCTCGACTGGGAGCGACTGCAATAGTTATGATAAATGTCGCCCTTTTCACCGAAATACTTACGTAACTGGTCATTTGGTGCTTTTCTTCGAGTGATGTGAGACGTCTAGTTTGATTAATTGCTAAATGTAATCCGCTGATTTCAAACAGTATTAATTTTCAACACTTCATGTTGACTTTGACCAAAAACTATTTTTGCTTGATAGGAAAACCGAATGTTGAATAGAAATGACAGAAAAATTCTTTATCATTAAGGCAAGTAATTTACTGAAGCAGATCTTCTTAGTCATTGGTTTGTTTTAGAAATTATAGGAAGAATTCACGCGCCATTGTAAAGTTCAACTTACATAATCAAATAAATCAAAACTTCATATATATAAGACGGTACCCCAGCGTAACTGAAACAAAGATGTAACAACATGTTGTATTCTCAATGTCTTGCTGTTAAATCTACCATAAGGATTTCTTTCTATTATAACTGCAATTTCAAAAAGGTTCAAACCATTGATTACGTAATAGGTGCAGGCGTGGCTGTGTGGTAAGAAGCTTGCTTTCCAGCCTCATGTTCCGGGTTAAGTCCCACTGCGTAACAACTTGGGAAAGTGTCTTCTGCTGTAGCCTAGGGCAGACCAAAGCCTTGTGAGTGGATTTAGTAGACGGAAACTGAAAGAAGCCCGTCTTATATATGTATATACACACACACACACACACACATATATATATATATATATATATATATATATATATATATATAGTGTGTGTGTGTGTGTCTTTGTGTTTGTCCCTCCACCGTCGCTTGACAACCGATGCTGGTGTGTTTACGCCTCCGTAACCTAGCGGTTCAGCAAAATAGACCGATAGAATAAGTACTAGGCTTGCAAAGAATAAGTCCTGGAGTCGACTTGTTCGACTAAAACCCTTCAAGGCGGTGCTCCAGCATGGCCGCAGTCAAATGATTGAAACAAGTAAAAGAATAAAAGAATAATATATTATAAAAGCTGTAAGATTCTTTACAACTTATCTATACTGTTTTTCTAGTTCGAGCTGTGGCGATGCTGAATTATTGGGTTATTTGACATTATGTGAGGAGTAAATTTTGTTATTACGTCCTTCACATCTCAATCTATAAAGATTTTTAAGTAATTTGTTCAGTATTAAATATTCTTCGATCGTTCTCCTTTCGTGGATTCTCATCACTCTCTGTCGCCATTCAAATTCATTATCATAAATTCGAATAAAGCGGCGAACTGGCAGAATCGTTGTCACGCTGGACGAAATGCTTAGCAGTATTTCGCTCGTTGTTATTTTCTGACTTCAAATTCCGCCGGAGTCGAATTTGCTTTTCCTCCTTTTGGGGTCGGTAAATTAAGCACGAGTGAAACATTGGGGTCGCTGTAATTGATTAGTCCCCTCCCGCCAAATTTCAGGCCTTGTGCCTTTTGTAGAAAGGGTTATTATAGATTGGAATTGGGAGCGCGAGTCATTGTGAATCTTTCATTAGCTGATTACACAACCATGAATGTCACCCCCATGGATGCTTTGCAGTTACTATCTTGATAGAGATTGGTGATCTTAGAGATCTTAGAGATTGGTGATCTTGACCGTTGATCGTCTATGATTCCTCCAGTCACCATCAATGCAAGAAGCACCACTGGCTCAGTTGAGCTCTCCCGTTACCTGTTCACAATCCGCCATGCTGCAGTCCCATGACTTCGCTGTATTCTTGGCAGGGTGGCTGAACGTGTGGTATATCTTGCCAAAGGGCAACTTGTAGTTACGCAGGGTGCGGTCGTCACTCTGTGAGGTATTTTCAAAATACTCGCATTCCTGAGTATGCGGGTAATTCACGTGTAAATTCCTTAAGATGTTCGATACTCCGTGATGTATTTTCAAAATACCCGCATACCCGTGTATGCGGGTATTAGATATAATTGATCCAATAAATTCTTTAAGATGTCCCTAATTCATACAAAGATCTGAGATTATGTCATCAAATGTGAGATAAGAATAGTTCCGGCTAGAAGACGAGTAAACAGGTCTGACTAATGCAAGACTGAGCAAGTCATCATTATCGAATGAACAGCCGTATGTCGGCACTTTCATAGATATTTGTAGTTTATCTTCGAGATAAAAAAAATATAATTAAAAAATATCAGTTAAACTGTATGTTTGGATCATTGAGTGCATCAATACTTGACATTTAAGGAACTATCTTTTAGAATATTCGTTTACTCTTTTACTTGTTTCAGTCATTTGACTGTGGCCATGCTGGAGCACCGCCTTAAGTCGAGCAAATCGACCCCCGGGACTTATTCTTTGTAAGCGTAGTACTTATTTTATCGGGCGCTTTTGCCGAACCGCTAAGTTACGAGGACGTAAACACACCAGCATCGGTTGTCAAGCGATGTTGGGGGACAAACACAGACACACAAACATACACACACACACACACACACACACACACACACA
>NC_068982.1:28922779-28931175 GCF_001194135.2 Octopus bimaculoides
ATATATATATATATATATATATATATACATATATACGACGGGTTTCTTTCAGTTTCTGTCTACCAAATCCACTCACAAGGCTTTGGTCGGCCCGAGGCTATAGTAGAAGACACCTGCCCAAGGTGCCACGCAGTGGGACTGAAACTGGAACCATGCGGTTCGTAAGCCACTCCTACGCCTATTGGGTAAAGAAATAACAAATTTACATTATCCTAAATAAAGCTTTATGGAAAGCTTTAAATATTTACTCGGATATTATTGCGGGTGCACCAATCTTTATTATCGATTTTATTTCTTTTATGCACACTAGTCAGTTCTTGTTGAACTTTAAGTTTCCATATGCAATTAAATGTTAGTCAATTGGTTTGAAACATCTAATAAGCCATTTCACTATCGAGGAATTTAATCCGCAGCTAACATAAGCTGTGGATTAGTTGAGTCGTCAGTGCATCGGATGAAATGTCTCGTTGTAGTTTATCTTTTATCGTTTACCTTTTACTTGTTTCAGTTATTAGACTACAGCCATGCTGGAGCACCCACCTTGAAGCATTTTAATAGAACGAATTGAACCCAGTACAAACTTCTTAAAGCCCAATACTTAGTTTATCGATCTTTTTTTCCTAAACGATAAGTTACGGGGACGTAAGCACACCGACAGCAGTTGTCAAACAGTAGTAGGACACACACACTCTGTCTGTCTGTCTGTCTGTCACTTACTCTCTCTCTCTCTCTCACCACCACCCCCGCACACACACGCGCACACACACACACACATATATATATATATATATCAAATTTAGGGAATGGAATAGATGAAATTCAGACTACATATGTTTCATAGCTAGCGGAATCTCGGAAGTAGTAAAACCGAGAGGTAGCCCGCACGCTACACTTCAGGCCAAGGATGCCTTGATAATATGAAATTTACATTATCGTTAGGAGATGCCGTGTAAATTCGTTGGAGATTCGTTCAAAATGAAAATATATTTGTGAAGAAGTAAAAAAAAAAATATATATATATATGGAAGTAGGCAAGTTTGTCATGGAGAAGAATATGAGTAATGTGGGTCGGGGTGGGGGAGAGAAGGTTCGATATTGAAACTGGCTGGGGAGATGCCTTTATAAAAATTTAGTTAGGGGTCATTCGCGAGTCTGTTGTAGGATAGATAAGTAAACATATTGTAGCATTATTCTATAAAGCCATTTAAACAGAGTCAAAGCATGAAGATATAGAAGTGGTATTTGAAATGGATAAGGTGGGGGGAATGAAAGAGAGGTAGAAGGAAGATAATGCATTTTGGTCAAAAATAGTGGACTTAGTGGAGTTGGTAGTAGTAATTCAATTTTATAATCCAGAGACAGCGAGTGAAATGGGAATAGTAGCTTCAGTCTGAGAGTACGCGAGTGCGTATTAGCGCGTACGCGCGCATATGTTGTGCGTCTGCAGAATCTAATAGATGTGTACGCGTGCTTGGGTATTTGTATATTATCATGTGCGGATGAGATGTGTGTTGAGATAGAAAAGTTTTGAAAACTTTCAGTACAAAGGATAGGGGAATATAAAAAAAAACATGAAAAATAATAAAAAATTTAGAAAATATATCAGTGGTTAAAAAGTAGTTTGCTGTAAAGATATATGTAGAGGGATAACAGTTGGGGACATGGGAGATAGTTAGGGGATGACGCGAGGGTGGAATGGTGGGACTGGTGTTATTTGTACTTAGAGAATAAATTGTATAATTTGTGTCGACAAGTAAAAATTATGCCATCCCGTTTGTAATCAGGGAATGCCTAATGGAGAAGACCTCGGCGATGCAGAGATCACATTTAAACTGGTATACAGTTTAGCATGGATGACTATAGACCATTTCAAATTATAAGGAATTGATTAATGCTGAGGTTTGTGGATTAGTCGAGATAAAGAGATGCTATTAGATCTTGTTGGGGATTTGAAAGCTAGAGTAGTGATTACCCAGTCTGACTTTGAAGGTGATGCCGCACGAGCGGTAGAATTGTCAGCTGATACTGTACATTTGTAGACAATGTTTTTAGTAAGACAGTGATTACCTAGGGGACAGGGAGTGGAGAGTCTGAAGCTGCACAGAGTCGTAGGGGATGCTGAGGATGAATTCGCAGTGTGATAGTTATTTAGTGAAGGTCCGGTATTATGTTCATTCTCTGTGGCGGCGTTGGAATTATTACGTCTTAGGGGGTTAAGGGAGATATCAGTGGGGTATATTTCATGGTAGCTTTCATGTCTAAACATATTATCACTGACTTCCTTTATTTCCGTATTAGGTATAGTCTGGTCGTGAGGTAGGTTTGTGGTGCGGATGTTAGTAATAGAATTAGAATAGGAGGCATGAGGATCAGTGTTCGTAAGGAGGCTTAGAGGTGTTCTAGGTTTATGGGTATGGAGCTGGGGGTTCGGGTGAGTTATGTTATTATATAAAGGTTAGCTAACTGTAGGTTTCTAAGTTTCACACACACACACACACACACACACACACACACACACACATATATATATATATATATAGACACACACACGACAGGCTTCTTTCAGCTTCTTTCAGACCAAACCCACTCGCAAGGCTTTGGTCAGCCCGTGGTTATAGTAGAAGACACTTGTGCAAGTTGCCATATAGTGGAACTGAACCTGGAACTATGTGGTTGGGTACCAAATTGACTGTTTGTCCAGATTCTTTTTTTTTTTCACACTGAGTTCAAATCCCGCTTTGGCCAACTTGGGTGGTAGACTTAATTTGTCTCCCAGTCTAACACTACCACATTGAATGCCTGTTTCGGAGTCTACGCTGTTACAAGCATTCAGGCCTGATTATTATTTTGGAGATACCTTCTTCCTTCACTTACTAATACTTGGAAATCTTGCAAAGGACCATGGGAACTAGCTTTCCTCCAGGTAAAAGATAGCAAAATACCTGTCTACGGGAATGTTTCAATGTAATATGTTATTAAACACACAGAAATATATCAAGGTAGTGTAGAAAAAACATATTTATGTTTATGTCATGTAATAGCGCCGATATACTTTACGAAGATTAACCGTATTATGCGTATGAGTGTGTGCGTGTGTGTGTGTGCATAACTTTTAATATTTTTGGTAAGTCATACTGAATTTTCTACGTATGCGCATATCAATTTGTCTTGTAAAATTGATGTTTCAGATGTACATTAAAAATCCGAAAATAGAGAGGTATTAAAAAAAAAATCATAGTGGAAATGGGAGAAAGGTAGTTCTATAGAAATAGTTTCAGAAATAAATAATATATGTGAATATATTGTAAGCAAACTGAGTGAAATATGGATTAGCCATATATCAACATACTTACATACACAATACACACTCATGCACACACACACACACACACATAATGTAGATGATAGCAAAATTGTAAAATATATGCAGTATTTTCTGACAAAAAAATTTTATGCTTTAATTGCGTTTCTAAATCTGATGTCATGATGCTTTTATCGTATAAACTTTAAAGCTTCCCATAACTTCAATTATCGTTAACTTTACTATTTTTTTCCAGTTGAACAGCATTTATAATTCCACTAAGAATAAACGTAATATTTCCGATGTAACAACAAACCGAATTTTTTTTTTACAAAATTGATTATATCAGTCACTTCAACATTCTAATGCAACACACACACACACACACACACACGAATTAATTTCGTGTGCACAGAAATCACAGAGACTTGTTGCATGTTATGTTCCTTTAACATGCAACAGGTTACACCTTTCTTTAAGAAATATTTTGTGTAAGGAGAAACCACTGAATGTGATGCTTTCGATATTACATCGTATATTAATGCACTTACGTGGAATTAAAGTAATTAAAAATTTGTCTGAAATAATACTTATTAATTTATATGCCAGGAATAAATTATGAATTATTAATAAAACAGATGGTTCCTGGCTGAACAATTCGTTATAGTATTTAGTTTCGTTTGACCCGCTATAGGTTCAAAACTCGCGAATTCGACTTTGCGTTTTATTCATAAGCGTAGGTGTGGCTGTGTGGTAAGAAGTTGGCTTCCCAAACACACGATTTTGGACTCAGTCCCATTGCGTGGCACATTGGACAACTGTTTTCTACTATAGCCCCGGGCCGACCAAAGCCTTGTGAGTGGGTTTGGTAAACGGAAGCTGACTTCTTCTAGCTTTACGTTCAATTTCCGCTGACTTTGACTTTGCTTTCATTCTTTAGAGATCGATAATATAAATGCCAGTTAAATATCGGTTTCGATGAAACCGTTTAGCCTCCACCTTCTCACGAGTGTTCGGGCCTTGTGCTTATGATAGAAAGAATTATTATTATGATCATTGTCAATGTTATTTAGTTCCTATGACCATATGCCTTGTTTTTTATATTTACACTTTACCTCCAGACTCTCTCATAAAAGAATGCCTTATATTTGAGGAAAATTTGGCTACTATTTCTTATTATCGACTGTATAAGCACTTATCACCCTCTTTTTAAACCAACAACATAACATTAGTTTCAAATTTTGACTCAAGGCTAGGAAGTTAAGAGTAGGGTTAAGTCGATTATATCAACCCCAGTGCTCAACTGATACTTACTTTCCCAACCCACCAAGGATGAAATGTAAAGTGACGTCGACGGAATTTGAACTCAAAACGTAAAGACGGACGAAATGCCGAGAAGCATTTTGCCCGACGTGCTAATAAATTCTTTTCTATTATAGCCACGAGGCCTGAAATTTAGGGGAGGGAAATATTCGATTTCGTCGACCCCAGTACTCATCCGAAAGTATGGCGGAATTTCAACTCAGAACGTAGCGACGGGCGAAATACCTTTAAGCATTTCGTCTAGCTTGCTAACAATTCTGCCAGCTCACCACCTTAACCGACAACAACATAATATTAATATTTGTCTGTCTCTATGTTCTGAGCTCAAATTCCGCCGAGGTCGACTTTGCCTTTCATCCTTTCGGGGGTCGATAAATTAAGTACCAGTTGCGTATTGGGGTCGATATAATCGACTGGCTCCTTCCCCTAAAATTTCGGGCCTTGTGCCTAGATTAGAAAAGAATATTAATATTTGTCATACAATTACAATTGCGCCAGCAGCATTTCCATCACTACCATAATTATGAGAGTATATTATGCGAGTTATTAGAATTTGCATTGAATGTGTCAGATAAAAGAAACCCTCTCAACGTCTCATCTTTATGCCAAGTAAAGAAGGAAGAAACGGGAAGGCTTTTGCTGTTAATTTTTTCTCTCCATTTTCCTTCGGGCTTGAATATCTCTTAATTTATAAGATTAACTGCTGGTGCCATAAATTAAAATTAATTTACCTTTTTGGCCTTTCATGACGAGTAGATAAGAAACACTAATAGTGAATTATTAAACATCAACTGACTCCCACGCCAACAAATATTTTCAAGTTCACTGCTAGCTTTATTATCTCTGATGACCCTAAAAAAAAAACGTGTTTTAAATTCTTTATTTTTATCAGCTGGGATTATTTTGAGAAACACGTGGCTCCCTAACTCTATGTACATAGTATTTCATGCATGCATGTACGCATATAAGTGTGTGTGTGTATAATGATTGACATAAGTCTGGAATTGTAACAACAGCGAAAATAGCAGAATGAGGAAACCAGCTAATAAAAACAATGGTAGCAGAAGAGAAGAGAATAGCAAGTAGTAGTAGTAGTAGTAGTAAGAACAGCAATAGTAGCAGTAGCAGCAGCAACAGTAGTAGTAGTAGTAGTAGTAGTTACATTTCGAGCAGTTAGTCCCCTTCACTACACAAAACCACAAAATAAAATGATACACGTTTTTGTTGATTTGCAGCAAATAAATAAATAAAAACAGTTATTTGCAAGCAACAAACAAAACGGTGAAACAAACCACACTGCTAGTTACTAACATCTGTTACAGACGTACAAACATTCCATTCTCAGACTCACTCTATTAATGCTTTTTAATAAAGATGTATTCTCAAAAGTAGAAAAAGGCGTGGAAGTTAAAGCAAAACGCTATGGGTCGAATCCTTTTTTCATGAGGGTTGCTACAAAATCTAAAATTTAATTAATCCTTTCAGTTGCTTTGTTATCTGTCTATTAAATACAGAAAAATATGACAGTATATTTTTCTTTCCTCTTTTTTTTTTCTTTCTAACCAGTATTATGCTGGTCGCACACAGCTCATTATACGAGTCACATTTTCTCTTAGATTCAATGAAAGTCGTTAACGACGAAACAATAGCTTACAAAAACGCCGTCTGTTATTTCAAATGTGTCGTTTGCAAATTTCATCAATTGTTGCACGTGTGGTTGTTTCATATTCAACCCGTGGTCAAGAACGCTATGGATTAAGATTCGGTGCTTTTGCTACTTGGTCGCGTTTATTGTTTTTGCATTGTTCTGCCTGTATTACAAAAAGATGACGCTGTTATATTATGTACTAATTGCATAGGTGATTAACGCTATCGATTTACATCTTCTGTTAACTATCATATATGTTTATGATACTAGGAGCACTTCATCGGTTAAGACGACGAGGGTCCCAGCTGATACGATCAATGGAACAGCTTGCTCATGAAATTAACGTGCAAGTGGCTGAGCAATCCACAGACGTAGTTCTCAGGGAGACTCAGCGTGACACATAGCGTGACAAGGCTGGCCCTTTGAAATACAGGTACTATTCATTTTTGCCAGTTGAGTGAACTGGAGCAACATGAAATAAAGTGTCTTGCTCAAGGACACAACGCATCGCCGGGAATGGAACCCACAACCTTACGATGCCTTAACCACTAAGCCACGCGCCTTTACTTTATGATACTAAAAATATCTATTCAATATTATACCTACACGCGAGCTGGAAGAATCGTTAGCACGCTGAGCAAAATACTGAGCAGCATTTCGCTCACATTTACGTTCTGAGTTCGAATTCCGTCAGGGCCGACTTTGTCTTTCATCCTTTCGAGATTGATAGAATGAGAGCCAGTTGAACACTGCATTCAATGTAATCGACTTACTCTTTTCTGAAACTGTTGGCCTTGTGCTAAAATTTGAAACCAATATTATAGATACACGCAAAGCAGCAAGCTGGAGAATCGTTAGCAACCTGGGTAAAATGCTTAGCACTATTTCGTCCGTCTTCACGATCTGAGGTCGGCTTCGCTTTCGTCCTTTCGGGATCGATACAATATATGCTAATTGATCAATGGGGTCTATCTGATCGACTAACCCCTCCCCCAAAATTGCTGGCCTTGTAACAAAATTTGAAATGTATATTATACACACGAACACACACACATATATATATACATACATACATACATACATGCATATATACATACGTACATGCATGCATATATACATACGTGCATATATATATATATATATATATATATATATATCGAAAGGATTTGTAAAATCGTCCCGATAGTGGTTACTAAGAACGCGAGATGCATTTCGATCTTTTTAGGCCTTATCAATAACGTTTATTCGCAGCGAACCACGTGCCTCGAAGAGATTCGCTGCCTCCGATATAGGACACAAACAAAATTACATTTACTGGTATTGTGAATAGCTATTGAATAAATAGTCCCGAGTGCGCAAATGTGGTAGTAAAATTATACGACGTTCCTTTTCTATGTGACCATTTCTTTTTTTCCTCTCACTTTGCATCCATTTTTATTTACACACATGCAAGCTTCCTCAAAACCTCGAGTGTTGAACAACAAACAATTTAAACAAGCGAACAAAACACGTACAAGAGAGTCATCATGTCGGCGGTTTAGTTTTTAAGACTTATAAACATACCAATGGGCTACATTTACAAATTACCTTTAATTCATAAACACACAAGCACATGCCCACAGATTAAAAAAAAAGTCACATAGCATACAGAACCAAACTAATTACGCTGAAACTCAAACAGACTTTAGCATATGCAGTGCAAACGTAAAATTAAATTGCTTGGAATCATTTAGTATTTTAAGCTGCGTCACGTGTAGTTAAGAAGTGATGTATATGTATATATGTATACACGCAGGTATGTATGTGCGTGCGCAAGTGTGTGTGCTTTTGATGGTTTACCAATACCAACAACTCATTGGATACTCCTGAAAGCAGCAAAGGTCATGTAATGATGGCAAATCAGGAGATACATTAAATCAAGTTCCTAACTATATGTGTTGTTGTGTACATGAATGTGTCTACATGTATGTCTCTAATGTCACAAACAGCGTTTGCTGAATTTTCTTGAGAACAGTCTCTTCTTAGTGGTCAGACCATAGGGGGTATACGTCTAGCATAATGGATGTCAACTTAGTGGTCATCCATCTTATATGTATATATATATATATATATATATATATATAT
>NC_068982.1:28931263-28934036 GCF_001194135.2 Octopus bimaculoides
CACGCATATTCCAGTACTATGTTTGTGTGCTAAGTTGTTGGCACTCCGTCGCTTACGACGTCGAGGGTTCCAGTTGGTCCAATCAACGAAACAGCCTGCTCGTGAAATTAACGTGCAAGTGGCTGAGAACTCCACAGACATATGTACCCTTAACACAGTTCTCGGGGATATTCAACGTGACACAGTGTGACAAGGCTGACCCTTTGAATTACAGGCACAACAGAAACAGGAAGTAAGATTGAGAGAAAGTTGTGGTGAAAGAGTACAGCAGGGTTCACCACTATCCTGCCGGAGCCTCGTGGGGCTTTAGGTGTTTTCGCTCAATAAACATTCACAACGCCCGGTCTGGGAATCGAAACCGTGATCCTATGACCGCGAGTCCGCTGCGCTAACCACTGGGCCATTGCGCCTCCACGTGTGCTAAATAAAAGAAAACAAAATAAAACAGAAAACAGAAACTAGTGGGGAGTTTGCATTGCCAAAATTACTTTTAGCGGTATGATGTGAAGATTTCGAGTCCGTATATCACGTTGACAGTAATTTCCAATGATTCGAATAGAGTCCTTCTTTGGAGCAGAGAGAAATTCTTTTCTTTGTCCTAAATCAAAGAAATCCAAGAATTAGGGGAGAATTGCTGGAATTGGTAAAGAATTTAGTTACAGGAAATGCATTAGTGGGAAGTGTTTGGAGAGCGAAAAAGAAAACAAATTTGGGAGGGAGAGAGAGGGTAGAAGTGGATGGAGAATAAAAATAAGTAGGAAGTGAGGGGATTATTGATCAGTGATAAATAGGGAATTTGTTTAGAGGTTAGCGTACAGTCAGCGATTAGTAGACAGCTTGTCAATAATAATATAACACATCCGTGTTTGTACACACATAAGAATGGTTCAAAATTGCCAACTAATGAACATTTGTACATGTATGGAATAACGTAGGCATACACATTGTAGAAATGAAGCTGGTAACAGCTTTCGTGCTTTTCTTTTTCTCACATGCACATATACATATTCATAACGGAGTACGATTTCGACCAGTAAATAGAATATATTTTTATGTAGTAAATATATAGTTCTTGAATTTATTCATCATCTCTCTATGAACTCTTGTAATAAAATACACGCAGCTACATCAACTTGTACTGACAATATATAACCACTCAGCTATTATCACTCAGCTACGCCTTTCATAAGTACATATACACACATATGCGCATATCCATCTAAATGTATATATAAATAATAAATGTATGTTCTTAGAGAACAGTCCTCTTCTACACATAATGTACCTGCAATTAGCACCACGCCTTCATACGTACACCAAGTAAACATTTATACCACCCAGCCATACTTAAATACGAATACACGAACCCTGGCCATCTAAATGTACATATGAATAATAAACATATTCTTAGAAAAAAAATTGCCGCTTCCTTACACATATACCAACATGTAGCACACGCGTTTAGTACGTATGCAAACATATACCAACTAAACATCAATAATACCGAAACGTATTTAAATACACATACTAAAATGCGAGTAGAGTATGGTGGAATTAGGAAAAGTTAATTTCATTCTAAGTAATACATTTTATAAACGAATGCAATACGTTGTTCGTTGGTTTTCCTGGAATGTGTTTCTTATTTTGTTTCCTCTTAGTGTACGAAAATAACGGATACCAAGAAAGTGATACGAATAGAGTTGCCAAGTGTGTTGAAATCCTGGGGGAAAGATTAATCCGAAGTGCGTTGAAGCCAGCTGTGAAGTTTTTCGCAGACATGGACATGCAAGCGACAGTGTATGTTTTCCTAATATGGGAAATCATAGATAGTATATGTAATGTAATATATAACGCTGGTGGAGGTACAGCTTAGGTTGTGAGAGAGTTATTACTGGTATTAAGAGCCGGAGTTCGTTCAAGATACACATTTGCTTCCATAACAGGAAGCGGAAACCTTGACTGAAGATTATTTTACCGACCTCAAATGACACTCTTCTAGCGTGAAATCCAATCTGGATTTATACAATTATCCTTATCGTCTCCGTTTGTAACAGTTCCTTCAAACTTTTCTTCCGTTTCTCAATAAACCGCTATAACCAACACCCATAGGTGTTGCATATAAAACCAAATACGAGGGTGGAGAAATAGCGATATATACCTGTTCTGTACAATGAAGTGGGATGTTAAAGAACGACTTGTGCGTTTCCCGGGTCATTCAAAGACTATAAAACGATATACACCGAAGGACTACTTCTAAGAAACAGTGCATCGCTGACTTACAATTCCAGTACTACTACGACGAATAAATCTTCCTTTGTGGGAACTCACATTCTTATGTCACTACAGTGAATGGCTAAAATAACATGCTCAGCGTCGAACAAATCAACAGTTAATCTCCAGGGCAAATTATCTGTATAAACATCCTCTTTCTATTCAAATAACTTGATCTTTTACCCTTATATATATATATATATATTGAACTTTTCCACTTTTGTAAACCTCCTTTATCATCCTTTTTTACCTTACTTTCCTTCACCTACCGTCTCTTCGTACTCTGGATGTTCCTAATCTGTCTTCTCTAATCTGCACCTATTACTTTGTATTCTTCTCCCTCCCTTTCTTTTCTCCTCTCCCTGTCACCCCATTTCTCCCTATTGTCCCATCTTCCTTTTTGCTTTGTTTTTTTCTCCCATCTCGCATATATTTTCTTCTCACAACCCCTTTTTCGTTTTTTCTCCTCATGCCTTTATTTTTTTTCCCCCACACCTGTTAA
>NC_068982.1:28937921-28938745 GCF_001194135.2 Octopus bimaculoides
GATTGACCGTTGACTGAACACTATTCAATTTTTTTTCTCCGTGTTTTTCTCCTTGTCTCCGTATTCTTTCTGTTGAAGAGCGTAGCTCGAAACGTCAAAGACTTTCCGTATTCCCGAGCGTCATACTAATATATACTTTTGTTATTTACACCACCTGTCCTCGTCTGTTGTTATTTTTTGTATATTCTCCCATATATATATATATATATATATATATATGCACATATGCACATATGTCTATGTGCGTGTGAATGCAGGCGCATGGCTCAGTGGTTAGGAATGTTCGCCACGTAGTCATAAGTTCATGGTTCAATTCCAGAGCTAAGCAACTGGTTATCCCCTTGAAAAAGAAGCTTCATCACATTCTGCTCCAGTCAACTCAGTCGGAAACGAGTACCAGTCTGTTGCTGATACAGCCGTATCGCCTTCCAGCTATCACATCCTCGATGTTCTGCTGGTTGAAGCGTCGAAGATTATCTGTCTATCTGTCAGGGTGGTCTCCCCTAGTCATAGGCTCATAAGGCCGATTTACTGGATATCGTGGCGCATATATGGACGCGACGTCGGTCCGTCACAGAATTACTTATTTTTGTCAGGTGAGTGGACCGGAGCAATGCGAAAGGAAGTGTTTCGGCTCAAGAACAGAGCGTATCACCCTGCCCAGGAATCGAAACCACAATCTTAAAATCATGGGTGCAACATCTTAAAAACTATCCCACACGCCTCCACAAACAATTTCACATGCACACACACACACACACACACACACACACACAGAGGTACGCACGTGCACACACACACACACACACACATACACACACACA
>NC_068982.1:28939355-28947911 GCF_001194135.2 Octopus bimaculoides
TATATATATATATATATATATACCTGTGAATATGTGCGTATGAGTATCTCTGCTATTTTGTGGTTTATACATTTAAATATAAATTTAAATTCCATCCATACATTCCTTGCCTAAAGTAACATTACAGTAAACAAACCAGGTGAAAATATATTCATATCAATCTGTTTCATATGTTTCCTTATGTCTATATAAACACATGTGTGCCTTCGTATTTATTTATCAGTGTTTCTGTATTAGACTGCAACCGGAAACCACCTGCGGAATACCTTCAGGTTATCATCCGGTATGTGAATCGAGTGAAGGCCTTCAGTTTTATTTCACTTTTCATTGTAGAGTAATTAAGTGGACAGAACAAACAGGCGTATTTCATCTGACTGCTGAAATGGATATAAGTATGTGGGGGCGGGGGAAGGAGGGCAAGGTGTATGTGTGGGTTTGTGTCTGTATATGAGTGTGTTTGCTGTTGCGTATATGTGGAATAATCAGAGATCGAAAGTACGTATGATTTCCTGCGTGGGATCTGTTCAGTCTGGCTCACAGATTTTTTAGTTAGTTTTTTTTTTTAACTAAACAGTTTGATACTCCGTATACTGGTGTAATTTCTCACGCAGAACACGGTTTACTTTGAACATTTTTGACAAAATTTCGTATTTTACAAGTTATTTCGTGTTAAGGTTGTCGTATTGGGGTAATTTTAACCAATCAATGACGTGTATTCATTTGAAGAAAGCTACTACTGCTTGCGATAGTAATTACCCAAATACAACAACTTTAACAATAAAATAACTTCTAAAATACGAAATTTTGTCAAAAATGTTCAAAGTAAACCATGTTCTGCGTGTGAAATTACATCAGTATACGAAGTTTCAAATTTAATTAAAATATCTGTGAGCCAAACTGAACAGATCCCGTGAGTGTGTATGCACGTATAACTATAGATACATGCACGCACGCACACGCATGTAGATAGATATTGGCACAGACGTGCCTGTGTGGTAAGAAGCTCACTTTCCAAGAACATGATTCCGGGTTCGATCCCACTGCCTGGCACCTTGGAGAGGTGTCTTCTATTATAGCCCCGTGCCGACCGAAGCTTTATTAATGGACTTGGTAGATGGGAAATGAAAGAAGCCTGAAGAAATGGTGAAATGTACGTGTGCGTATATTTATGTTTGTCCCTCACTACCGGTTTTGGTTTGTTTACGTCCGGGTGATCGAGAGAATAGGTAACAGGCTTTAAAAACAAGTACTGGCATAAATTTGTTCAACTAAACCCTTCAAGTTGGTACCCCAGCATGGCCACAGTGCACTGGCTGAAACAAATAAAAGCTAGAACACACACACACACACAAACACACATATGTGTATATATATATATATATATATATATATATATATATATATATATATACGACGGGTCTTTTTCAGTTTCCGTCTACCAAATCCACTCACGTGGCTTTGGTCGGCCCGAGGCTATAGTAGAAGATAGTTGCCTAAAGTGCCACGTAGTGGAACTGAACTCGGAACTATGTGGTTGGGAAGCAAGCTTCTTACCACACAGCCACTACACACACAGGCATGTATACACACACATACACAATTGCCATTGGTTTGACAAATGAACACATTTACAGGCATACACATATTCACATACGGTTTTAGTCGATCAGTCACATAACAAGCCCCACTGTTTTAATTGATTCGTTATAGAGTATATAGTCTAACAAACAAGGATGATTGATTTTTCGGTCTTGATATAAAGCAAACAAAGAAAAGAAATGGAAAAAAAAAATACAAACCAGAATTATTGAACAAAATTACAGTGATTAGTAACCACGCTTAGAAACTAGAAATTTTAAATGATGCTTAAGAGGCGAAAACAGGCACCAAAGTTTGCTACATACACGAAACTTTATTAAAAGAAATAAGAATAAAAGAGAGCGTGTGTCTGTGTGAGACAGATAGAGGGAGAGAAGGAGAAAGAGAGGCAACCAGACGAAGTGTGAGGGAAATACGAGAGTGATAGAAAGTTGAAAAGTTCAGTACTGCTCGTTGCAGAGGAATTCCGTGAGGCAGGGATAGAGTTAAATACACACTTCTGTTTTCTCAAGCAGAAATTACTAAATCAAACGAGAGACTTTTCTTTGACGTATCTTCCTTACATGTCTCAGTGAATACATAATGATTGTGAAGATGTATAGATTTTCCCATTCCATCCGATGCTCTCAGATACATACATACATAAACGTACATACATAATCTTCTCCCTCGCGCTTCTAACAACGCAAATACACTGATTATAACCTGGTGAGTAAATTTATATCAACTTCAGTGACGACTTTATCTTCCTTCTCCTCGTTCAATCTTTCTTTCTTACTTCCTTTCTTTCTTTCTTTCTTTCTTTCTTTCTTTTTTCTTTCTTTCTTTTCTTTTTCCTTTCTTTCTTTTCTTTTTCCTTTCTTTCTTTCTTTCTTTTCTCTTTCCTTTCTTTCTTTCTTTCTTTCTTTTTTCTTTCTTTCTTTTTCCTTTCTTTCTTTTCTTTTTCCTTTCTTTCTTTCTTTTCTCTTTCCTTTCTTTCTTTCTTTCTTTCTTTCTTTCTTTTTCCCTTAGTATATATCTCTCTTTCTCTATGACTATCCCCCTCTCTCTCCCCTGTCTCTCTTCCTCTCTCTACCCCTCTCTCTTCCTACCTCTCCCGTCTCTGTCTCTGTCTCTGTCTGTCAGTCAAGGCCTGTGTGTCTGTCTCTGCCTGATTGTCTGCCTGTATGTCTCCCTCACTCCCCACCTCTCTCTCTCCCTCTGCACCCCTCTCTCGCTTTCCCTGTGTCTCTTTCTCTCTCCCTCCCTCTCTGGGGTCACGCAACAGCTACGACAATACATATTGTTTAGCCCCAGGTCAGTTCTGATCGAGCCTCTCTATGATCAACGTTGTTCCAGCCGTCATCATCTCTTACATTCCTATACCTATGTCAACATAGTTCAATGCATCTGTGGTGTTGATATGGCTGCGTGTATAATATTACAAGAGTTCATTTAGAGATGAAAAATAAATTCAACAACTATATGCTGAGACCCCCTTCGGTCATGACTGACCATGGGATTGCACCTAGAAAGTTACCCTCCCAGGCACAAGTCCGGTCACAGTTGTTTATGAAAGACCAGCAGTCACCCATGCATGCCGCCCCTCCTCTCCACGCCACCAGTGTTATCCAAGGGAAAGGGCGAAGGCCGATACAGCTTGGCACCAGTGACGTCGCAACTTATTTCTACAGCTGAGTGAACTGGAGCAACATGAAATAAAGTGTCTTGCTCAAGAACACAACCCGTAGTCCAGTCCGGGATTCGAACTCACAATCTCACGATCGTAAGCTCGACGCTCTAATCACTGAGCTATGCACCTTCACAAGAACTATATATTTACTACATAAAAATATATTTTATTTACTGGTCGATGATGATACATAATCAAAATGGAGAATCTAGTTCAATGAAGTAATCTATGCAAGAAAGTTCAGAAACGGAAAATGTAGAAATAACAGCTAAGTGGTGGTTTTCAGTCATGTGGCGTAGAGAAATAGACGGAAATAGCAATGACGGGAATGGCTCTAAGTCTAAACGACTAAGAAGTGAGGAGCAGAGTTAGCAAGCTGTTTTTATTAATGGAACGCTAGACATTCTAGAAACTTCCAAGAGAAACGCTAAGCTTCTTGAATAATTAAGAATCACGTCTCATGACACAGATGCTCCGAGAAACTTAGTAAAGGGAGGTTACTCTTTATTCTTTCTTGCAAGGGAGATAATTAAACTACGTAGCTACCGCTACACACCCACTAGGCAGAGGTAACGGTATACAATAATGAAAATAACAATAATGTATACATCATAAAATGTCAAAAACTGATAAAAACGGAATGGAATAAATGCAATATTTCAGGTCCAAAGTGAAAAATCAACGTTCAAACTTCTGTAGCGTATGCGTGTGCATGCAATATAGAGATAGAGAAAATTGTGCATCTCGGGGTCTAATAGAGTTAAACTCTGTCTTACAAGGGCGTGGTGAGCATGAGAAAGCAACCAAAAAGTATGGTATATTTGTATAACTGAGTGAATGCATGCAAGCATGTGTGCGAACGTTGAGACAATTTTTCAAGTATACAAAATATTCGTAAAAAATATATGTACGTGAATAGATGTCCTGAAAAAATTAAATTTAACCACTATGGTATAAGATAATCTGTTAAGGGAGGAAAAAACGTTAGCATGGAAGAATTAATATTTATTCTACACTAGATATTGAAAAATAGCCTTAAAGAAATCATGTCAAAACTGCAACAGATCTTTCTTGACAATGTAATGTGGATAAAGCTGCAGTGAATAGAGTTACATAGAGGTGAGTCAGATTCATACTGTTCCAGTGATGGCTTGGACCTGTAGTCTTCGAATCAGCTTTCTTCTTTCTGATTTTGAGAAGCCTAATTTCTCAAGATTGGTTCTTAGGCAGTATATGTATTTATGTATGTACAGTTTATTAGCTGTTATCAAATTTCTATAAAGCATGGCAATGAGGAAAACACGGAATTTCATATGGTCAAACATCAAATGACCGTATTCAGTTTGAGTGTATATGGTGTTAGCTATGGTCACAACTTCAGGTATGTTCTAGATTTATTGCCCCTTCTCAGCCAACTATCGCCAATGCAATGATACGAAACAACAACACGAAACAACTTGAGCCTTCGTCAAGTTACTCACCACTTCCCTCTTTTAAGAATAATTGTTTTCATTGCTGCTACAATTTCATTTGATAAACAAATGTGTTGTCTTCCCACGATAAATCAAATATAGTAAGATGCATTTATATCTCAATTTATTTTGCAGAAGGAATTCTTCCATCCCCGGATTTCGTTCCAATGCCATTATTTTAAATTTCTCAATTTGATAATCACTTTTACACCAACTCGTTATGTGATCAAGTAGCTTCGTTTTTACTATGTTACTATGTTTCACTGAAAGGGCCTGATAAGACGGAAACTTGCCTAGAGTTGTCGCTTGATTTAACAAAGATTAGGTTCACTCACAATATCCGTATATACACAAACGCACGCGCACTTTTATATTTATGTATGCGTGTCTATCTATCTATCTATCTATCTATCTATCTATCTATCTATCTATCTATCTATCTATCTAGCTAGCTAGCTAGCTATATACACACTCACATATGTTGTATATATATGTATATAAGCACTCATATGCATTGTGGAAGAAAGTATGTTTAAGGGGTATTAAGTATTGCTGTAAAATATATTCGGGTAAAATGTATATATTACAACAAAAATATTCTGTATTATTTTACAGCAAGGCTAAATATGTTTTACACATTATTCAAACTTTCAGATAGTAAACTATTTCGTAATTATACTGCAGGACGCTCTATATACGTATGTGTATGAAAAATACACTCACACACACACACACACACACACACACACACACACACACACACACACACACACACATATGGATTCTTCATATAGCCACTCTTTACTCCGCGGAATTGGTCCCTCATAAAAACATTGGAGTCTAAGCTCGAATCATTTGAGCGCTACAAAGAACCGAGAATCTCTGGATTTCATCTGTTGACTATATTTTATATACATGTGTATATACATATATGTGTACATACATACATACGTATATATATGTATAAATACCTACCTACCTATATATATATATATATATATATATATAAATATATATATATATATGTATAAATTCACACGCACGCGAGCGCACACACGTGCGCGTACATACACGCGCACAGACACACAAACACACATACACGCACATTCACACACACATACATAGACTAGCACATTCATGTTTGGTAATCCTTATACACACACACACACACATATGAACAGTCCAGAATACCTCTGCTGCTTAAGGTAATCTTTAATTACTTCCCTTCTGCCACAAACTCACCTTGTCAAACACCTTGTATTTACGAGACAGGTTGTGGTTGTCGCCCTGTAACCATATAGCTGATTCTCTTCACAGCTACAGACACTCATATACAAACGTACAAACGTAAAAGGCGCAGTCATAGAAAAACATGTGTACACAACTATGCCTATAGAGGGACATCTGTGCTATGAAGTGCAAAATCATATCATTTTTAACTTATATATAGCGAAGTAAAGTGGGCTGAAGGCATAGATGCTACAGTATAGAATGCAGTACACAAAATACACAAAAATATAGAAAAATATAACATTTACCTCTTCGTTGGAGAATTTTTTTTAAAAAAAGTGACAGTTTGTAGCAACTTTGACACAAACGGGAGATAATTTCAATGATTTTTTTTTTTTGTTTTTGTTTTGATAATTGAGACATAACGCCAAATATTTGGATAAAACTGTCAATCGATTACATTGATACATCAACCTTAGTTGGGTGGAATTATATTTTATCAGATTGAAGGCCAAAGTTGACTTCAGAAGACAGAAAATTGAATTTTCATTCTTAGATGATAATAACTGGATCTTCTTTTGCAATACACAATATTAGAATTTTCGACAAAGCATGAAAATCTAATTTCTTCTGAAATTAATTCTTCATTTCCTGAATAATTTTCGATTCAGTTGAGTGGGGAGTCTCTAACAATTTTTTGAAGGCGTTTTCTCTAATTAAAAGGAAAATTTCAGTCCATAAACCATTTTCCTCCGTGCGTTACTCAGTACATCATCTACTTCAATTTTCTAAACTTCTGACACTAACTCACTTGTGTTTATTTTACTTTTCTCACTTTTGTACATATGCAATTAATACTGCCTTCATACTTTTTTTTTAATATATATATAAAATCACTACCCGGTGATCAAAGCAAGCTTGACTTGTCTCAGTTATTGTAGGCACATGGTAGCAGTTCTAAGAGGAGAGGGTTAGTCAATAACTTCGATCAAATTGCAAGACCGGTACTTTCTTTTATCGACTCCGAAGATATGACAGTAAAGTTACCCTCAGCAGGATTTGAACTAAGATTGTTAAAGAACTGGAAGAAGTGCCTCAAGACATTGTCTTACGATCTAAATATTCTGCCATTTGTTCTTATAATGATTTCATTTATTTACCACTGGAACTTTCGATGAGAGATACAGTAAAATGGCAATTTACATTTTGTATGGCGGCTTGGTGAATAGAATAAAAAAGGTAGCTGGAGGGGGAAGATATGAAATAAAAATTATACAGAACAGGCAAAATGTGGGAACACATATAAGCGTAGGCGTAGCTATGTAGGAAGAAGTTTGCATCTCAACCACAGGATGTTGAATTCAGTCCGACTGAGTGACATCTTGGACAAATGCCTACTATTATAGCTCCGGGTCAACCAAACTCCCGTAAGTGTATTGGGTTGACGGAAACAGAAAGAAACACGTAGTATATATATATGTGTGTGTGTGTGTGTGTGTCTACGTTTGTGTGTGTGTGTATATATGTGTGTATGTATGTATGTGCGCGCGCGCGCGTGTTTGGGTGGATGTTTGGCTGGGTGGGTGCATGTATATATATATTTGTTAATGTTTGCATCTGTTTCCCACCGTCGCTTAACAGCTAGCGTTGATTTGTTTACGTCTCCGTATCTTAGCGGTTCGACATACGAG
The DNA here is from genome assembly GCF_001194135.2 of Octopus bimaculoides. Classification (NCBI taxonomy): domain Eukaryota; kingdom Metazoa; phylum Mollusca; class Cephalopoda; order Octopoda; family Octopodidae; genus Octopus; species Octopus bimaculoides. The sequence goes on from NC_068982.1 coordinate 28,947,020, forward strand.
ACCGTTAGAATAAGTACGACTCATTAAAAGATTAGTACAGGTTTGTTCGACTTAAAACCCCTTCAGGTGAGGAGGGGGCAGCATGACCGCAGTCTAATGATTAAAACGAGTAAAAGACATTAACGACGAGGTGCTCCTTATACAGGAAAGCCTTCAACTGTAACCCCATAAATCCAGAATCATCCTGACCATTAAGGACACTACACTATTGTTCTTCAATCTACAGCAGTTCCATTCATGCTGACCGTTTTGGACATGATCTTTCACTTTTCGTCATAACTAGTTCGTTGATGTCACCATACCTGCTTAGAAAGATCAAATTTTATTTTTCAGCATAAAAATTAAATTTCGGTGAACTTAATTAAAAATTATTTCCCTTTCTTTCTGAAAGTCGTTGTCTATTACCAACCACATGATTCCGGGTTCAGTCCCTCTGCGTGGCACTTTGGGCAAGTGTCTTCTACTATAGCCTCGGGCCGACCAAAGCCTTGTGAGTGGATTTGGTAGACGGAAACTGAAAGAAACCTCGTCGTATATATGTATGTGTATGGCTTGGACATCCTTCAAGTAAACAAGCAAAAATCTATTGCAAGATGGAATATATATACCTCTGCCACCTAAGCTATATCAACTTTCGTTCCAACATAAATTTCCGGATTATTCAGACAAAGATTAATCTGCACGAATTTCTACACGGATATTTACCACTGGAATGAAACTAAGCTTCAAGTACTGTTCTCTCTTTTTTCAGCACATCACACTCTTTACCACTTCATACTAAAAATATCCGCCTATGGATATAATAATAGATAACTTTATTTTTTCTGTCTCCGATGAAGGGAAGTACTGGATCTTCCCAGAAACAGCTGTAAGACTCTATCCATAAAATTCT
>NC_068982.1:28948024-28951309 GCF_001194135.2 Octopus bimaculoides
ACGCTCTTCAACAGAAAGAATACGGAGACAAGGAGAAAAACACGGAGAAAAAAAATTGAAAAGTGTTCAGTCAACGGTCAATCATATATATATATATGTGTGTGTGTGTGTGTGTGTGTGTGAGTGTGTGTGTGTGTGTGTGTTTGTGTGTTTGTGTGCCAGTGTTTGTCCCCCCAACATCGCTTGACAACCGATGCTTGTGTGTTTACGTCCCCGTAACTTAGCGGTTCGGTAAAAGAGACCGATAGGATAAGTAGTAGGCTTACAAAGAATAAGTCCTGGGGTCGATTTGCTCGACTAAATGTGGTGCTCCAGCATGGCCGCAGGCAAAATGACTGAAACAAGTAAAAGAGTAAAAGAGGGTGTCCATATATTACCTTTACAATTTGAAAAGAAAAATCAGAAAACATGTAAAATAAGAATAACCCGACAGTTATATTAGAAATATAGAGCTTTATTAGAAATATCAGAACCCGTCTACGCGGGATCCATTGGATGCAAGCTATACATGTAGGCGATACAATGCAATAAATTACGGAAGTTGTAAAGGTAATTTTATGAATATCCTATATATAAGATTTATTTCTTTCGTTAACTAAGCGGAGGCATGTACGGTTATGAAGTTTGCTTCGCAGGCACGGGGATTCGGGTTCAGTCTCACAGCGTGACATCTTTTACACACACACACACGCACACCCATACACGCGCGCGAAAGTGCCTACATACATACATATGCGTGTGTGAGAGAAGGAGAAAGAGAGAGGGGAGAAACCGAGAGCGTCTTAGATTTGTGTTTCTTCCCCACCCACCATCCGACAAGCGTTTGACAACGAGTATCAGTTTATTTGCGACAACGTAACTTGGCCCTTCGACAAAGAACATCGAAGGAATGAACACCTAATTCAACACGAATAACAAAAAGCACTAAGGTCGATTTGCACCATTAAACACTTCAAGGCGCTACTCATGCGTGACCGCAGTCTTAGGACTGAAGCAAGTACAACAGTAAAAATATGTTTCTTATTTCTTTATGGCCCACAAGGGAGCCGCAGTGGCCCAGTGGTTAGGGCAGCGGACTCGCGGTTTCTATTCCCAGACCGGGCGTTGTGAGTGTTTATTGAGCGGAAACACCTAAAGCTCCACGAGGCTCCAGCAGGGGATGGTAGCGAACTCTGCTGTACTCTGTCTTCTTGTTTCTCTCACTCTGCTGTACTCTTTCTTCCTGTTTCTGTTGTGCCTGTGTCACGCTGAATATCCCCGAGAACTACGTTAAGGGTACACGTGTCTGTGGAGTGCTCAGCCACTTGCACGTTAATTTCACGAGCAGGCTGTTCCGTTGATTGGATCAACGGGAACCCTCGTCGTCGTAAGCGACGGAGTGCCAACAACAACAATTGCCCACAAGGGGCTAAACATAGAGGGGACAAACAAGGACAGACAAACGGATTAAGTCGATTACATGGACCCCAGTACTGGTACTTAATTTATCGACCCCGAGAGGATGAAAAGCAAAGTCGACCTCGACGGAATTTGAACTCAGAACGAAATTTGAAATTTGAACTTGAACTCAGACGAAATACCGCTAAGCATTTCGCCCGGCGTGCTAACGTTTCTGCCAGCTCGCCGCCTTGTAAAACAGTAAAATATGTTTCTGATCATGTCCTGTAGCATATTAGCAGCATATTAAGTCATTCACATAACTAACCTGGAAGCTAAATAAAAAATACAACGGTTGGTGTTCTGGTTGTGAGGGTACTGAGTACTAAATATGTACTTCAGTTGATTCCATCAACCCCATTGAATATGCATATATTTGTACATATTTTGATTCATGTATACATATTCACACGCGTGGGAGACCTACCTGGTGTGGATGAAGATGTCTTCAAAACTAAACTAGATTTCCTACTGTCAAGAGTCTTAGATGAGCCTGATTCACGAAAGGAATCGGGAATGAAGGCAGCAGCAGCAGTAATCCGCCTCATTCACCAAATGCGAACCATTGAAGAAAAAATAATATGAAGGTGTAATAACACCAGTTGGCGGTGCTGCAGTATGGCCACAGCGCCCCAAGCTGAAACTAGTAAAAGAGTATATATTCATATACAGACACACTCATACACACGCACCCTCACATACATAAGTACGTATATATATATATATATATATATATATATATATATATATATATATATATACGTATGTATATAAAATATAAAAATGTGCATGTGTGTGTGCGTGTGTATTTGATGTGTGTGAGTGTGTGTGTGTGTGTATGTACGTGTTTCTATGTATACATATACCACATAACAATTAGAATAACTTTCTAACGTTCTTAATGGGACGTTTTACATGAGACGTGGCTATGTGGTAAGACGCTTGCATTCCAACCACATGGTTCCGGGTTCAATCTCACTGTGTAGCACTTTGGGCAAGTATCTTCTGTCGTGTGTGTGTGTGTGTGTGTTGTGTGCGTGTATGTATCTGTATTTGTCTCCCATCACCGCTTGACAATCGGTGTTGGTCTGTTTACGTCCCCGTAACCTGGTCATTCGGCGGAAGTGACCGACAGAACAAATACTAAGCTTAAAAAATAAGTCCTGGGGTCGACTTGTTGGACTAAAACCCCTTAAGGCGATGCTCCAGCATGGCTGCAGTCAAATGACTGAAACAGATAAAAGAATAAAAGAACACACACACACGCGCGCACATATGCAAGTGCGTGTGTATGCGCGTGCATGTGTATAGGTATGTATGTGTTTGTGTGTATGAGGGAGAGATGGGGTTAGTACTCTTAGTGTATACCAATTAAACATTTAGGTCAATATTTGTTGTCTTCACTGTAAATACCAAAGTTTACACTTGACATTAATTTAATTTTCAATCAGTTTATATTTTCGAGTTGTCTACCTTGCACCACTTGACAAGGATTGTTATTAACGCTAATGTCTTTTCTAATTGCATCTATATTTTCAGTTGCTTAAATTTTTTTTAATTGTACTTCATTTCGTATGTTTGTGCACACTTGAGTATATGATTTTTATGCGGAAGGCATCTTTATCGAAGAGTACATATTGTTCGAGAACTTCTTAGATGTAATGGGAAACATTCGTATTACGCATTACATACACGCGCACAGACACGTGTACACATATATTAGTCATTATATAAACACTTAGATACAAACAAGCAAACACATAGACACACATACATACATACACGCATACCTTCACACACACACACACACACACACACACACACACACACACACACACACACACACAC
>NC_068982.1:28951655-28954044 GCF_001194135.2 Octopus bimaculoides
ATATATATATATATATATATATATATATAATATATGACCACGAACTGGAAAAACATAGCTTGTGTATGTGTGTTTGATATTGTTTATCTTCTTTGGGCTGCTTCTCATTCACATTTGAATTTTTTCCGTTGCATGAAACGTTGGGATATATGTATGTATATATGTATGTATGTATGTATGTATGTACCGACACACACATATACATACGTTAAACTAATACATTTGTTAAAACTTGTCCATCCCTGTTGTCTTCTTTTGGTGTTCATTGCCTAATACTCATACACGCGCGCGCCTGTAAGAGAGTTAGTTATAACGTGTGTTGGCTGCCGGTGAACGCATACGTAAAAGAAAAAGAAAAAATGGAAAACAAAAGTTAGTCATGGTTTGATATCGAATTCACACCATCACTGTGTAAGGTTCAAGTAAAATATGATATTTTTCATTATTGCTGATAATCGATTTTCATGCCTTTATGTCTGCTTTGAAAGGACTTGTATGTTATTCTTTCTGTGTGAAAGAGGGTTTAATAACCTCTGTATATAACATAAGAAAGCGGATCAGATATAAAGACACCAGACTATAACCCGTTTCAGAAAATATGGGGAATGAATTAACTGAAGAATCGAGGGATTTCTCAGACAGATGATAGTGTACATACATTCCATCCAGTTAAATGTTGCCTCACATTTCTTGAGTACAGTGTTAAGACTGCATGCTAAGAAACATACGGTTTAGTTAACTATGGGTGTAATATATTCACATTTTGGGGTACATATTGGTCGAGAGGTGTTGGGTCATGAACTACGTGACCTTAGAATTGTTGATAATTTTTATCGTTTATTCATTTTTTACATGTTTCAGTCATTAGACTGCGCCCATACTGAGGCATCGCCTTGAAAAATTTCATTTGAACGAAACGACCCCAGTTATTAGTCATTATATATACACTTAGATACAACTGATAGTCATTATATCGGATTCTTATGGTGAACCGCTAGGATGGGGGACGTAAACAAACCAACAATAGTTGGCAAGCGGAAGTGGGTGACAAACACAGATACCAAGACACACACACACACACACACACGACGGGCTTCTTTCAGTTTCTGTCTACCAAACCAACTCACAAGGTTTTTATTCGTCCCCAGGTTTTACGCAGTGGGATTGAACCCGGAACCTTGCGGTTAAGAAGTAAACTTCTAACTACACAACCACACCTATTCTTAAAATAGTTTCTTAATGTATTTAATTATTTAATTATTTATTAGACGGGCTCGAGATGTGGTAAGCAACATTTTCTAAAGGGCCAGCTACTTAGATAGGAAGGCCTTAAAGTTATTGTTGACATTGTTGTTTTGTTGTTGTTGAGTTGTTTCATCGATGTTAACCCTTCGTCTTTTAAGGATTTCTTATCTAAAGTAGCTGCTGTTTCCACTCCTTTGGCTTCTATTACTTGCATGTTAAGCGGCTACGTAGATGCACCCTCATTGGTTTGAATGCATTAAAGTACTTTATAGAGAAACATTCCTATCTATCGTTACTCTCTCACAGAAGCTCCCCAACGAAGTCCCGACGTGAAGAAATACGAAAGACTATACCCTTGAAGTGTTATGTTATACATTATACGTTTACATGGAGATTATATCGTGTAATTTTAGGCTGAAATGTTTCAAGTACTGCCTTGTCAGCCCTCAAGTATATTGGAAATTAATAGAAGATTACAAAGCCAGATGCACAGCAATTAGGAGTCCTGGAGATACACACACTTCTCACTTTCTAGTATTCCTGTTGAGAATTATAATAAACAGCGATGCACACTTTCAAGTTCACATTAATATCGACATATCGACAATGTGGATATTGATGTTTAGTACCACAGATGATGAAGAGATATCGGCAATTTTATTTATTTATTTATTTAGTTAGTTAATTATTCATTCATTCATTCTGTTTTCAGTTGTCCAGAAAATATCTATTCCCAAAGCACTGATCGCCTCTAGTTGCCGGGATTCAAGTGTAAATTCCAAAAGTCGCTTGCCTCTGTTGACTTACGGGGGAAAGGTCTATACGCTTTATAACTTTACCAGCTGGAGTGTTGGGGTGTATAATAAATATGTATATATATATATATACATATAATCAAAGTATGTGCGTGTGTTCTGTGCGCACGCACACGTCTGTGACTGAGTGCATGCGTGTATATAACATACACAAACGCGTTCAGACACACACGCACAGAGGCATATTTACGCATATAGCCAAACATACATACATATAAAATTTCTCAACACTTCATATCTATTACATAAAAATATATCGAGTTATGTACTAAGATGTGTATGGATATATGTATGTACGGACACCCCATATATATATATATATATATATA
>NC_068982.1:28954189-28955732 GCF_001194135.2 Octopus bimaculoides
TATATATCGGAGTGTGTGTGTGTGTAGGCAACAAACCTTGGCATTGAAAATCACGACAGCACTATAATAATGTGTAAAACAGAAGTTCATTACAATCTGTATTCGGAAATTACATGGAATAAACATAGAAACTGTTAGACTTTAATTCCACAATCCCCTATGCCAGTTCAGATAGTATCGGTGAATAATGGGCAAAGAGTTCTGTGTTGGGTTGTAAACGAAAATTCATCTTATAAAAATTACGAGCGGCATACAACGGTAAAACCGTTATCACATCATAGGCGGCAAGTGGGATGAATCGTTAGAGCTCGGGCAGAATGCTTCGTTGTAAGTTGTTCCGTATCACTGCAATCTGAGTTCAAGTCCCATCGTGTATACATTGCTTAATATTCTTTTGGGATTGATAAATTAAGTCCCAGTTCAAAGGAATGGATTGGTAGAATTGTAAGAACTTCAGACCTGGTACCATACAGCATTTGCTCCGGTTCTTTGTATTCCTTGTTTGAATCCCCTTGTGACCTAGCTGGGTTATAAACTAACCCGTCACCCGGTTTAATATCACCCAGTCTCTTGGATACTTTTATCGGATTCTACTCTATTCAGGGCCAAATTAGGACCCATAGAAGCCTTAAGCACTTAAAAGAATTTGGTGCACCCATATATATGTAATTCAAAATATAAACAATAATAAACCATAAAATGAATTTTTATTTTTCAAACTGAAACTAACAATATGTTGGATAATGTTTATTTTTGTATGCTTCCGCTTTATTTACATTTTCAAAGTTTTGTCCTGCTCTTTTTAATTGCAAAGTCTTTGATCAGATCCTCACTGTCACATCACGAACACTTCGAAATTATATTTCCGATCATATAAACCACTTCGAGTATTATTTTAACAAATTTAAAGTGATTTCTCTTGTACCGTAAGCCATTTACCATTTCTGTGATGCCCCACTTCTCTTCATGCTCTAAGCTCATGGTTATTTTGATGAACGCTAACTTTGTTGCAATCGTAGGACTACTTTTCTAGTTTGACGATCACTTATTTCCTCTCTCTATCTCACCAGTCTTGGAAGTATTGTAACGGACTTTGGGCACAATCTTGTTTTCTGATCAAACAAAGACAAAATGAAATGCTTAAACAGGTTATATGGTAAAGGATGTCTGTAGATATAAGAATGTAAACATAAAGAAACACAACTTCCCGATATGTATGTATGTATGTATGTATGTATGTATGTCATTCTTTTTCTTTTTTCTCCGCCAAATTTTCCAGATGCTTCACCTCCGCTTGTATGATGATTTCCAGTGTTTTTCCTTTATATCTTCCTTCCTTCCTCCGTCTCTGTGGCTTGGAGTACAGCCACCTCCTGCTCACTACCAACGAGGACCAGCCACAAGGTTCCGGGTTCAGTCCCACTGCGTGGCACCTTGAGCAAGTGTCTTCTACTATAGCCTCAGGCCGGCCAAAGCCTTGTGAGTGGATTTGGTAGACGGAAACTGAAAGAAGCCCGTCGTATATATATATATATATATATAT
>NC_068982.1:28955936-28958504 GCF_001194135.2 Octopus bimaculoides
CGAATGTATGCAAAAACAAGGACGGAAAAAAACGAACAATGTTACACAAATACAATAAAAATAATAAAACTGGACATAACAACAGATGTCTTTCGACTAAGGACGAATTAAATATATTTAAATATATATATGAATGTGTGTGTGTGTGTGTGTGTGTGTGTGTGTGTTTGTCTTCCCAACATCGGTTGTCAAGCGATGTTGGTATGTTTACGTCCTCGTAACATAGCGGTTCGGCAAAAAGGGTCTGATATAATATGTATAGGCTTACAAAGAATAAGTCCTGGGGTCGATTTGCTCGACTAAAAGTGGTGCTCCAGCATGGCCGCAGTCAAATGACTGAAACAAATAAACGGATAAAAGAATAAAAGAATAAAAGAATATATATATACACGCGTGGGCTCACTCACACACACACACACACACACACATACGTGTAGGCTCACATACACACACATAATATGTGTATTTTTGTAATACAGTATAATATACAGTGCGTGAAGAGATGTGTACATGCTGTTATTATTAATGAAATTGTTGGAGTCTATTTGTCCTTCAGCTATCCGGAGCCAGTGAAAATAAGCATCAAACACAGGGATCGATTCATTCACATATATCTTGTTCTACAGATTTCTGGAATTTTGCTAATCTAAGAAATCGCTATTATGATATTAAAAAAAACAACTGAATGTCGAATCGATTAACTTGTCGCACAAACGCTCACTGAAAATTAAATACACCTTTACGATGTTATGAATGTTAAGACCCAAGACTCTTGTCGGCAAACGTGTGATCAAATGCGTTACTGTTGTAACTACGCCCTTCATTTTTGAATTTATATCTAGAACTAGCGTGTCCTTCTGTGTGTAAGAAAATAGCACATCATTTGCATGATTTTAGCAGCTATCTCTATCCATCAAGGATTCCAATCTACTGTCATAGAAGTATGTTTCTAGTTGGGTTCTTCAGAGTAAATATTGAGCATAAGTCGAACATGCTTAGCGTCTTTTGGATGGGTATAAACATTAGACCCCTAATAAAGTGAGTTCGTTCAGTGTTCAAATGGAGAAGATCTCTTGGGTTCTTTCCACGTCCAAGAGATTTAGGTATCTCAGCTTGGTAGTCATTGTAGATGATGGAATAGAAGCCTTGAACTGAGTGCAATGTTAGTGGAAGAGTAAGGAATGTTTATATTTTGTGGGATTGTCACTGGAGATCAGTGTGGAGATGGCCTATTTAGAGTTATATAGATTGAAGTGATGTGAGAGAGGAGAAGTTGAAGATAACAAAGTGGTAGTGAGCTTATTCACGTGTTAAAATTTTACATTTTGCACACATGAAGTGGATGGTGCTACACGTAAATCCCTTATAAAAGAATGTGAGAAAGTGTAAAATTCTATGATGGTAAACGGCGGTGTTATGCGACCGCATCGAGCGATGGAATTTCATTTGAAAACCACATGGGATAATATAGTAGACGTTTATGAGCTTAAAATTAAATAAATTCGTTTTGACTATTCATCAAATCATCAAGTACACAGTATTTTTTTTCTTTCTTCCATTGCTACTATAGCCGTTTCTTTAGAATCTTATCACTGTATAACTGAAAACTAGGACACGCAGAAAATGCAATAAGTTGGGAATATCCTGACTCGGTCATTTATAAATTAATTCAGTAAATAAAAAATAGGGAAGAGTGACACTGAAATCTGGCTGTTGTAGCTAGTTCTTACTCTTAGCTGTCGACAACCTGATATAATCATGTGGAGTTTCCTCCAACTTTGGTAACACTTTACATTATACGCAGTGACGTCTTAGGTGATTTATTATGAGCATTCTTCTGGGATTTTATGAAATCTAATTAATTGCAGCTGTGAAATCATTTCAAAGGTTGAATACAATTTCCTTCAAAACATAAATATATATACTTTTCAGCGAAGGAGCTGTTAGCCAAATGTTTTCAGACGAAAAAAATGCTAAATGTTCAAAAGGCCGTTTTGATTATCAAATTGCACTAATACTAAGGATTTTCTCAAACTGCAACAAATATTTAAAGTTTCTTACAGCTTCGTCGTCCTCCTCCACATTCTAATCTCCAATGAACTTAATCAAATTTATTTAATGAAACAGTTCTTAACTGTATGGTAAAAAGTTTGCTTTCGAGATACGTGGTTCTGCGTAGCACCCTGGGCAAGTGTGTTCTATTATAGCCCCGAGCCGGCCAATGTCTTGTGAGTGGATATAGTAGACGGAAACTGAAAGAAGGCCGACCTTTGTGTGTGTGTGTGTGTGTGTGTGTGTGTGTTTGTGTGTGCGTGTGTGTGTGTGTTTGTGTGTGCGTGTGTGTGTTTGTATGTGCGCGTGCGCATGCACGCGTATATATATATATATATATACATATATACAAAATTAAGAGGAATGACCACCAAAAGTGGACTCCTATATGCTAGAAATAGATGCCAAATCACCTAACCACAAAGAGTATGTTCTCAAGAAAAAAAATTTCAGCACTTTTGGTGGTCATTCCTCTTAATTTTGGATGTAATATAATTTTAATTTTCGGATTTTTTA
>NC_068982.1:28958780-28965895 GCF_001194135.2 Octopus bimaculoides
TATATATATGTAAATCTATGTGTTTGTGCTTCCACGACCACTTGACAACTTGTGTTGGTTTGTTTGCGTCCCCGTAACGTAGCAGTCCGGCAAATAAAATACCAGAAGTACAATTGAGATTTTAGTGGGATTAATTTTAAAGGACAAACTGTTTTCTTTTCCAAATACCTTATTGTGTTGGCTTGTGAAAGCAAACTCGATAGCAGAACGGATGAAATATTTCTAAATAAAATAATAGAAAGAAAGCTCTGCATCAAGCAACGTTATGTCTTCTTGCATAAGCAGCACTAATAGTGAAAATGCTAGGTTTCTCCTTAGTATTATCCCATAAAAAAATTCTAAGACAAGATAATAACAGCTCATTTTTATGTTCGCATGCACCAGCCGCTACGCGATCTCTTGGTATGTTGTTAGAACTAGGAGCTAAACCACCTCAAATTCACACTGTGCTGTCTTTGAAAAAATTGAGCATATTGCAAATTCTTCCCTGAGATAAACTGTTTGTAAAAAAAAAAATGACAGCGTAGCTAAAGTTAGAATACCCATTGGTCATCAGAAGTGATTTAGAGTTCATCGACAATAGGCGCAGGAGTGGCTGTATGGTAAGTAGCTTGCTTACCAGCCACATGGTTCCGGGTTCATTCCCACTGCGTGGCACCTTGGGCGAGTGTCTTCTGCTATAGCTTCGGGCCGACCAAAGCCTTGTGAGTGGATTTGGTAGACGGAAACTGAAAGAAGCCTGTCGTATATATGGAGATATATATATATATGTATATGTGTGTATATGTTTGTGTGTCTGTGTTTGTCCCCCTAACATCGCTTGACAACCGATAGTGGTGTGTTTATGTCTCCGTAACTTAGCAGTTCGGCAAAAGAGACCGATAGAATAAGTACTAGGTTTACAAAGAATAAGTCATGGGGTCGATTTGCTCGACTAAAGTTGGTGCTCCAGCATGGCCGCAGTCAAATGAATGAAACAAGTAAAAGATTAATCTCGGTGATAGTTTGACTTCGTGTAAAGGTCCTATTATCTAATTCAGATTGAAATGCTATCAATAATTTTAAAATCGTTATTTATACTGTGTGCGGCGAGAGATGAAATGATGATTTGCATATTTGTTTTTCCAGTAGAATCAGCCAAATATTCTACTCGCTGTTGTGTACGTCTCAGAAGAAAACCCTCTCCTTTTTATGATGTGATCATAGCACACTCAGCCCAATGTTGCAATGGGTTCTGGGATATCCGTGTTTCGGTAAGTTGTGTCTCGTCAACCAGAAGCAGCCCTGGGTCTATGAGCCTAAACAAGAGCCGGTGGTTTTGTTTATTCTTTCAGCGAACAAACAGAGCCGATATCTGTGAACCAATAAAAAAAATCGCTATTTGCACTATGTACAGCATAATCGGAAACAATGATTTGCAAATTTATACTTAAAATGTTCTGACAGATACGTACGCAAATATGCTGATCACTGTGTAATTATGTTCTAAATTAAGTTTCCAAATGAATTCAGTGGCGAGGCGGGGCTCGTGGGGTCCGTGCTAAACCCGTCTTCTCACTCCATCCGTAATGTCTTCCGGTCGGTCCCATCATTCGCTAATTTATATTGTGTTAAATTTTTAAAAGTCATCTTTTGTGTTCTCCCACTCGTATATCTGACCCCAAATCAGGTTATATTGTTCCCTCTGTGTTGGCCCCTTGTGGGTAATAAAAAAATAAAGTTTCCAAATGAATTGTCATACTTTAAGAAATAGAGTACCCAATGTATTGTAGACAATAATATTATGTACCAAAGTTCAAACACATTTAAAAACTTCTTCCACCGTTAAAGAGCAACAATATTATAAAATGTACACTATATCTTATAAACACAAAACAGCAGAAGCAACAAACATGGTAATCAAACATATATAATTGCTTTAAAGCATATTTACTGTGATGGTTTAAGTGCGATTTTGTTTTGTGAGTGTACGTTACTGGAGGCGTGTAAAGATGTGGTGAAAGAAAACGTGTATGCATGTGAGTGAGTGTGTGTGTGTGTGTGTGTGTGTGTGTGTGTGTGGTGTGTGTGTGTGTGTGTGAAAACATACAGGCACAAAGTAAAAATATCAAAATATCAAAGTGGTTAATGGCACCCAGCCGTTCACTAACATCCAAGCCTTTATAAGTTTATACATCTACATGCTACTTTATTTATCTGAACTGTTGTGTCATTGAATATTATCGGTGAAAGTTCACTTGGCCTCTTAACCTTAATACATTTGATCGTCTCAAACAATCCGAGTAGAGTTATCTTTCTCAGTTCTCACCTCTTCCCTTTCTATCCAATATATACAAATACTTGCTTCTGTAAAGTAAAATAAAATAAAATAAGCGGTTAAATGGAAGTGACACAAAGTGAAAAAAAATTCGAGGACAATTGTGTAGAATTAGATGAACGATTGAATGAAGAAGTAAATTAGACTGAATGTCAGACAGACAGAGAGAAAAAAACAGAAGGAAGAAGCAGATAGACAGGCGGAGAAAAAGACAAGAAACAAAAGGAAACGGATACGAATTAATAAAGAAGTAAAAAGAACGGAAAGAGCATAGAAAGTAATAGGACAGGGAGAAAGTGTAAGCGATAGAGAAAAAAAATCATAAAAAGAGAAAGACAGAGAAACTAAGAGACGTAGAACAAGACAGACAGATATTTAAATAGACAACAGATAGGCTGGAGCAGATTGGAGGCGGAGGCAAAAATAAATATATTTGTGATAATGAAAACGGAAGCAGTTGAGTGAAAAACGACGGCAATAGTTATAACAGTGTTTCACCATCTGCTGTCTGAGTTTTGTTCTTGACGTTATTGATGTAGATAATATCTAATAGATGTAGATCTTAACGATCGCGCCAAGCTGCTTAAAGGCACTTGCACTTTTTATACAAAGTTATTTTGGTAGTCATTAAACGTCACTGAACTTTTGGTAATCCTAATTGCACGAAGTACATTCGTGTATATATATATATATATATATATATATACATATCGTTATGTAATGTAGGATTTCTTTGCATTTCGATGCAAAGAAATATTTACAACTACAGAGAATTGTTTAAGTCATTCTTATCCATTGAGACAAAAAACACATTAAATAACGCGTGCACAGAAAATATTAAATAAATGGCATATTTCTCTGACAGTATTTCATTCCCAAAAGCTAAGAATAAAGGGAAATGAAAAGATGTAGTTTTTGATTTCCCAGAGCACTTGCGATATGTGTCTACTTTATGCCCCTCTAGCTCTGAATTTAACATCAATTTTTAAGGTGTGATAATAAATTATTATAAATGATAACATTTTTGATGAGCGTGTGAAGGTAATAGAAAGGCCACCCAAGCACAAGCGCCATTGCAAAAGTGCTAGGTATGTGAAAAAATAGAGAACGACCAAAGTGAAGAACCGATAAACAGGATTAGACAAGGCGAAGAGATCAGCCAACTATCAGTTGACAGTGTGCTAGTAAGCCATCATTATTGTATCTATCATCTATTTTATAACATTGTAAATATACGATATATACGTGTGCGTGTGTGTGTATCTGCATGTATGTATGTATGAATGTATGTATGTATGTATGTATTAATATTTGGCAGAAGTAACAGAATGAATGACTCAAGAGCCAAGTGTTTCGAGCGTTAGCACTCACCGAACGCACAAAACTCTTGCCCATTTCTCATTCTGTTACTTTTGCGAAATATGTGTGCGTGTGGTGTGTATAAATATACCTCCGTTAAAATTATGGGATTTATTTCTGTTCCCTTTTAATATTTCGTAATATATTTACTCCAATTTCTTCTTGTGTTTCTTGTTGTTAAGCAACTCTTGTTCCCAATTCACGTTAAACATTGGACATATACAAAATGACTTTTGACAGTATATGAGACCTTGCAAGAAAAAGCGTTATTTGTGAATGAATTTTGTCTCTGTGACTAAGAAATTCTTGTTTGGTTACTAATTACCTGGTGCATATTTGAAAGGTCGCCTCTTCACATTCTTACTCTTACGCTCTATCTATATACTTCATTATCTTCGGTGACTCTCACACAGTATCTCTAATTCTGTTATATTGCTCATCATTTTTCTTCCCACCGCTCCTCTTTCACTCGCCCTAATTCTTTCTCTCTCGCTTTTCCATCTATCCGATATTCCTATATCTGTTCCTCTCACACCCTGTTTTCTTTCCTTGGTGACTACTTGCAATCTCTTTCTCTGCAATGTATCAAAGTATATCGAAATAATGTTGTGCTTTGCCATTGAACTTTTAACTGAAATACCTCTTAAGTACCAAAAGCAATTTCTTACTTGGTGTATATACTGTGTTAAGCATACTTAATCCTCAAGTAAACTATAAACGGCGATATTAGGAAGATAAACTGATCTTTTATGAGTCAGTCACCAATAGCACATTTATCAACTGGTTCAATGATGTTAGTAATAAGTTTAGGGCTAGATTCACACAGTTCGGTATCGTGGACTTCTGTCCCTCGATACTATGATCCCTGCTGATCAAGGCCACTGAAATTGGCGGTTGAAGAGAAAAGAGACTAAAGCTTGTTGTAAGCATAGTAAGATATTTTCCTTGGGCCACGAAACTTAAAGTGATGTCAGTAAGCATCTAATATACAGTATAATAAACGTCCTGAGTTCGAATTCCGTCGAGGTCGACTTTACTTTTCATCCTTTCGGGATTGGTAAAATAAGTACCAATTGATCATTAGGGTCCATGTAATCGACTTACCCTCACCCTTAAAACTGCTGGCGTTGTGCCAAAATTATTATTATCATTGAGTGAGAAAGCAGTGCATGTCATTAAAGTGACACTGGAGTAAAATATATAAAGCCCAGTATACACATCATGACTACCCGTCTGATAAGGATACACCAGGCACATGCATCACAACCATATGTGCGTGACATGGTGATCTCATATCAAGATAAACAGCGCATGACCTTGTAGGTGGGGCCCAGTTAGAATTTTCTTGAGGTTGAATAGCCCATCCCGCTCAAATGGTTCTTCAATAAGGGTTATTTAAGGATGTTGAGTGAAACAGCCATGTTTCCAGAGGTGAATTATTCAAACACCAAAGAATTCCTCTCAAAACTTGGCTATGATGCTCCACCACTACTTCTGTTCGTGAACAGGGATGCCCATATCCTTTTCTACTCTAGGCACAAGGCCCGAAATTTTGGGGGAGGAGGGAGCAGTGGATTAGATTGACCTCAGTACGCAACTGGTACTTAATTTATCGACCCCCGAAAGGATGAAAAGCAAAGTTGACTTCCGCGGAATTTGAACTCGAAACGTAGACAGACGAAATACCGCTAAGCATTTCGCCCGGCGTGCTAACGTTTCTGCCAGCTGGCCACCTTAGAGATGCACATATCATCAGCCACCAAAGGACATGCTCAACTGGTTAAGGTCAAGCAAGTGGTATTGAGCAGAATATTTGCTGTAGCCCATTTTTTATACCAAGACAAAACAATGTACATGATAACACTTTCAACCATACTTTGATGCGACTTTCATTGACGGGCAAATTAACGTAAAGCGAATGAAATAAGATAAATATCGTTATTGAAGATGAAATATCATAATATCAGTGAGGTATTACGAGAAAGTATTTTTTGTACCTCTTTCAACACTGTAACAAGAGTTTCACTATAACTTCTGCTGGAATTCAGATAAATGCAGGTAAATGTATCGAGTTAAATAAATCACGGTCTCTCTCTCCCCTTACACGACTAAAATGTCATTTGTTAGCTTCTTATAAATCGTTCTCAAACACCTAACACCGATTTTTATTTATCCAAGCAATGTATTTATTTAAAAGTTTTATCAAATTCCTTTCGATCAAATTTTACCTTATCACTCATTCATGTCTTATCACTATAACATGTTTTGATCATTCTCTCTTTCTGTCTTTCTTTCATTCTTTCCGGTAACTTCTAGTAGATGAGAAACCAGATGTCAAAACCAGATGTCAAAACCAGATGTCTCCCAGAATCTCTAGGGCTAATGAGCCAAATGTATTATAAACCCATTGTTGTAAAAGGAAGTTCTTCTGTGACATGCACAACAGCGACTAGCATACTAGCGTTAGAATCTGCCGAAATGTATTGAGAATAATTATGCAGATCTTTGCTCCTTTCTTCTCTTCTTACTTCTTTTTTTTTTTTTTTTTTTGTCAGGCATTGTACCTTTTCCTTTTTTCTTCACTTGATTTTTCTGAGATTATACAAATACAGGGATTAAATGTATCTTTAGCTAAGACTGGACTCGTCTTTCTTGTTTCTTTATATAAATATTTGCCCAACGTTAAAATATCGTTTTCTTTTTTCTTTCTGATTTATCCAATCTACCGGCCGAATTTCTTTTTAATATTCCAATATTTTCATATCCTAACATATCTTTTTTGTTATTTCTCACGTGGATAGTTTTTCTAAACTAGACATATGTATGTATGTAAAATGTATGTGTGTGTGTATGTATATATATATATATATATATATATATATATATATATAATGTATACATGTATGAGTGTATGTCTATATCATTTAGTATTATTCATATTTACATTTATCTATGCATACGTTGTCCACGCGCTATGTAAGTTAGCGCTTAGCAAACAGTTCTGCAAGGTTGTATACACTCTCGTTTGTATAGCAGAGGCCATGCCTGTCAGTAATAGATATGTCCGATTTGTTAAGGCGATCTTTCAGCTACCTTGAGAAACGTTATATTAATAATAAAAGGGTTGTACACTTCTTTTCATGGTAAACTTGAATATGTCACACGCACATACAAAAAAGGAAATATAAACGAACAATTTAAATATAACAACCTAGACTAACGTATACATTGAGAAGCTGATGAATGAAGGGGGAAATAATATTTTATTCATATTTGTATTACTATCAGTCTTACTCATGGCTACAAGTTGTAGCTTCTTTCATCTTATCTTTAGTCATTGTTTCAGTCATTGGACTGCGGCCAAGCTGGGACACAGCCTGGAAGGTTTCGTCAATGAAAGCCAACTCAGTACATATATATATATATATATATATATATA
>NC_068982.1:28966843-28971450 GCF_001194135.2 Octopus bimaculoides
CTGCAGCACGAACGGAAAAAGAAGCAAATATATATATATATATATATATATAATCTTTTTAAAGTGTGGTACTTATTCTATCGATCTGATTTGCCTTACCACGAAGACGTACACAAACCAATACTCGTCAAGCACTGGGAGGGGGCGGGTTACAAAAACACACGCACACACACACACACACACACACACACGCATATATGTAGCACGTAAACACACATATATATGCACACACACAACGGACAGATTAAAGTGTCCCCGCTACTCCACAGATTCACACTAACAAAATATACAACAATTGATTTGTTTTGACTAAGCATATGATTAAACTTTGTTCAGGGAATTCATTTCAGCGTATTATTGCTACTGGAATTATGTAAAACTAATTCATGTAGGACTTTCGCAGAATTTGATCAAATAACATAGAAGGATACAACTTGATATCTGAATGTATCCAATAATCTCATTCATAGTCTTACACACATATACACACACATGCACTGCTTCCCCTCCCCCGTTACTTAGACATATTCAGAATAATAAGATCAATTGAAATCAAATATATAGAAGGAATTGAATCCAAATGGGAATCAAAGCTGTTTGAGGGATCAGGTTAACGGAAATTTTGTGTTTCCTCAACAATGTTATATTTTATAAATACACATATAATGAAAATGGGCCACAACCTTGTTTCTTGTTGCAAGTAACGTATAAACTACTGCTACGACATTCGACATTAATTCAACAGGACGTATCAGAATACTCATAGGCATCAACAAATAAATGCACAATTGCAAAAATGGTTATTATTCTATCCTATATGCTAAGTGAAAAGTCCTGTTGTCTTTGCTCTCTACATTGCTTGGTTAATGCTGTAGTGCGGTCAGAGGTGACCCTTAGAAACCGTATAAATTCCTTTTGCATAATAATTTGTAACTATCCTTGTAGGTATATTTACATATAGGTGGTTGGTGCATTTGTAGACAATTCGTTTCTTCGAAGAGTGTAGTGTTGGTCAACAATCCCTGGGATATGGGATCTGCATAACTTCCACTGAGCCACTCTGCTCAGCAAGTAATTTTAAGCAAATCTTGGTACATAATATATTAATTCTTTTATTGTAAGTTTTGGGCTTCATTACTTCTTTTGCGTCATTCATCATGTTATTGTTTATTTATTTAATTCCGTGCATTGGACCGTTTCAGATCTATGAAATATAGCAACTACACAATACATACAGCCAACAGAGATGTTAATTTGCTAACCTAAAGGCGACATTCAAGAATCACATCTGATAAGCCATGTGCATAGATCAATGCGTTACAATTTTTTTCTGGGTGTCTCTTCATTTGTCATTTCCAGATCAGCCAGAAGCAAATTTATTCTATAAAGATTTCCTCATTGCAGCATAGCAAGCGGATGCGCTAGTAAAGATACTTATAATAATTTATTATAAAATAGAAAACATTCCTTTACAACATTATTATTTCTGCATTGCAGGGAGTTTGTGTTCCAGTACTTACCAACTGGGCGCCGTGGAGTGCATATGGTCCTTGTATGAAGACATGTGGTCAAGGGATTTCATTCAAACGACGCATGTGCCAGAGCCGTAAACAAGCTGACTGCCCTGGAGAACATACGAAATATAAAATATGTAACGATCAGGTAAAAATATTTACAGTATTTCTTCTGCTTTAGTCTTGGAATATTAACTTTATTAATTTGCTCTTACATGTTGATATCTATACAAGATACGTGTATATATACAATGGGCAATAGTTATTTCTCTATAATTAAGACAAATATTCCCCGTTATAGTGTGTACTGAAGCCCTGTATAAATCAATATTTCTTTTAGCATTCAAGACTGAAGGAAAGATAACTACTTGAGAACGTGTAAAATGTTATCGTACTCGGAATTTCTTTTCTTTTTAGCATGTTACTATTTTTGTAGCATATCCTATAGGGCAACTTTGAATACTTTCGTTTTAGTTGCGTGTCTTCAATTCAGTATTGACGCTACATTTCTACAACAGTTCATATTTATGGACTCCTCGATTCTGAGAAAAAGCTACCTCTCTTCTTTCTATTGGATCCCACTATACATTAACCTCAGTGTTTCGCCTTTCGCAGTAAACAGTAAACTCCTTGTAATGTGATTTTTTATGATGTTCGTATTTCTATGACTGATGCTGTTCTTCCTGAGTTTTCTAGTCTCCGTTTTGCAGTTTTACCTTTTTCTAACGAAATACTAATATTAAGATCTGTTACTAAATCATTCATTATAAACGTTTGCTCTCTATATCAAATTCATCCCACAAATTAATACTTCATTTTTGTACGTCCTTTATTCACTTTTTTTATAGAACACTAATTTCACATTCATCTAGTGCCTCCACTGGTCTTGTCTCTCTCCTTGATCGAGTCCAGAAGCGAGTTTCTAATTTTTTTGCTTCTATTTATGAACTCTAACTTCAACCCCTTTCTTGTTTCCAAAACACTGTTTCTTTATCTCTATTCTAAAATCGCTTCTATGCCGAATTTCTTCTCCTGTACAACCTCTTAAATTTAAAAATTGGGTGATATGTCTTTATCAGTTCTTATCCTTTCACTGCTCTCGTTCCCTCAGATAAGAAGAATAAGAAAATCTCTTATTCACATAAAACAATTTTAGTAGCTTTTTAAAATGTTATATTGGCCATTTTACGTTTTTTAGAGCGGGTACTTTCTCACTTCTTCTGTAACTCTTGAAGCCTGTTTACTTACTACCTTGTTGGAGTGGGGTTAACTTCCATTATAAAAAATAAATCTACTTTATATCTGATATTAGAATCTAGTTGGCTATTATTTTCTTTAAAAAATTTAATGGTTTGAAAACTTGTTATCAGAATCCAAAATTTTCGCTGTAGAACATGTGATATTTCCATGAGACGTTTGAGTGTTTATAAATATATATTTTAAATACAAAGATATAGAATATCAATGAAAGTCTCTCGGGGTAAAAAACATTCTCAAGATTCCAGTGGAACTTCAAATTGTCTCTTACTTACTTCTCAAATGTGTACTGATAATATGTGGCAAGAGTATTTTAGATAAATATTTGTATATATTTACTGACTTATTGACACATCTATCTTTTAATTTCAAACTAGATATACAGTTACCTCATTAAACGAATTAGCAGCATTTTAACTTTTGAACCACCCTATTATTAGTCAATTAGGAATGTTTGTGATACAGAAGCACCAGCAAATATTATTAAAGTGACAAGTAGCATATTGATATAAGCAGTATAAATTACACCTATTACAGCCATAATATTACTACTATGGTGGCTGATATAATATAGTCTCACGAAATATAAATATTTCCTTTTTATGTCAAATATTAAAGAGTCGGGCATTTTGCAGCTTGGTGAATATTTGACACACTTTTAAATTGTGTAAGCTTAGATATCCAGTGCAGAAGTATTGGATAATAGACGTATGAAATTTATAAAAAATAAGTAGAGTAAATTGTTTGATGTGCTGAAATATAAAACCACAATTTTATTAAAGCAATGCTTTAGATCAGGGATTCCCAAACTGAGATAAATTTGCGTTCTGGGAATAATTTACTGATTCTGGTTTTGTAAATATATTTTTCATTATAATTTTAAAAAATCTGGAGTTGAGAAGAAAATTTAAACTGGTCCTTTGTTTTTCTTCCTATCCCTTTGGATTTAATAATTCATATTGTACACCTCTTGCCTGTTGTGTTACTAATGAAGTAGTTTGATTCAGAAGACTGTTTGTTCTGATGTCTGTTCAAAAATAAAATGACATTGCTATGTGTTAGGCTTGTTGTTATTGTTATTTGAACTTAATAATGTTTGACGAGAGGATTTTAAATTTCCTCTTTGTCCATTGTTTCATGGTGGTATAGGTTTAAACTCCAGTTTCAGAACAAAAGCGATTAGTTGTATATTTAATTTCAAAAAGATGTCGGGATGTAAATGGAAACTAAAGAGCTGGGAAAACTCATACATTCCATGAATGAAAAAGAAAATATTCCTTGAAAGAATGAGGTAAAATTTGGAGACAATCAAAATAAGGTGTTTACTTAGTAACTGTAAATCTCGCGTGTAGAAATTCAAAACTTCCGCAAAATCTTATACTTATTTCTGTCATATTATGAATGGAAGATATATTACCGACGTTATGTTTTTGCAGTTGGTTGCAGTCATAAAGGGTTAACCTCCTCTGTTAACATCTCTTTCAGCTGGCTAACGACACACATTCTGTGTCCGATTAGTATTTGCGCGGGGGTGGTCATCGCACCCATCTCTAGCCTTACGTGATACACACGGACTCGAGTTTCTGGATGGTTACCCATCAGTGTGTATCGCATAAGTCTAGAGATGGGAGCGATGATCTCCCCTCGTAAATACTAATCGGACACAGAATGTGTGTCGTTAACCAGCCGGAAGAGATGTCTTTTTGGGGCTATAAACGTCAGAATCACTGTCCCGTATAGGACGCCACACTTGGCAAATATATGTTACGATTCCGCATTGCTACTGTTTATATCTCGCTCAGAGATTTAATATAGCCTATATATATATATATATAT
>NC_068982.1:28972232-28974732 GCF_001194135.2 Octopus bimaculoides
TGTAAGTGTGTGTATGTGCTTGTGTGTCTGTGTTTGTCCCACCCACCCAGCATCGCTTAACAACCGATGGTGGTGTGTTTACGTCCCCGTAACTTAGCGGTTCAGCAAAAGAAATCGATTGAATAAGTACTAGGCTTACAAAGAATAAGTCCTGGAGTCGATTTGCTCGACTAAAGGCGATGCTCCAGCCTGGCAACATTCAAACCACTGAAACAAGTAAAAGAGTAAAGAGTATTAAAAAATTATTAACACATACGGTACATATAATTTGGAAGATACACTCAAACATTCCTTGTCCATTGCATTTTATCTTCTTTTTTTTATATTCAACAGGAATGTCCCGGTGGTGCTAGCGATGTACGAAAGTCACTCTGTCAACGTTATAATCACGTTGCACAGAAAGGAAAATATTTGTCATGGACCTCAATGGTGGAACCAAATAACATCTGCACACTGGTATGCAAAGCTAATTCAGGTGGACATGTCGTAAAGTTGCAGTCTGTTGACTTGGATGGGATTGAATGTGGAAATGGATCATACTGCCTTGGTGGAAAATGTTCTGTAAGTATTTACTAAATGTCATTCTTTACAATAAACATTTTATTGTGCCTAGCTGCATACTTAAGTTCCTGATCATCCTCGTCTCTGCGTCCTTTTATTTTACTACTCTTTCAAATGTTTCATTCCGTAATACTGATTCTGTATTTTGAGAATAAATAGATAAATAAATTCGAATTGTGGAATACCATCTGCTCTGCAATGTAATTATCATCAATACCATATACTTAACGCGTATGTGTTGTTTAAAAGCTAGAAGGTGCGGTTTTTCCTCCAGAAAAAAATCCCTTTAATAACGTAAAGCGTTAAAAAAATTAATATACTTTAACGAAATCGTTCAGGAATTAATCACGAGAGAGGTAGATACCGTATTTCGCCGTAGTTGCCGCTTATCAATGCTGCGCTCTCGTGTCATCTCCGAAATAAAATCGAAATCTCTAGTCTGTAATATATACAGATAATGTATAAATTATCTGCTGAATTGCAATCGCTCCGCATAAGTAGAATAAATTCGAATGATGCAATGGAGGCAGCTTTGTAATAAGAACGTTATCAATACTGCTTATTTAATGTAAATATGTTCTTTAAACGCTACAAGCTACGGTTTTTAGTTCTGGGAAATCCCTGTAAGGACTTATAGTGTTAAAAAGCATAATATACTTTAGACGTTGTGTTTAACGTTTTTTTTTTTTTTGTGACGTCCTGTACCCATATATGCATGTATGTATACATATAGCTGTAGATATGTACATATATGTATGGGTATATGCATATGTTTATATATTATTATTATTATTATTATTATTATTATATATATATATATATGGAATGAGCAGTTACTCGTAATGTAGTAGAGAAATAAGATACTTTTTAGGTTAAGAAAAACGGTGCGCATAATTTATAAATTTCGTTAATTTTATTAGTAACAATTTTTAACTGTAATTTTTCTTCCAACCGACACTAAAGAAGCTACAAAAAGTTAGAGAATAGAAATAATAACATTTAAGATTATAATTCTGCTTGACATCACTTCAAAGTGATACAGTTCTAAATGAAGTCATCACAAACTTCTTTAGAAAAAATGTGATAACATTTTAATCCAAAATACCGTTGTTAATTAAGAAAATGTTTGTTGATTATCGAAACAGCAATAGTGTTCTTTCACATTTATCAGGTTGGTTTCTCCTTTCTTTTCGTATTAGTTGCTTGATATATAATATTAATAAAAAGCAAAGAGTTTTCTTATTAATTTTGATTAAGCGATTTGGTTGGATTCGAACGAGTGTTGACTAAGAGCAAATCGTACTTATGACATAAATTATACATTTTGTATCTTTATTTTATGCATCAAGAAAATGACAGCATTGTAACTGATATACATACATACATACATTGATGTGTGCGTGCGTGTGTGTGTGTTTGTGTGTGTGTGTGTGTGTACATATATTTAATCACTGCCAATGTTTTAGCGACGTGTGTGGTTCATGGCCAAAACTGAAACTAAATTTACGTGCAAATCATAACAAGTACTTGATAAATTGAATTTGTATTCAAATGAATCTTATATTTTTGCAGCCTGTCGGGTGTGATAAAGTATTCGGATCTGATACTGTTGTGGACATATGTGGCGTTTGTGGCGGTATTAACGCCACGTGTGACCTCAAATCAGGCACAAAAGCAGGAAAGTACTATTGGAAGACAACTTGGGCTCCGTGTTCTGTGACATGTGGTGTAAGTAATTTCACTTGTGTTACCTTTGATTTTGAAAATCCGTTGAAATGATCATATATGTATTTAAAATAATGTTTATTCATAAAATCATATACTTTTATTACAATTACTTCAGCTCCAACTATATTTTAGTAATACAGTGAGGGTTCACTCGAGAAAGGGAGCCTGTAAGTGAAATTCCAGATGTTCTGGGAAGGAAAGATTGAATACA
>NC_068982.1:28979732-28982784 GCF_001194135.2 Octopus bimaculoides
TGTTTCTCTTTCGTTTCTAATTGCTATTTTCATATTAGTTTTTCTGCATTGCTATAGTTATTGTTAATTGGACTTCATTTTTCTTATTATGATCATTACTATGGTTTTAGAAGTGTTGTTGTTGTTCTTCTTCTTTAGACCCAAGTTAGTACAGATCTAAGAACTATGGTCTCAGCCATGACTACTCTGTATTTCACATGCATTGTTTACACTGGACCACACTACCAAATGTGTCCTTTTCTAAGATGGTAGAGTATAATCTGACGAAGTTTTGGCTGATAGGCGCAGGCACGACTGTGTGATTTAGAATCTCGCTTTGCGACCACATACATTTGGATTTAGTTTCACTGTGTGATAACACGAAAAACTGTGTATATGTAAGTGTATGGATATGTATGTATATATGTATTTATGATTGTCTTCACTCCACTGTTTGACAACCGGTGTTGGCTTGTTTACAATCCATATCTCATGCAGCAAAGCGAAACTATGTTTCATGGGTCTACTTCTCGAGAAAAGGTTGCCCATGCCTGAACTAAAGAGACGATCATAGCATGCTAGTCGGGTGTTATATGTTAGCGAATGAGTTAAATAACGATTTTGAGGATACAATCGAGATCATAATTGCAGACATGTATGTGCATATAAGCTTGTGTGTGTGTGTGTGTGTGTGTGTGTGTGCATTTAGCAGCTGCCAACCATTCTTTTTTCCTTCAGAAATATTTTAATCAACTGCACACAATGTGCTGTGTATAGTATCATTAGCTTGTTCAAAGCTCATCTTTCTAGCTTTGAAGGGAAGACCGACCTCGCCTTTGAGCTGCTGCATCGACAATTTAGGTTTTTTATAGATAAGTAGTTGAGACGAAATAGCATTAGTGATTGTTATTTGATATTGTCAATGAAGCAGTTACTATAATGATATTCGCTAATTAAGCCATTTTCCATTATTGATGCAGCTATCACAAAAAAATAATTCGTGACCATGTTTTAGCGTCTAATTTCTTACTCAAATTAATCTTTTATAGCCTTTTGCATTAAACATTTGGCCTTATATTTCTACCATAACTATATGGAAATAACCGTTTCAAATTACTTTTTGATATATATGTTACTTCCCTTCTATTTTTTCTCCTTAGACTGGTTACCAAGAAGCTGACCTGCAATGTGCCAGTATAAGATCTGGAAGGCCCGTGGAGCAAAGCCATTGCGTTCAAACACAAGGATGGATAGTGACAAGAAAGCAGTGTAGTATGCCAACATGTGAAGCAACGTTAGTAACAGAATGTCTTTCCATTGTCCATATTATTATTACTACTACAAAATGGTATTCATATTTCAGACCAATAATTATTTATCAAATGTGTTTTTTTTTTGTTTTTTGTTGTTTTTTTTTTCTACAGAAAGTTTTCAGATATGCTTTGAAATATAATGAAACTAAAGCGAGAAATATTATCTTTCAACTCAGAGATTAACGCGCCTGAATTTAGTGGTCAGCGTATAGTGATCACCTGAAAAATTCAAAACTAAAATAACTTTGGTTTATAAGTGTTCACAAGTCACCTCAGATACGCAGCAACGCAGTTGTCAATATGATATTTCGGAGAGGACAAAAACTACAATACACTATATCAAGTGTATAGATGTTCAATCTGGTTCTTAATCATCTTGTACTGTCTAACACATAACAATGTCTATATCAGATGCAGTATTGTAAATTAAGCATGGTATTCCTAAAGTGTTTCTAAGCTTTTTTTGTGCTAAGAGGTTTTGATAGGCCTGAAGCAGAATTGAACTTGGTCGTATCTAACAAAATCTTTGATTGAACATGGGTTCTATCAAACAATCTTTTCTATTAGACAATCTGAAACAAGAGCAAATGCCTATATGGCGTGGTTTCTCTGTGTTTATGATTTTTGTGAATGAGATGGGGAAACAACGATAGAATAAAGAAAATCATTTCAAGCTAAAGAAGTTCGTGGATCGATCTCGATCTGATTTCAATTTTTGAACGAAAGCGATGTTATTGTAATATATACAAAAGTGACCCACTCGCCAATAATTTATTCAATGTGTTATAATTATGTTCTAATTATTTGAAAAATCCACGTGTATGCGAGCAGCGAAAGTGTTCTTGACTACTAACGGCGGGTCACTGGTTGTTATTCCATAACCGCCGTCATGGCTGTGGTTAACTCATATCATCTGGTCTAGAACAATGTTATGATAATGTAAACCACTATAAGTAATATAGATGCTGTATTGTCAAAGAGCATATTATTAGCCGATTGAAAATGCTGTGAAGGACTCTGACGCAAACAAATATAAACATTTTTTCAGAAGCATTCAACATAAAAATGGCCGCTGTGTCGTGAAACTTTTCATGAACAGAGTCAACGAGATTCAAAATTAGTAACGCTAATTTGCCTCGTACATTAGCGTGAACTATGTTTTGAATTTGATTACCAGTTGAGCCTTATAGATAACTATTATGCAACTCCTAAGCAGATATATTAGGTATGTAAACAATGGAAATATGTTTGTAAGTATAAGAGCCAGCCATTCAAACTGAAAAACGCGAGTGACTGAACAACAATATAAGAGGTTTATTTTAAGTGGGTTATGTCTTTACGACATTCAATCCGTTCAAGTATATCGAAAGTGTTTTGTGTGAATGGCGTGGTGACATATATCAAGTGTTCGATCGTTACTTGTTTGTTACAACAGGCACCCACAAGTCTTCTATTAAACATATCTTATACATTATTACCGATCTGACCTCCATATGAACATTCAGCAATTATTACCAACGTAGGAATTTTATGACTAGAAATTTAATACAAAAAATATTAAAGTCAACTTAAGAATGTTATTTTGAAGAGTTGTGTGGTAATATATTTTTGTATTACTAAATGAACGCAGACAGAAACACACACATGTAAGTATATATGAGTTTCACTGTATGTGTATGTGTGTATGCGAGAATGTGTGTGTGTGTGTGTGTGTGTGTGTATGTATGTGTGTGTGTGTGTGTGTGTGTGTGTGTGTGTGT
>NC_068982.1:28982862-28986032 GCF_001194135.2 Octopus bimaculoides
TGTGTGTGTGTGTGTGTGTGTGTGTGTGTGTGTACCAGTAAGCAATGAAGCAGAAGTTTTATTTCATTTAGCAGAAAATTGACGAATTGGTACATTATATAACTGAGACATCTGTTCAAAGCAGTTTAAAAGTAATATAACATTTATACATCAAATATTAAATATTAGATGTATGTTTACAGACGTATGCTAAATACAAAGGATTTACACATGAATTGTGTATTCGTGCATATACACACATATACGTACACAACCATATATATATAAGCAAAACAAGATAGATTGTTTATAAGTATTTAGTGATACCGTTTTACACGCTTCTCGTTAACAAAGAATGTCTCACATAGTTTAACCTCCAATGTCGGTTTGTTTGTTTTTCCTAAATCTAGCCATTCGGCCAAAAATGACCGATAGAATATGAACCAGATATAAAATACACACTAGGGATCGATTTGATCGATAAAACCCTTCAAGACTGAAGCTAGTTAATGAATAAAGAAATAAAAAATATATCATGAGCATGTAATGTGTACCTCGTTTCTTATATATAGACACACACAGACACATACACATATGCAACATGCTTCCACATAGTTTCCGTCTACCAAAATCACGCTTAAGAACACTTACACATACGTATAAATATTTTCTTTTTCTTTCATTGGTTTCAGCCATTGCTAAGTCACTTTCGAGAGTTTTAGCCGATCAGATCAACTGACGGGATCTTTTCTGCAATTACCTATGTCTGAAAAAAAGATATTGATGTGTACTGTACTGTTTAAACATTTGTTATAATTGATAGTGTTCTAATCCTAATCATTCCCCAACTTTTCAAACTGAAATAGTCAATATGTTGTTAAGGCGGTGAAATGGCAGAAGCGTTACTGCGCAGGACAAAATGCTTAACAGCATTTCGACCATCTTTACATTTTGACTTCAAATTCCGCCGAGGTCGACTTTCCTTTCATCCTTTCGGAGTTGATAAAATAAGTACCATTTGAACACTGAGATCAATAAAATAAATATCAGTTGAGCACTGGTGTCGATGTAATCGACTTATCCTTCCCAAAAATTACTGGTCTTGTACCAAAATTAGAAACCAAAATCCAATATGTTTTTGCCTTAAAAAAAAAGAGAAAAAGGAGGCGGCTATAAATTCCAGAGATATTTTGTTGCCATTTTTAACAGGTCAAACAGCCACGTAGAAGCGCCCTCATTGATTTCACATATACTAAGATAATTTAAATGGTGGCTGTTGCGTTAGTGTTAGTTTGCATATTGACAAGCTGTAGTAAAACAATCCATTAAATTATTAATAATTAATATTAGTTATAGAACGTTTATTTCCATATTAATTTCTTTGTAAAGTACTGCTTTTGTGGATGACAGCCTTCAAAACCCTTCCAAATATCTGTATTTATAACAAATATTTAATACCTATGTGAACATTGACCCACCCCATGTATAAGACTAGAGTATTTGTGTATACAGATATGTGTATTGTTACTTATTAGTATTACAACATTTATATTTAATAATAGGATTGTTGAGTCACTTGAACCATTAACCGAATTGTTTTAGACATGAAAGCATAAAACAGAAATCTTTTTTAAATTTGTTAACTTCTTTTGTGGGTTTGTAAGACTATGTTCACTGTTGTGGCCCATATTAGTGACATATTGCATTGACAAAGTAGAAATCAAAGCCTTGCCAAAATACAAATTCACAAGATTCACACCTGGTAGAACAGTTTGAGCAGTATTGTGAGCATTAATTTTGCCTTTCATCCTCTCGGGGACGATAAAACGATGTAGCAGTCAAATAAGAGAATCAGCAGTATCGAAAGGCCTCTTCCGCTAAAAACCACTGTGCTTGCACCTAAATTAGAAACTTTAGTTCCTCATCGACTTGACGGATTTGGCAGAATCGTTACAGGATCAGAAAAAATGTGCCACTAAGGTATTTGTTCCGGCTCTTTACGTTTTGAGTTCAAAATCATGCCAAGGTCAAATTTGAATTTCATTCTTTCGAGAACGATAAAATGAAGTATCTGTTGAGATAATCGAATTCACTCCCACCCAACAAATTTCAAGCTACGTGTTTATATTGGTTTAAAATTTTGACTCAAGGCCGGTATTTGTGGGGAGGGTGTTCGACTAGCACTTATTTTATCAACCCCGAAAGGATGAAAGACAAAGTCGACCTCGGAATTTGAACTCAGAACGTAAAGACGGACGAAACGACGCTAAGTATATCGCCCGGTGTGCTAACGATTCTTGTTTCTTTATTGCCCACAAGGGGCTAAACATAGAGGGAACATACAAGGACAAACAAAGGGATTAAGTCGATTACATCGACCCCAGTGCGTAACTGGTACTTAATTTATCGATCCCGAAAGGATGAAAGGCAAAGTCGACCTTGGTGGAATTTGAACTCAGAACGTGACGGTAGACGAAATACCGCTAAGCATTTCGCCCGGTGTGCTAACGATTCTGCCAGCATGCCGCCTTCATATTCCGTCCTTATATTAGAGACGCATACTAGTCTTCATTGATATTCTTTCTTTCTGTACGCTCGTTAGTGTTGGCGTGTATTCTGTCATTAAATCTCCTTCATGCTGATGAACAAAAAGGAATCAACAAACGCCAGGTTACTTCTAAAGTACCTATATACACAACTACTTGTGCATTGTCAGATTCTGAATGTTCAGTTCAATAGTTTGCAGGTCCTAAATTTCAGTGTCACAATCTTTATAAGCCTGTGGCGGGAAGAATAACCCTTTTCTTTTCATATTCACGGCAAGATGAACATCGCCCTTGTTTCACTGACTTGCTCCTTCCTCCCCACCCCCATATCTTAAATGGTTCAGTCACAGAGTTGTTTCAAAAATACAAAATATAATAAGCCATGTAGACATTGACACCGATAATTGATCCCATTTATGTTTAAGAGTTTTAAATAATATGAATGATATCAAGAGGGGGGGGGAGAAAGAGAAAGAGAGAGAGAGAGAGAGAGATAATGACAGGAGAGGGAGAGATACTATTGGTATAGTTTAATCATTGTGACAAATTCATTTGCAGGTGTGTCGTGTGAGAAAACATACATTTCTAATAAAACGGTAGCATTAAAACGGCTGTAAGTTAATATTCACATGAGAAGAGGGGAAG
>NC_068982.1:28986186-28988203 GCF_001194135.2 Octopus bimaculoides
ATATATATATATATATAGATAGATAGATAGATAGATGAGGAAGAAAAGAGGGCAAAGAAAAATATACAAAGAAAAGGGCTGAGTACAGATTGAGAAAGTAGGTGGAATAACAGTCAGGTATTATAGGGTTAAAAGGCAAAGAGAACAAGAGAAGAAAAGAAAAAGAACGGATAGATATATAATAGATAGGTGGATAGAGGGAGGGAGGTAGATAGATAGAGATAGAGTGAGAGAGAAATAAACAGAGGCAGACAGAAAGATAATGTGAAAGTGTGTGTATGTTTGAACACATTGTGTATTTTTTGAGAAAGGAAATTATTATAAAGAGAGATTAGGGTGGAGAAAGAAGAATAAGGATACAGAGAAAAAAGACGGCAGAAAGAGATGATGAAAGGGAAATCTAAAATATAATAAAGGGAAGCAGACATAAATAACAATGGGTTATGATCGAAAGCTTTGTTCATTAATATTCCAGAAAATTTCAAAGTAGGTGCGAATAAAATTATTCCCATATACTTTTACACATAATCGCACATGAGATTTATGTTTATTTGTATGCATACATACATTTAAACTTGAATTCTAATCTATACTTCTTTGTGTGTGCATATTGTAGCGTGAGGCCGTGTGCTTCTGCGCATGTGTGTGTGTACACGCACACACACACACACATATTTATATATATTAGTATATGTAGCGTATATGATTGTGTTTTGAGAAAGAAAGAAATGAACAATTATAAAAGGTAGGGGGAAGAGATAATAAAGTAGTGGTTGAGAGAGAGTAGCATTATCATTGCTTTATATATCAATTTTCTGGTTCTCCAATGAAATACGGATGCGTATGCAGAAAGGTCAATTGTCGTCAAATATAGCCTGTCCCCTGG
The DNA here is from genome assembly GCF_001194135.2 of Octopus bimaculoides. NCBI lineage: Eukaryota > Metazoa > Mollusca > Cephalopoda > Octopoda > Octopodidae > Octopus > Octopus bimaculoides. The sequence continues at coordinate 28,987,073 of NC_068982.1, forward strand.
TTAGTCAAATACTCAGTATGTTTGGAGAACGCTTGCATGGCCTTACTGTATCCTGTCAAAAGTTTATCGTCATCATCAGCAACAACATCAACAACTACAGCAACAATAAACTACAATAGAAGAAGGAGGAACAACATTTATTGTGTCGTTTGGTGCGACTGACTACTTTGTGAAAAATGATACTTCAACTGGTTACCTGTTTTATCTTTTTGCCGGGCAATACGTTATCTCAATGGAATAATATACAAAGAGACTTACATGAAAATGTATTCTATGGGCACTTCCGGTAAGAAAAGCAAAATGCAAGAATTCATTACTGTTTTAACTAAAGATATCGGAATGAAAAGTTTATAAATTGCATGTGTGTGAAATGAAGGAAAGAAAGGAGATTTGAGAGAGGGAAATTTGTTAGAAAATATATATTTATTTTTCTGTGTTTGTTGTCTGGAGATATAGTTTCCATTCATTCACAAAATAATTGACGTGACATTAATGAATGGAATTGGCAAAAAAAAAAAGAATAAGGGAATAAGAAGGGAATGGAAATGCAGTGATAGAATGAGCGAGAGAGAGAAAGAGAGAGGAGGTGGATGGCGGATAGATGATAGAAAGAGAACAGGGGTCGAAAAAGGGCAGCAAGGAAAGGCCAAATTTAGTAATGGGATTAGATGAGGAAAACAAACAGAGTAATTGGGTAATTTGAGAGCATAAACGAAAAACGATAATGTAAGATAAACAGGAATTAAAAACAATTGTAGGTAAAATAGGCAAATGCGTGAGGGAAGCGAAAAAGGAAGGTTCTTGTGGGAGGGGTGTATGTTGTTTATTTTGCTTTATTATTTGCTTTAAAAACACAAATACACAGACATTTAAATACAGGCGCACAGACGGATTTTTTAAATTTTTTTCTATTTTGTAATTGGCAGAAAGTAACGAAAGTAATACATGGGGCGAAAGTTTCGAGCATACCACTTTACATGTGCCACGCGTATTTCTCCTTCCCCTTGAGTCACGTTTGTAACTTTCGGTCGATTAAAAACAAATAAACATGTTTTGACTTCTGCTTGTCTTGAGTATTCTTCTTCTACTACAACAACAACTACTACTACTACTACTACTACTACTACTACT
>NC_068982.1:28990256-28994042 GCF_001194135.2 Octopus bimaculoides
ATATATATATATATATATATATAAGAACTCTCATGAAGTTATACAAAGCCAATGGGAGATGGTAATTTTTAACCCCCTTAGCGATGAGTGGTTTTGAAGAAAATATAATTTAGCAGTGAAGAGCATTTGATTGCAACAGATGGTATCTATACCTAGAATATAAAATGTGTAACAGAAAGGCATTACAAAACGTGAGTGTATGTGTGTGTGCTGCATATATACTTGTATACACCCATATATAATGAATAGTAGTCAGGTAAACATGTAATACAAGTTTTCTTTGTATTTCGGGAGCTTCATCAGATTATGCTCTGCCATCTTAGAAAAGGGCATATTAGGTAGTGTGGTCCAGTGTAAACAATGCATGTGAAATACAGAGTAGTCGAGAGCCAATAATAAACTGATACCATTTTATTTCTTTTATTATTATTGCTCAATTAAGGCTGGCTAACTGGCAGAATAGTTAGCACACCTTACCAAATGCTTAGCGGCATTTCATCTGTCTTTACGTTCTGAGTTCTAACTCCATCACTCTGCCATTCATCCTTTCAGGGTCAATAAAATAAATACTTGTCACGCATTGAGGTCAATGTAATCGTCTTGCCCCTTCCCGCAAACCCCAGACCTTCTGTCTATAGCAGAAATGTTTACTCTTACTCAGTTAACATTTAATCAATTAGCTAATCGAGTGTCTGATTAACCATTTGGTCAAACCACCAGTCAGGACTTTTGATAAACGTGATTGATTGAGTGGCTGAGTTGCAAATCAAATACAAAATTATAATACAATATATACAGAAAAGCAAATAAACAAAAAGGACAACCCAATCGCATAAGGCAGAAAAGCGCACTTAGACCTGCTTTGGCCAAGCTGAAGCATGGAGGGCTCCGAACCCGATTGGCCACGATCCATCAGCTGTCAATATGCCTCTGGTGCAGTCTTTATCAAAATATCTAGGTGTTGCCTGGTACTTGTCCTCCATTTCCTTTTTGTCAGCACAGTGCTTAACTGGTGCTCATTTAATCTCGGCCATAGATTGATTATACTGTCGTCTGGCTTTCAGATAACTGTAAAAACCATGCAAAACAACGATGTGGTGCCACTACGTGATGGACGTCTGTTGTATATAAATGTCACACTATCACATTGCACGATGCTACACGAAAAACCACTGCTTGTTCTTGCTTGATTTTTTGTCTAGGGTCACTCATGCTTTTAATTTTCTCATTGTTTTCTCAACATTTTCCCACCCCATATCCAACTTCAACCGCAAAACGATAAGTAGTACCCCTGCTCATAGATTCTGACTGATTCCTGAGTAAAAGGTGGGATACATCTGCTTCGTAGTCGTCGTCGGTTCCTGATGGTGGAAGTATCGCAAACGCGACGAATTCTTTTGCTTTTACTTTGATTATTCTCAGAGCTGCCACGAGTCGTTCTCTAGAAACAGCGATAGCAACAACCGTAGTGATCACCCTCAGCAGTCGGCTTTTGTTGTCACTACCGCCCCTGATGTCTGTAGCTCACCGTTTTGTTTTGTCTTTATTTTCCTTCTTAACAGGAAGCTTTCAAGTAGCCTTTACTATCACATGTGCAGCAGTTGAGCTTTCTATACGCACCACCAGCCAGATTAACCTTCGTGCGCTATTCAAATGTTGTTTTAGTGCCAGAGGCCCTTGAAGTCCCCATCTGGCTGCATGGTCTTTCAGGTTCCTACTGCATTCATCATATGGTATTCTTAAGTGCTTATTGATAATGAGTGGGGTCCAACATCTGTGTCACTATGTCCAGTTGTGGCATAATATTTCTGAAACCAGCGTACTGTGAGCTGGAACATCACGTGCCTGTAGGCAAGCTGTACTTAAATCTTCACCTCATTCTTCACTTTAAAGCTCCGACACACGCTTTCATATGCCTTGTCCCCGACAGATAGAGTACACATGTTACCAGATATCAGCCAGGGCTCCTTCAAACTCGGTTTTCTTTCGAGGTGCAGAAGCATATCATCTTCCTCACAACGCTTAACTTGAAAAATTCACTGAGCAAGATTGTATTATCTTTAACAACATACTAACGTCTATTTCTTCTTTCCTGAACTGGCTTATATCAAGTCTCATCTGGTCTGCAACGCTTACAAATCCTAGGTTTTTCTGTTTTGTCGGTATTGTTCTTTTGTGTTACCTTTGAATTCATTAAATTTTTTTTATTTAAAGATACTTTGGAGGCATATATGTTTACCTGATTGAGGTTACTGCTTCCACAACTCTGGCGATCCTCTGTACCAGCCTATTCGAGGGAAGCCATCTTGCAACACGCGTAATATTGCAAACCGCTCCTTGTGAAAACGTGTGTGTAATTAGTATAAAATATATAAAGACAAACCTTTCCTCATCCACAGATAATGGGGTAGACTTTCAAATATTCCGAACCAGTTAGTGGTAAAAAGTGAATCCACGTTAAGTAAGCTATATACAATACTATTCTGAAACGATATTGTTTCCATTACTGATAAAGAATTTTTTACCCAACCTGCCAGTTATTTGCGATACCAGTGATTTCTTAATCACTATTTTTCTATATCAGTAGAAGCAAAATTTCCCTATGCGAGTGATTGGTAGTGGATTCTTATTACGGATTACGTGCAATGACATATAATGAAGATTGAGGAATTCCACCAACGTTGCAGGACAGTTTTCTCTGCTGTGTATATTTGGGAGCATTTTAGCACTAAACATCTATATGAGACACATTCTCAAGATGAATACTGCAGTTTTGCAGCTTTTGGTAGTACAGCCATGCTAAGTAAGATATACAAATCCTATTCTAAACAATTTCTGTTTTACAAACGATTATCCCAGAATGAAATAAAAAGCCATGTTCTATAAGGAGTACTTAGAAAAGTGATCATCCACAGCGAACCAAAGGAAAACAAAAACAATAATAACTAAAACGGTAACTACAATAACAATTGGGAGCTATAGAAAAAAAGCTGGAGATACATAAGAAAACACATTCCTTTACAAAAAACAAACAATAATAACAACTAGCCAGACAAACATAATAAGCAATACCTGTTTCTTGTTCCTCAGCACTAGCACACTTCTCTCTCTCTCTCTCTCTCTCTCTCTCTCTCTCTCTCTCTCTCTCTCTCTTGAATTAACGTGACAGAATCACACATTCGGTGTAAGCATAATAACTATTACTTTCTCCACACCTCTCATCGTTTATACTTTTTTTCTCCCTCTTTTCTCCCGCACTTTGCTTCTCTCTTCATATAACCACATGACAGCGTAACACATTCGGCCTTAGCATATTAATATATGGACTCTTATTAATTTTTGCACAAGGTCACTGTTTTTAGTGGAAAGGGCTGGTGATTACATCGACACCATTGCTCAACTCCTTATTTTATCGATCCTGAAAAGATGAAAAGTGAAGCCAATCTCGGGAAATTTGTATTCAGAACGCAAAGACGAATGAAATACCGTCAAGCATGTTACTCGTTTTGCTAACAATTCTGCCAGCTCGCCGTCTTATAATAATAATAATAATAATAATAATAATAATAATAATAATAATAATAATAATAATAATAACGATAATTTGTCACTACCCTTCTTGATCATTTCTAGGGCACCTACAACAACAGGGATGGTTTTGTTTTTTTATTACCACGTCCTAGATATCTTAATCTCAAGATTCTTATATTTCGACAGTTTTTCAAATTCCTTTGTCGTGGTGTTTCTATCAGAAAACACTGTCATATCAATTAACGGGCATGTTTT
>NC_068982.1:28994052-28995104 GCF_001194135.2 Octopus bimaculoides
GGTCAATACTCTCCAGTTTCTCATTCCAGAGTATACACTTTGTGTCTACCTCACTGCGTATGACATTGGCTTGATAGGTCCGAGTGAAGAAACTCTGATCCTGTGCTGCTATGATAAATCCTTTTGTTTCAGCTTTCAAACTAGCTCTAAGTAGCCACTGATGAGTCTTTCTCATATCTATTTTTTTACCACTAAAAGATAAAAGGCAAATCGATCGCGGCGGAATTTGAACTCAGAACGTGATGACGAACGAAATACTGTTAAGCATTTTGCCCGGCGTGCTAATAATTCTGCCAGCTCGCTGCATTAATAATAATAATCCTTTCTACTGTAAGCACAAGGCCTGAAATGTGGGGGTAAGGGACTAGTCGATTACATCGACCCCAGTGTTTCACTGGTACTTAATTTATCGACCCCGAACGGATGAAAGCAAAGTCGACCTCGGCGGAATTTGAACTCAGAACGTAGCGACGGGCTAAATATCGCTATTCATTTTGCCCGGCGTGCTAACGGTTCTACCAGCTCGCCGTCTTGGCAATAGTAATAATAATAATAATAATAATAATAATAATAATAATAATAATAATAATAATAATAATAATAATAATAATAATAATAATAATAATAATAATAATAATAATAATAATAATAATAATAATAATAATAATAATAATAATAATAATAATAATAATAATAATAATAATAATAAGAAGAAGAAGAAGAAGAAGAAGAAGAAGAAGAAGAAGAAGAAGAAGAAGAAGAAGAAAAATTAAACGGTTGATAGTTGTAAGCAGGTGCAAAGATGTGTGTGTGTGTATATATATAAAAAACAGAACAAATCTATAGAAAATAGGCAAACATTAACTTTAACAAATATAAAGTAAATTCCCAGGAGTTTCTCATATTTTTTAATCTTATTGTTATTAATTCTGTTTCGTTACGCACACTTGCTTATAATAATTGAATATGTACGTATGGAAGTGTAACTGTCTGTCCGTCTGTCTGACTATCTATCTATCTATCTATCTCACTCTCTCTCACTCTCTCTCTCT
>NC_068982.1:28995114-29000094 GCF_001194135.2 Octopus bimaculoides
ATATATATATATCTGTCTATTCATAGATATGCACGCGTGTGTGTGTGTTCGTGTATGCTTCTGAATAAAAAATAAATGGGTAGAAGCAACAGTAAAAGTATATATGCATATACGCTATGAATATTCATATAAATATAGGCGTGTGTAGCTCTACAAATGTACGTATATGTGCGGATATATTCATTCACAATTTTCCACGGCCTGAATTAATATACACAGAAAGGAGACTAAGTTATGAGCTTCAAAAGTGACCTTGCACATTAATGCAGTGATATATTATGTGGAAAGCATACTTAACGTCCTTATCTTAATCAGAGAAGATGACAGCCATGACTTTTTCACAAGGGAAGCCTCTAAGACTGGCGGTGAAAAGTTGGTGGAACCACTGCTTAATAAATATACTACTGTACGAAGCAGCACATTAAGAGATCAAGATCGGAGACTTGAAGCTGAATTCTGAATACTTGAACAGAGTTGATCCCGTTAAAATATTCCTATTGTCATGCCACTGACGTGTAAATTCTACGGCCACATGACGATGGGAAGTATTCCAAACGAAACTTGACAAAGTAGTGTTGATTTGAAAGAAAGCGTTTGAACTTCGTGAGTGTTTTTATCGGAAATTGGACGTGGAGTCAAAAATAACCACATCGTAACTGAGTCACTTTAGTAATATTGGTTTGGTTTCAAATTTTGGCACACGGCCAGCAGTTTTGGAGAACGAGGTAAATTGATTACATCGGCCGCCAGTGCTCAACTGGTACTTATTTTATCGACCCTGAAAGGATGAAAGTCAAATTCAACTCCTGTGGCGTTTGAACTCAGAACCTAATGTCGGAAGAAATGCTGCTAAGCAATTTTTTGTTGCTTAACGATTCTGCCACCTCGCTGACTTAGTCAGTTTAGCCATATTGACAGTTATTAAAGTCTTACGTCGTACACCTACGATGTAAAACTTTACTGTTCCGAAAATACAAATGGACTTTAAAATGTCTCCTGCATTGTAAACGTTTTTCACGTCATAAATTTATGCATTTCTCATTGAAAAATTTTCTGACATGTATTGTTAAACGATATCTTATTATGCATGAAAGAATGAAATACTATTAATGTAATACTATTTTAGATATCAAAGACTGGGTAGTTTAAATTCATTGCTACAGTTTCCTTTGTTCTTTTTCGCTTTAGTTTTCAGTTTTCTTACAAAATATTTCTCCGGCAGTAGTTTTAAACTCATCTTTGCCAAATGCATGATTGTCTTGGTCAATAACTTCAGTTAAGATGTGGATTTTCTTAGGCTGAAGAATTGACACCAACATTGTAGTGGAAGTGTAAGATTGTTATATCATTTACTTATTGCATTGAGATCATAGAGTCACTTATCCATCTAAATGTCTCACTACATCCGTTAGTGTTTCATTCCAATTTTAATTTTTTCCTCATGAAAACGACCAATCCCCGACAACGCTTAATAGTTTCTGCTTACATGTCTCATACAGGATTTAGACGTGATAATCTAACTTTCGACCCTATTCTGAAGAGTTTTTGGATTTAGTATATTAATCGACAAATCTTCTGGACTTTAAAGGTCTACCATGAGAAATATTTTACTGTAATCTCTAACTTATGAAGTTTCAACGGTTGTTATGCTATAAAGTGTATATAATTACATGTTTTCTCTCCCGCAAACAAGGCCACCGGGTGGCTTCGGATAAAGGAGTAGACTTGTGGTTTGCTCCTACTGGTATGCGAACTGGAGCTTCATCCATCCTGGCTGTGTCAACTGGGAAATGGCGTTGAAAGACGCGAAAGCCCTTGAAATTCCAGAAACATCACTGATGTTGTTTCCCTGCGAGACGTATCTTGGAGCTATTAGGAGGCAATTCTAATAAACTTGAAGCTCTATCGTTAGAAGCATTTTATTCATAATCTCCACCTCAGGAGGTTTGTTATATTATTAAGTTCGCTCATTAGGCTGTCAATAAAATGCCAAGTATTGGATTGGGGCATTCATATAGTTCTAATTAACTGACGTTTAAATAAGGACTTCGTCAGAGAGATTTTCTGATTCTAAATACTCGCCAACATATAGCTCTTTCAGTATGCTGGCATGGAAGGCAACCGCCACAGGGATTATTTTGCAAATTGTAACACATTTATTTTGTAAGATACGCATAGATTCAATTTCTGTCAGTTTATTCATTGTTAATTACACTTAAATTGTTGTTTCTACAAAGTGTTCACAGTTTAATGCCGCTGTTTTAAAAAACATTTTGCTCATATATACATGTGTGTGCGTGTGTGTGTGTGTGTGTGTGTGTGTGTGTGTGTGTGTGTGTGTGTGTGTGTGTGTGTGTGTGTGCGTGTGCGTGCGTGTGTGTGTTTGAATGCGCTGCTCCATAATTAGAGCATAAGAAAAAAACTAAATAACAGACACATAGTCATATTTATATACTTGTCTCACAATAACACAGCTATATTCTAATCTGTAGTATTCGAATATCTATTAATATATGAAAAACCTTTGATGACAGCTAGACTTCTAGATTATGAAAACTACTAAATTTTTATACTCTTCCGAGATACCATACAGAAGAAAGACACGTAAAATCGACATAAACACAAAATTAATCGAACGTAACTTTATGCACAATAAGTTTATTGTCTTGCACTAGCATCTGGAGAACAATTCTATATTTTATTGAATATTTAAGAAAAAATTGCATTATGGATGCTTGCTTCGATTTCTTCGTCTTCCTTATGCGCTTGATCTTATAGAAGTTGATTACTCTTTGAACTTGTCTTCTGATTTGCATTTCTCTTTCTGCATTCAAATCGATATCCGTTATTTGCCACTTGCTTTCCCTCTTCAAATATTCAAGTTCTTTAATTAAGAATTTGTCTCGTTTACACCTCATCATCATCTGTTCCGTCTTGGGCAATCAACGTCATATATATGTATGTATGTATGTATTAGGTCCTAGTATGGTAAAAAGATACTGTATTTCCAATGCAACACTCGACCCGAGTTCTGGGCTATCAGCACTAGCGGATTCATGGCTAATACCGAAATTCTTCACATGTACAAAATCCTGGTTTCACGACGGTAAAACAGTTGCTGAGATTTAGAGAAGAGTAAAATATAATTCAAATTATAACAGAAATAAATTGAATGCTTACTGGTAACATATAATCTAATACAGCCTATGGCTTAGCTGGATTGCCGAAACTAATCCTGCACTAGGTTAACTTGGTCAGGAGATTTATTAGAAAATAGGCAGGACAGATAAGAGACCTGACAAAAGGCCTATGAATCTTGCATAAGGTAATGGTAAAAGGGTTATTTAGCAATACCTACGTTTCGAAGGGTACTAAGTTGGAAAGTTTCCAGAAGAATACTTCATAGGAATTTGCGTCCTTTGGCTCATGCTAGAAAAAAAAGAAGTAAACCTGTTCAAAAATCTCAACCATAGCAGCAGGTGCGTTTAACGTTACATTGTGGTTGCATGCGTTATTTTGCATACTCCTGTCTAGAAATACAATCTGTGTAGGCGTTTGTTAAGTATGAGTGGACAACCTTCAGCAAAAAGGAAACTCACTTTTGACATAGACAGCTACGATCTATATGGGCTCCGCATCCCACCCTGTCAGTGCATGTACCCGTTATATCTGGCAAGTAGTACACTATGCACCAGTTCAGGTTACCCAATTGGTAGGAGAGAGTCGGGTACACGCTTCGCAGCCCTACGTCCTCCACTTAAACGTTTTCTGCGGATTGTTCACTTACAACCCTTTCTTTTTTCTTCTCAATGTCATGGTGACTGGAACAGTCAAAGTATAATGCTGGTTACTCCAAGTGCGTGCTTTATAAACACGTAACTGGTGCTGTTGAGAAGATCGTTCACCGCTCTTGATGAGCGAATCCATCAAACATACACAAACATATATTACATACACACACACACACGCACACTCGCACACACACACACATATATATGCATGTATATATTTGTGTAGTTGCGTGTGTAATTATTTGTCTATGTGAGTGAAGTGTACAATGGAACATACCTCTGTGTGTATGTGTGTGTATGTGTGTGTGTGTACATACATATATATACAACTTTGTATATAAATATGTATCTTCAAAGTATACATTTCTGCCTACAGTGAAGTGCAAATATGTATATATATCCACATATGCTACTACTATTCCCAGAATATAATTGCTGAATCCGTATCTAACGTCGCTTAAAATGTTGACATTTAAGGACATTTAACTCAAATTCTGCTAGTCAATTTACAAAATGTTCCAGCTTAGGGACACACCAAATATATGGCAATGTTTTCAAAAGAACTTTTCTTTCATGAAATATCACATTGTTTCCTAAACGTTTGTTATATGTAAAAGAGGCACTTGATATTAATATGAAGACTAAGTTGCATTTTTACAAGACTTTTGTCGCTATTGTTTTATTTTATGTACGTTTAAATGTTGAAATGTTTAAAAAGTATTATTTATTTGTCTCTTTATATATTAAATGAAATTGTTTTGAAATGCGTTACTGTTTGGATATATATATTTTGACATATAACTTTCATATTGTATTTCGTTCATTTGTTTAAACCAATTTTAATCCTATTTCTCTTTTGAGAAGTATTTTTCAATGTGTTCAACATGGTGTTTACTATATTTGTAACAGAGCTCATTGGTGATAATTGTCTAAAATATATTCTTGAAATATCATTTTAAACACCTAGCCACTTTTCTAAGTTCTATTCCCTCAACATCCTCAGAAAAAGCAGGCTAGTGGTTCTCGACTTAATTTTCACATCGTAACTTTAATAGTGGATGTATACGCGTGCACTCGCGCACACACATGCAACAAACAGAAGCATATATATATATATATATATATATATATATATGTGTGTGTGTGTGTGTGTGTGTGTGTGTGTGTGTGTGTGTACGTGCGTGTGTGC
>NC_068982.1:29001500-29006821 GCF_001194135.2 Octopus bimaculoides
TATATATATATATATATATATATATATATATATATATATATATGTATATATGTATATATATATGTATATATATGTGTATGTATATATATATATATTTATATATGTATGTGTGTATGTGTCTGTGTGCATCTGTGTGTGTGTGTGTGTGTGTGTGTGTGTGCGTGTGTGTGTGCGTGTTTTATTTCAAATCTGTGATCTGAATGACACAAATCTCTGATTATAAAATCATAAAAATGTAGACATCAGTAGTTTTTCCCCTTAACTTCACAACCATGAGAAACCATGTTTTGTTTTATGTTTGCCATCGAATAACCAGTCTTTAATTTCCCATGTCATTATTTCTAATTTCGGCTGGGTTAATTTAATACCAAATCGAGTGGATGGCTATATTCGCAATCTTAAAACCCAATATCATTTCTCCAAATAATCTTATCCCATTTCCCTCTCTATTTGTACTCTATGAAATTCATCTAAGTTTTAATCAGACTAGTTTTTTGAGAATAATTATATTATGCCCTAAGTATATTTTTTGTCTTCCTGGTTTGAATTTTCATTCATAACCCGTGTTAAATCTCTAATATAATACATGAGGGCATGTGCTAGTATTGAATTAGAAGTAGCCAATACATCGTGATGCTTCTAGAACGTCATTTTCATTAATTCCATGATTGTTTTATTCTTTCAAGTTTAATTTAAATGCAAACAGACGATTATTTTTATTTCAGAGAAACATTAAAAAATTTCCATTATCAGTAGTTTACTGTTATTTTAATTATCAATCATTTAAATCAATTAATTTTTCATCTCATGATGCACACCTGCACTATATTACGATATACTGTCAATACTATAAATTTATACAAAGGAATAAGTTTACCCTATTTCCCAGTTACATTATGATTTTATATTAGCAAAATCAATTGTTTAGAAACACTAAGGTAATTCCTGTCATCTCTCTCCACACCAAACTTATCTCTCTTTATTCAAATCTTAGGTGTAGGGTACAGTTGGCATGCAACACAGTTATATTAATGCTTGAAATTTTACATTCAAAATATTGTTATATATGAAACGGTTGCATGAGGTAACTGGGAAGATAGACTAATAACCTCCAAAGGAATGGACAGAAATAAAGTAAAATAAGACTGTGAAGGGTGATGAGGAAATGAAAGCAAAATTATAGAATATATGTGTGTATGTTGTAGAAAGAGAAACATATAGAACGATAAAAATTAATAGGAAGTTCTGTTGATAATTTATTAAGGCGGAAGAAGGTAAGGCCAAAGAAATATAAAAGTGTTTGATTTGTTTGATGCAAAATCAAAAATATATAACCTAAGATAAGAATTTTGAAATAGAATCATGAGTTCTTATATTCAATAGGAATGTTGGCGGGTTGGTCATAAGAAGCAGTACTTCCTTCAAATTATAATGGTCAATCCTAGATGTTATCAAAATGAATGTACCCATGATCAGTCCAACGCAGTATATCACGCTCTGCAATAAACACATTGATTCAGAGTCGAGTTTCCTGTTTTTTTAGTTTGCTTTTTTTTTATGTTTTCCGTACATTAATTGCAAAATGTCAACAAAGACACAGTCTACTCCTGGAGGATTCGCACTCTCTATGTAACGTGAGTAACTGGGGAATTTGTCCGTTATCAAGTCTTTTAATCCACCACACCTGAAATATTAAACTAAATATACATTTAATATAAGGTCTAACGCCATCTTGATACTCTGAAATATCTCAAATATACATCTTTAAGATGATTGTCTTACTCCAGTTGAACAAATAATATTTTAATGAATTTTCTTTGCATACATTTTCTATGCAATTATTTAACTTCGCAGATATATGGTCCTCAATATTTAATGAAAATTTCATCTCTTTCAGCTTACATACCTTGTTTTATTTTACTAAATTTTCTTGTAGCATTGTTTACAAGTGACGTTTCAATTTCTGAATTATCTATTGTTTTTTCTACTCATGGAATTCATGTTATTGTATTGTGTTATATATTTATGTTATTGTAATTGTTGTTTATTATATTGTAAATGTACTTAATACATATGTGTGTTGTCATCTTGTAATAATTGTTATTTTGTACGTTTTGTGGTTTTGCCTCCCGCGCTATTATTGCTATTTGACACCCGCGACCCCTTTGCTTATTGATCATTAAAAAAAAAAAAAACATTGCAGAAAAGCTAAATATGCAACAACTGACCCACAAATAGTAATAATTATTATACCAAACACAACCACAGAACACAAACACACACACGCACGCACATACTCGCGCGCGCGCGTACATACGTACATTCACACACATTCACTTAACATATACATAAACTCATACATGCAAATGCTAGCAAGCTTCAAATGACAAGATGATTTAGATAACTATTCATGTAATTTCATATGTAATATGCACATGTAAATATATATAAAATATCAAAATATTTATTTGTGATACTATATACATACAAATACATTGATACACAAACACACATGTACGTAAACACACATACACCTACGAATATATGGCCATCATATTTTGTGAGCAACACATATTTACATGCATGGAGTATAAGAATTCGGATGTGCATGTATCACTACAGGTAATTATGTAAATATGCGTCAAAGCATATTGATAGCGAGTTAAGCAAAAACTAAGCAATTCCAAAGATGCGTGCACACTTGCGTCTTAAGTTTATACATATATACAATGGACTATACAGATGTTGCTAAAATTTGTATCGCGCTTGTTTGTATTTTTCAGAAATAACCAAGGTCCACTGTCTCGAGTGGACAGGCAACCATCAAGAGAGTATGTGTGTCTCTTTATTGTGACTAAATTCATACTTCTGTTTTGTCATGTCATGATAAAATAGGGCTTCCTAACAACCATGTCCCTTGCAAAAAGCTAAAGGAATACGTCTACTCTTTGAAACGACAATTTCCATCTGCTTCGCGCTTAACATTGCATGTTATAATAAGTTGAAGGAAAGACTGCAATTGAAGTAAAGCATAATTGTTAATACTAAGTATAACAGATTATTCTTGAACTTTTAACTAAATGGTTCTGTTATTTACAAACAAAATCCTTTTCTTTTCAACACAACTATATTTCAAAGTGTAACACTAATTCTCCTTTCAAATGTAACACAGAAATTATTGTTTATGTCATGAATGTAAATAACACTATTCCTATCTTTCTACAATACTTCAATCCTAACCTTTTTTTTTAATATAATTATTCAATATATCGTTCAAAGCATAACATTTCTTACTTATTTTCTCTTTACGTATAACAAATATGCCTTCTTGAGATTATCATTAATATATTTGTTTAAATGATAAATAACATAACCTTTTTAATGTGATGTGTCATGTAATATATATTTTAAGATATATCGATAATTTGCTTATTGGTTCAACACGAAATTTCTACTTTTCTGTATGAGAAAATTATTTATACATAACCCTATCATTAATCGTTAAAAGCGATAATTCCATTTCTCACACTTTCTTGTTTTTTTTTAATTCAAATTTAAATATAAAATAGATGTAGACTAATGTATCATCGAATAATTTATTGATAAGAAATTACCACACATCATCACTTCCTTAACTGCGGCTTTAATAATTTCATTCATTTCCTTACCTTGTCATGGACAGTTCATTTGTCTCTTGTAAATTGTCACGTAAATCATACAGATTCAGTTGAATTATAAAGTTAGAAATAAACAATCGTTGATCATGTTAAATTCCATTAAACAACTGTTTCGGAAGGACTGAATAGTTTAATAAGATGATAATGTTAATAATCACATAAATAATCGCATTGTCTGTATTATTTACCCTTGAGTTTAGCCAAAATTAATTTCATTAAAAAGTAGTTGAAAATTTTCAAAAAGTAGGGATTATGTTAGAAGGTAGCCCAAAACCAAAACCTTGGTTGTAAATTAAGAATATATAAAAGAGGAATTGCTTTTTCATCGGTTCTAAGATAATTAGTTGATTATATGATATTCAGTAGGATTCTTACCTTTAAATATTAACAAGCTCAAGTATCATGCCGCCATGAAAAGTAGCTCAATCAACAACGTGCAGCCCAAACTGCCAATCAACCTTGTCGATCAACAGTTTGACAGTGAAAGCAGATATAGAAGAATAAATAGAATTTCGGTGTGAAATGTCAAACTTTTCCTAAGTGATTGACGTCCAGAATAATATCACGAATAATTATGCAATATCTGCAAGTTTGTAAGAGATAAGACTCAAATCTTTATGATTTATTTTATTCAATCACTGCAAAAAGAGAATTCGCAATGCAACCTTTTTCGAGACTTTTGAATATCTATTAATGATTTCTGGCATGGACACAAGTCTGCAAATTTTGACAGAGAATTATAGTTGGGCTTAGAGCATGTCATATATTTTATTTTATTGACTTCAGAATGATAAGTAGCAAAGTTAATTTCGGCTAGATTTAATCACAGAACTTAAAAGAATGTAACGAAATACTGAGAAGAACTTTGTCGTCTCTCTTTTTACAGACTCTTAAAGATCAGTCTTCGGGTTAACCTTCTTCGTGATTAACAGAAAAAGTGATTAACAGTCTATAATCATCTAAAGTCTTTCGAGTGGCTTACAATAATGCAAATAAGAAATCTAATTTCACTTCTCGCAAAATTACTGGGAAAGTATCTACGATTGTTCACGTTTTAGACATATTTTTATTAGACACAATGAAGTAACAATTAGAGACAATTTAAGACAGTCGGTGGTTTCAAGCGTATCAATTTTCAGTCTCAAGTTGGCTTCTTACTAATGTTTGATATATTACATAGAAATTTTTAGAAATTAATTTACTCATAATATATTTTCATACTGTAAAGTTAGTACACGTATATTATTTTTACGTTACAGAGATAGAGCACAAATGATTTCCATCTAATGAATTTAATGCTTCATTTTCCAAATTACATCCTTTATCAATTTTATTGCTTTTCTTCACTTGTTGAATTTTCTTTCCTTCTCCTTTTCTTTTCTTTCTTCACAGCGGTTTTCGATCAGTCATCTGAATTTCATAATAGCTATACTGAATTGCCTATTTCACGGCTATTTATATCTGCTATACCAAATACACACACACACCTTTATACATAACCTTCTATTCCATATATATATATATACTCGGTAATAGCTATTCCTTCATTTCTAAGTATTTTTCTTCTTTCCGTTTCTTCTATGACATGTTGGTGTTTCTGGCGACTAGGAAGTCCAACTTTTATATATATATATATATATATAT
>NC_068982.1:29006911-29009447 GCF_001194135.2 Octopus bimaculoides
GACGCTCTTCCGATCTTATATATATATATACATACATCACATTACATTACATTGCGCGTAAACACACACACCACACGTATATAATGATCTCATTTAAATACACTAATGCTAGACACATTTCACGCTTTCTTCTATTGGTAAATGTCTTTACTAACATTGTATCATATTCCAGCTGCTCTAGCACCAAAATGATGCTAAGCTTGAAGCATTAACTGTTTTGTTCTTTAATACCTCAGTATTGTTGTTATGGACATCGTCAACATTTGTTTTATGTTAATGTTACTGTTAATGTTGTTGTTGTTGTTGTTACTGTTTCATTATCTGCTCTCAACCTTGTTTGCAGCATTAACTTAATGGAATCATGCAACTATTATTTGGTATACACAGTTGCTCATACAATGTGAATTATATTCATTGTTATATGAGACAAATATGAACAAATAGGCATGAAATGTTGATATCCCTAAATAACTATTACGTATAAAACTCTGAGTATCAAATGGCTCAAAACAGATATAGTCACGAAATAAGAGTATGAAAGTAATGATACTAACTGTTTTATGTTTATATAGACATGTACAGATGAACGTTTATACTTAAATACATATACACGTAGAGATGGGTATCTGTACTTAAATACTTATGTGTATACATATTTAAAATTGTATATGCAAAATATATGAGTTTATAGTAAGTTCATGTGTACTGTTTATTCTCAATATCTCTCTATACGCTAGTCTTTTAATAAGATTAGACACCATCGATGCACGTAATCAGTATGCATATGCATAAACGTCGAAATACCTTCTCAAAAAAACACATTATTATTAATATATTTTGTACATGCACGAATATGTTAATACTTACCCGCATTGTGTATAAATATATGGATACAAACATGCAATTGTATGTAAATGTCATTGCTTAACCTTTATTATGATTAGTGTTAATTTTACAAGTTAATTGTTATCAATTATTTCATAGATATCAAAATATGAGATGTAGAATACAAATGTAATAGTTTACATTTTTACCGTTTGTATTCTTTTCCTTTTTTGATGAGGTCATAATTATTATTGTGAATATAAATAAATTTTAGTTGAGTGTTCATTCCAGCTTAGCATTTTCCAAATTACCTTTGAACCATTGCCACGAATGCCATAGAGTAAGATGATGTTGTCAAACATAATATAGGCTACCGTTCGAATTCATTGAGGTATTTAAAAATGTTTATGAAGGAAAAACTTTTGCTTGGTTGTTTTTCATTCTCTTTAATATGTGGCAAGAATCAACTAATACAGAACCGTTCCTGTAAGTAACAAAATATTCTAGACACAAGTATCATTCCGCAATTGAAAAGGCAACTTTTCTCGCCTTTTTCCTTTTTTACAATTCATCATCTTTTTAGAAGCAAATATTGCATATAGCCAGCTTATAAAATATATAGAGTCAGATCTCTTATCTAATGCTTACAGTTTCAGTTATTATCTCTCTAGTTAATATATTTGCTTCAATTTCCGAAGTGGTCCACGTAAGAGAGACTACGATATATTGCTACAGCATCCCTTTGAAACAGTACTCGCAAACATTACTCTTAGATGCTTTATAGTTACTGCTGAATTTCCTTGCTACTAGTTCTTTGTACAGCGTATAGATTTCTAGAGTGCATGATATATAGTAACTCTCTGATAATCAGGTCTCGGTCAATTACAATACTTCATTGGTGATTGACTCTGTTGGTAAAACTTTTGGAGCTGAAGAGTCCGGTCCTCTTAAATAAATATTCATTGTGTGGATATAACAAGGTCAGTGGTAAGTAAATTGTTAGATTTTTTTACGAGGTCACAACTTATTCTAAACTTACATCACACCACCGTATAACAAAATCAGTTACGTGAAATAAAATATAAATCTCAGTTAATTTTAATGTAGGCGATTCACTAAAAATGTTTTCATGAACTACAGCTGTATCGAGCTGTCGTATATCTTTAGTTTATTGTATATTTTCAGCTCCATATAAGTAACAAACGAAGACTGAAATATTGATTATTAACTACATACGTCATTTTATATAATTGACTTTAATTACACCAATTCCAAGTCACAGAAATACACATGGCCTTTACTCTATTTGTATGTACCGAACCTTTGCCAAGAAATGATAAAAGTTATTCATTCTAGGAAATGAAAAAAATAACAATTCTTATGCAGATTTCCTATTCGAATTCTGTAAAGTCAACAAATATAAGGGGAGGGGGAAATATATAATATAAATATTGACATGAGAAATTAAAAGTAATTCGTACTAGAATCGATGCTCAACTCTGTTGCTCCGAGCAAGTCGAACGTCAATTCCCAGCGGTTAACTATCAATTGCTTTATGGAATATTCCACTTTCTCTATCTCTCAATGAGTCCTGCCAAGTTGCCAATTAAGTGGTAATCTAGCGATTTGTAATAAATAGATTCGATCCGTTTTACCACCCCCAACGCACAATCTACACACACACACACACACACACACACACACACACACA
>NC_068982.1:29011794-29029045 GCF_001194135.2 Octopus bimaculoides
ATATATATATATATATATATATACACGATATGCTGCTCCACAAGATTATGCTACATCGTTTCCATTATTCAACTGTATATGCCTCACATGATTCACCAGATTAGTCGACAGCTTGTTTAGCCAAGCTTTTTTTTTTTTGCCATCAGTGTGCTATATTATGAAATAAAATCTATTAAGAACATTTGTGAGCAGCCGTAAACTTCACAAATATATTTCGTAAGCAGAAAGTATAATAAGTTTCCAGTCATTAATGAAAGTAGGACAGGATGTGATTATATTCCTCTTTCACGATCTATTTCTTCTCATAAATATACATATTTAAGTCACTTAATGACTAGAGAAGGAATGCTGTCGATCTTTGAGGAATTTTGGAGTTGTGAAGGAGTTAGAAATATGATCAGGTTCTAAAAGGCTTTTATCCATTCTATCACAGAAAAGGAAAACAAGTAACAAATTCTTTAAGTATTACCATATCTACCATTTACTGTTCAGAAAATCTTAATGAAGCCTGCCATTGTAAGATTGTTAAACATTGTTATTTATTTAGAGTCCACATAGCAAATTAGTCTTCAGGTTCGTTCAAATATAAAACGATAATTTTCGATTCACTTTTACTGAAATCAAAATCTATTCCCTCTATAGCATAACAACAGAACAATCTTTTGTTAGGAAGAACGGTCATCATGAACATTATCGTTGTCGTAATCATCGTCATCATTTGACAGTTGTTTACCATTTGATACAAGATATTTATCATAAAGTAATTATAAATGGTAACTTTAATAATTATGTACGATTAGTATAGTATTTACTTCAATAAATACGTTGCTAAGTTGCTACATCTTTTGATAATGCCATGTCATTTTAAGACTGTGTGAACACACACACACACATACAATGAGTTTTTCTCATTGCTATATGAAACTCAGAGAACTTAGTTTATTCTGGAGCATACTGGACAATTCGGGTGAAATACTAGCTTCCAGATTAAAGAAGCACTAATATAAAGATCATTGCATTCGCTTTACCTGTGTTATACAGGGCTACATTATTCTGTTTCCTTCCGTTTTTCAAGAGAGTAAAGGTAATGGTAAAGGTACACTGTAATTTGAGTGATATTCAGTTACTATTTTTAGCATATCTGTAGACCACATTGAGACTCCTTCAGTGTTTTGTATAAAGATACTTGCAACAGTTTGTTATTAGCAAGAATTTCTTGATAAATTTGAACACCCTTAAATGTTGTAGGGAAAAGTATACTTTGAGTTCAAGCATATTCTTTTCTGAAGAAAATTGAACTAAGAAATTTACCTCTGTACTACAGTGCCCCATGCATTTTTTGAATAGTTATTTCTTCCAATGAGGCAAAAAGTTTTTTAAAAAGTGAAATAGGAATTTGTGCTAGTAATGCATTTCCTACGGACATCAAAGGTGTAATTATAAGATACAGTCCTAAAGCAAAGGTCGCGACGATACTACAAACTCGGCTTACAGAGACTTTAGCATTGCTTACATTGTTCGCCACCTTATTTAACAATTGGAAATATTGTAGACGAGTAATTCAATATGAGATTTGAATCCATAATCTTTCAAAAAATCTTTTAAATATTTTATTCATATTTAAAACTCAACTACTTAGATATGTAGTATAATAGTTTTTTTTATAAATATATAGCCTACATTGAATTGATTTGAATAAGTATGGATAAATGCATTTCTTTTAAATGTGACGAAATGAAAACATTTATTTATTGTATATGTATAGCTTTAAATGTATTTTTCTTGTTTTTGCAATTTATAGGTAATTTAATATATCTTTTTCTTTCTCATTTTTCAATTCTTAGTGTTCTGCAAGTTGCGGTCCAGGACAAATGAAACGAAGTGTGGTATGCACAACTAAATTGTCAGATGGTCGTCATTTACCTATAAAGGAACATATGTGTAGATCGAACAAACCAGAAACTACAAAACCTTGTTATACGAAGGCGTGCAAAGTTGATGCTAAATATATTCCCTTAATTCGCTCAGAAAATCTTACCTTTATTCAATTAAAGCAAGTTCCATCTATAAACGTAAGAGTCGGATCGAACGCTATCATTATTCCAAAGACGCGAGTTACAATAAGATGTCCAGTAAAAAACTTCCCACCACATATAGTTAACTGGAAAAAGAACGACTATATTTTACCATTATATGGTCGTGTACGTAAATCTATGAAAGGAGCTTTGAAAATTCGTTATGCGATAGCAGAAAGAGATGCAGGAATTTACACATGTTTTGCAGGTTCTCTACAAGCCAACTCTTCAATTCAGTTCCAGACGTTGAAGAAAGCTCAAAAAATCGCTTCAGCTTTTAACTCCGCCGATGACGATTTACAGACCAATGTGAAGAAAAATTACAAAATGTCTCCTGGAATCATAGCTGATGCGAGTGGAACTCGGCGCAAAAAAGTTCAGTTTTTGACCAAAAAATGGTCTCCTTGTACCGTTTCATGTGGCTCTGGTACACAGATGAGAGAGGTGGACTGTGCAATAAAAACTGATAGTTATTTAAAGTTGTACCCAGATTCGGAATGTTTGAGAGCTGGTTTACAGAAACCTGGAACGGTTCAAAAATGTGTAGAAATGCATCAATGTCCAACATGGAGAATTGATAAATGGACAAATGTGAGTAAATTTTTAAACACATTTTTCATCTTATTAATTGCTATGTCAATCCTTCTTTTCTTTGTTTCAGTTTTTCTTGTGTGAAATTACAAATATGCATTGTCTCCTGTTCTGATTCACAAACGAATCACAATTACTTTTCAGTATTTTAGTTCATTGTCTAAGTTCATTAAATTCATTTTTGCCATGAAAAACACATGGTACAACAGCAGTTTCATGCCTCAGTAAACCGTAACAGCAAAACAAATCAAACTTCTGGCCCATTGACGTAATTCTCGTTCGCTCGGTCTTTCCATCGTAACTACAGTGGCTTCTGCTTCTCGAAGTTAGTTGGTCTCATGTCAGCTCCACTCAAGCATTCCCAACTTATTCGTTTTGCCTTTTCCGGCCAGTGATATCGTGTCCGGTACCATCCAATTACCTGTGCTAATCTCTAAGCTAATTCAACCACCCCAGAACATTGGCTGTTTGGAATTTCCTCGTTCCTGTTTATTCAACAGCTGTGGGTTTTCAAGAAGAATGTTCACTACACCGATTTCTTCCCATCTGGTTGAGCTTGAAAAGAACATAGTAACAATTTCTTCCTCTTAAACAAAAGAATAAAAGCATCTAGGCAAACTTCAACCCCAACACTGATATTTCGGTTGTAAAGATTTCTACCATGGTGGCAACTCAGAAACATTTGTCTCACATTACACTTATTCGCAATCATTGTATTGCATTTATGAAGACTCGCTACCTCATCCACGCCGTCTTTGAATATCTTTCATTTGTGAAGATTTTAAAGACAAGCTGCTGTGTATATTAAACCATATTCATTAATATATAACTGAAGTCAATAAATATATTGGTAAACAAAAATTCATTAATAACCTTCAATCCAAACAGCTCAGATCGGGTAGGATTTACTTGTGAATTCTAACTGTAAGCAATTCACTTTACCTTGGCTATCAGAATTTAAGTCTTCAATGGGTAATACTCATATGCGTAACATAAAATCTCTCCATGAAAAAAAAATTGCTCTTGGTTTGAATTCGGTTTGCCTTTCAGTCATCAGAACTCGGCGGAATCGGTATCTGAAACATACTAAGATCGATTGAGTAGGGATTAGCCCTACTCGATATAATTGAACCCGCGCATAGCGCTAGGTAGGTAGTAGCTACATATTTTTTAGGCTGGTTTACTTTTTGGCTGTGTATTTTACTTTCTCAGAATTATGATATAAAACGAATCGAGAAACCGATGCAACTATTAGATGTTTGTATTCTACGAAAGCCGTTAAGAAAATATTCTTCAAGAAATATTTCATCTCAGCGTTCACAGATTAGATGATTTAAACTAAAAATGTTCCTGGCCGGATTTACACACACACGCGCACGCGTATATACTCATGTATTAAATTCGATTTTATAGCCATGACATTTATGCTAAATTTAATTTTTACACCATTTCAGTGCACAGCGCAACACTGTATTCGGGATGGAATTTCTATGATAACACGCCAAGTTGACTGTATATTTTCCAATGGCTCTATTACTAAACCATCAGCTTGTCATGGTGAACTGGTTCCAGAACATCGTCGTATTTGTGGAAATAATAAATGCATTTCCTTGTGGCGTACTTCAAAATGGACTGGGGTAAGAAAACTAGAGATTGTGTTTCCTTTTTAATCTTAATTTTGCATATCAGTAACATAAAGCATCTCAATAAGTAATTCACATCCTGGATCCTGGTATTTTGGTCCGGTAACTCAGCATATGTTGAAACAATTTAGTTATGTATTGTTAAATAATATGAAATTGGCATGCCTTTTATAAACGTCAGTTATATATATCTGTTTTGACTGGTATATGTATGTATGTATGTGTGTGACTATGTATGTATGCATGTATCTTGTTGAGATATTGTTTTCTCTTATTTTGACACAAAACTAAATTAGTTTCCTATATACGAATTGACAGAAAAGAAAATACCGTGTCTATAATAGAAAAATTTTTTACATTTCCATGAATTAAATTAATTCGTTATGAAATTAATCTTGACACAGGCGCAATTTTAATGCGAAGTTAGTTCATAATCCATTCTAATGTAGGCACAAGCATTTTGCCCGGCCTGCTAACGATTCAGCCACCTCAAACGCTTAATAAGTGAAATATGATAACATATATGATATATAGTGTACATATAGCATCAGCATGGCCGCAGCTCTGAGCTGAAACTTTGAAATGAAATGAAATGAATGGTACGTATATCGTATGTTTAGTTTATATATATACGGTATATATAGCGTATATATGGTATATGTAATGTCTAAATGTTACATATATATATATATATATATATATATATATATATATATAGGGAGAATTCACAAAAAAAAACAACAGACGAAGACAGGTGGTGTAGAAAACAAACACGTGTATTAGTATAACGCTCGGGAATTGAAAAAGTCTTTAACGTTTCGAGCCTACGCTCTTCCACAGAAAGGAACACAGAAAGAAACAAGGATATATATATATAGTACATATGATAATATTTTTAATAGTAGATATAGTGTGTATATAGTATATATAATAAAACTTATATAGTATGTATGGTGTATATATAGCATGTATATCTATAATGATATTTATAATATTGTGTTTATGATTTTATTTCACATAACTTTAGTGTCGACCATACTGCGGTCCAACCAGATACAAATATAGAATCTTGTCGTGTATATGGAAACACTCAAAGAAACCTGCTGGAATTAACTGCAAGAGGAAGCAGAGGCCTCATGCTCGGGTTGCTTGCGAAAGCAGCTCTTGTATTAATGGTAAGTACAATATATATTCACACTTCAATTCTTTACTTTATACACACGGCCAGTGCTGTAAACCTATTGAGATAACTGTCAGAAAGTGTTTCTATTTGAATTTTAAAAATCAATCAGTATGATTTCAATGTTGATTATATGAATAAATGTCTCATTGTGGATTTGGTGAATATATATGATTAATGTTGAAATTCAAGTATTATATGAGCTCTCTTTTCTTTTAGTTTTAGTTTTAGATATACCTGCTTCCAGCTGTTAACGTAATTGTTTTAGATATTTCAACGAAGTCAAATTTACATTCTACTATTTGGAAACAATATTTTAGAGGTAGAGGTCTGCATCTGATAACATTTACTTTAGGTCAAATAATGTTACGTTGTAGCATAGTCTATGTAGCTTATGTAGTACGTATGTGTGTTTGTAGGTTTCGATGAGCTGGGACGCCGGACAAAATGCTTTGTGGCATTTCTTCCGACTTTACTTTCTGAGTTCAAGTTTCGTCAAGTTCGACTTCGTCTTTCATCTTTTCAGGGTCAATAAAATAAGTACCAGTTGACCACTGGGGATCGATTTAATTGACTAGCCCCTACCCAAACTTTCAGGTCTTGTCCCTACAGTAGAAAGAATCGTACTGACTTACTCTAATTTAATTATCTAATATTTGCAGTTGATAATCCTTTATAGGAATAAATGACATCATCTGTATTTTCGCAAGTAAATTTTTTCTCTTGTATTTTCATGCGGGGCAACGACTTAAATCTTTAAACACTAACATTGAAAAATCACACACGGAATGCAGTTGTAGTCCAGAAAACATATCTTAGATATTTTAAGAAAAAGT
Organism: Octopus bimaculoides; assembly: GCF_001194135.2. NCBI lineage: Eukaryota > Metazoa > Mollusca > Cephalopoda > Octopoda > Octopodidae > Octopus > Octopus bimaculoides. The sequence goes on from NC_068982.1 coordinate 29,018,120, forward strand.
TCGAATCAGATTTTGTTCGTTCTTCGATTACGTATATGGAAAGAGCATGAATATAAATGTGACACATTCATTAATACCTGTTACAGCCATAGTGCATTATATTCATACTTCGTTGAAGGATCACAACGAAGGGAACTGCCCAGTATCTTTCATTTAATTATTTTATAAATGATTGCTATGAAGAAATTACTTATCATTGAAACCATAATAAATGATTAAAATATGGGTTGATTGAAACATTTTTCATAGATTATTTTGCTTTCAGCCAATATCTTAAATAGATTTCAAACATGAAGGGCATATTACGATATAACTTTAATTGATATTTCATGACATTTTGCTTCACCTCGAAACTAGCATTCTAAATACTATTGAATGGTTTACTTTTAATAATAATAAGCTTCTAAGCAAAAACAGTATTTTTCAAAGTTCTTCACTATCAAGTCTTATCTTTGTTTTTAGAGCTGCCGAACAAGATAATTCTGAATAACTTTTAACTTGTTCTCAGAATACACCTTTACAAATAGAAATATCTAGGTTAGCGTATCTATATCGATTACTGGCATTCTAAAACGCATTCAAAAGAAAACCATACAATTGATCGATAACAATTTCTTTTACTACAGAGATCGTCGAGATTTATCATTACCTAACTGTTTATAAAATCTTGTCTCCATCACGAAACCACTCTTTCTACGCTTCTGAAGCTTTTTGTCATTCGAGAAGCAAATACTTCTGTAAAATTTATTTAAATGTTATAGGCTGTTCTTCATGGTTAAAACTGCTAAGCTATAGTATACGCAACGCACTGTTATGTAGTACTAATCTTTAGAACGAAAAAAAAAAACCTGTCAATAATTAATGTATGTATATAAAAAATAATATTCAGGATTTTTTTACAGATTGTACCAGAAATACTCGAGCAAATTTTCCCACCTGTCTCATATTAAAATAATTCAATCTTAATGAGTATTGTATATATACACGAACACACAGAGATGCACACATACACACACACACATACACACGCTCACACTCACAGGCACACAGGCAAATACACACACGCATGCACACTAATACATACACATATGACTATATACGCATTTATATATAACACACATAACCCTATGACCTTAATGTCAAACGATTAGACAACAATTCCGTTGAATTGATTACATTCGAGTTAACTATGCTGACTATAATGTCGTCCATTGGAGCACTCTTGTCTTTATTTTCAGCCAATAATACAGGTTTTCGTTCCACTGCTCAGAATGTTTGGAACGACTTCATGGTAGAAACAGAAACCCGATTTTCTTTCTTGACATTTAGCTGTGCTGTCATAGCTAGTGCAGTAAGTCGTCTCTTCCGCTTGCTTGTACTGTTATGTATTGGTCAATTTCCTGTTTCATCTTTTTTTTAAATTTTGTTTCTGTTCCTCAGATATCTTCCCTTTGTCTGTTCTATGTTCTGTTGCAAATATTTGTACATTTCTGTGACTCATGCTTTGCGATGTTCGTTCCGGTTTAATATAACCCACATCCTGGTCCTATGTTATATTCATGTTTGTACAGCTGGTCACATGACGTCTTCGTGGTTACCCTTGGCATAGAGCCAATTGCATTGATGGTCAGTCTAATCATGAAACGTTGTCCGAAAATTAACACTAATACTCACCGCATCTAACTATGTTTCCATGTTGTAATATATGAATATATGAATGTATACATATGTGTGTGTGCGTGCGTGTGTGTGTGTGTGCGTGTGTGTGTGTGTGTGTGTGTGTGTGTGTGTGTGTGTGTGTGTGTGTGTGTATGTGTGTGTGTGTGTGTGTGTGTGTGTGTGTAATATATAAGACACCAATTGTTGTATGCAAATACGAATGTATGCGAATATGAATTTTATGCGAATATGAATGCGTAATCACTGTTGTAAAACTTGTTTCTAAATATATAAACGTTCGGCAAGCTAAAATTAGTAATTTCATTATTAAGATGTATGTTTTCTTAAGCTATCTCATTCGATCAAATCATTAGATAGAGAACTTCAGAAATTATATGGTCAATTGCAGATAATAATGATAATAATAGCAGAAAAACAAAATCTAGTCAGGTCTAAAAAAGTAGACACCAAATTGCTATGAGTACACACCAACGAAGCTAGTCTAGGAAACGTTATTATTTTAATTATATTCATTATTTCATGAAAATTACTTCATTCGAAACTAGTCGTCGCAAAAGTTTTAGCAACATAAAAATTCATATACATTTATGTGTACATAGAATATATATTTATATACGTATAATAACGTTTGCATCATCCTTATATATATATATGATTAATTTTAAATTTAATATTCATTGATGAACATTGATTGTAAAGAATAATTGGCGAATGGTAATTATTAAAAATTTATCGAACTTATTGCACTTCCGAATTTTTCGAAAAATTAGAGCTAAAACTAAAACTCAAATTTAGAACATATTAAATTGACATTCAATAAATTTAGCAAACGTCTCCTATTGTAGGAAATATAATTATATAAAATATGAGAGGTAAATTACATTATTGATAACAACAAAAGTTTATTAAATTATAAAAATGTATATGTGTATAAGCAAGCGTCCATAGTTAGGTATAAATAACGCTATGCTCAATTCACGTCTGAAATCCAAATTTCATTATAACACGAGATTTTACAAAACAATAACCTTTCTTCCTATTTACCTCTAAAAACCTCCATTTCAAACATTAGTGATAGCTATGAACAAATAGCTTTAAACAGAGATGTCCTTTCTTTATAGCATCTTAAGACGGAAGCTAGATATATTTACTAGTAAATTTCTTACCAATTGATGCAAATGGCTAATTACTTTAAGATTTGCTTGCGTTATTCTGAGTTTTATGAGATTCAGAACAGCCTCATAATATAATCAACAATGAAGACTCACTATGTCTGGGTTTAAGTTACCTTGATATATACTATCTATATCAGAGAATGTTTAATGGAAGTTCTCGTTGTGATCGTTAATTATTGAACCAGAATTTCATGGGATGGCAATGTATAAAGAAAAATTGTATTTTGAGAGAAATCCAGCAGCACAAATCTTACATATACAATCATTTTCTATTAAATAAAACAAAAGATAGAAAACTTCAAATGACGATGAAGAACTTATAGAACTGCTCAAGCATGGAACCATGAAACTTTTTTGTCAATTTTAAATCCCTGCCAAGTTTGTTAAAAGTTTGGGGAGCAACTGATAACTAGAACTATTGATTGTTAGATTCGACATTACAATCACTTCTAGATTTTTGAAAAGAATCCTCGTGTAAGGCAATTAACGATAAAATATGTAGTGTGTCTGTTTTATCAAGTAGCGCATATTTCAATTGTGTTAAACAATTCTGGGAATATGACTTTAGTTTTATTTTTCTATCAAAAATTTGCTATTTTTGCTTCACAGGTATAGGAAACGTGCTATGGAGCCTTAGACTCACACCATATCGTGGGAACAGTAAATGGCTGGCTTTCAGTTTGATTTCATTGAAACTGTTAACATTTTGCTCCTGTGTGTACAAAACATTAGGTGTCTAACACTTTTCTTAATCTCCTATAGAATAGCCAAACTAGTATATGTAGATGTATTTAATTTTCAATACTGTATTTATGTTTCTCTATTGTTAAAAAAGTTGTACATTCCCTCATACATAATAAAAGCTATCAGAGAGGTTTTGCACGAGGATATTTACTCGTTGACGCCATACTAAACCAATACAATTCATAAAAGGTATCGTGAGTGCAAATAAGATGCACTACATTCCTTGTACAAACAGAGCATACAGCCCCCTTAACCCAATTCAAATATATTAATGAGTAGTACAGCGGGAGGAGCAACTCGACGTCTGATTGGCCAGGCAGTAGACCATACAGCTACACTATTCTCCAATCGTGACCTCCTTTATTTGACAAAAGAAGAATGCTACGGTGCAATTTTTATAGCTGAATTATTTTGGATCTATTTTATAAGGAGTTTACGGCCAAATGCTCAAAGATACAGGATAAGTTTTGACAAACTCTAGGCGTAACAGAAACTTTTAGGCAGCGTAATTGAAATCAATGTACTGAAATTACAAAGAAACACCTTCAAACATCCCAACATGAAACATATTCATTGCATAGGGTAAAAGAAAATAGATGTTTTCCAGAAATGCTTTTGAATACAGCAATACAGTATTATAATGTAGGTGTACGATATACAGATGTACACACAACAGCTTTAGAGTTTGCCTCTAATAAAATATGTATCTAATAAACATGTGTATTATACCGAACGCTACAGATTGTAAAACAAAAATATTGTGTGATGGACATTACTATGATCTAAGAGCAATTAGATAACAAGAACCAATTCAAATTTAATTTCAAAATATAACATCAAAAATAAAGAGCAACCAATATGTTTAAGTCAACCTGAGCACTACTTAACTTCATATGAATGCAATCACATGCGTATATATATATATATATATATATATATAAACAGACAGACAGATAGATAGATAGATAGATAGATAGATAGATAGATAGATAGATAGATAGATAGATAGATAGATAGATAGATAGATAGATATGTTTCTTTATTAGTCACACAGGGCTGAACACAGAGGGGACAAAATACAAAGTAGAGCTTTTCTTTTTGGGAAGGAAGGAAAAAAAAGGGCAGGTAGACTTTCGATCAAAAGGGATCAGGGAAATAATAAAAAGAAAAAAAAAGGAAGCTGATCAATAGGGATCGTGTATCACAGAAATGTCATAATGTAAAAGAGGAAACAGATTAGGTTTACCCGGAGATACTTAGATAGATAGATAGATAGATAGTAAATTTTCTTAATTCAAGTATTACCGATACCACATACTTAATATGTGTGAAGTGTTTAAATGCCATGAAGTACTTTATCGTCCGGGGAAAATCGCCTTTAAAGACGTATCGTGTTAAAACAAACAATATACCTCGAAGATGGATGAAACTAAATAGATTTAGAAGCAAACACGAGAGCAGCAAATACATATTTCGCTGTAGTTGTAGCTTATCAATATTGCACACTTGAATCACTGCCACGACGAAATCGAAATCTCTAGTCTGAATTATATACAAATACAGTTAAATTTATTTGCTGATTTGCAATGGTGCTTCACAAGTAGAATAAATACAGATTATGCAATAGAAGGCGTTTTTATAGTATAAACATTACCGATATCACATACTTAACCAGGTACTTGTGATGCTTAAACATCAGGAGCTGCGTGCGTGTATGCATGTATAAGATTTCTTTATATCATATATTGTTATATTTTGGCGATTTGATCTCATATATATTTTGCTTAAATTCCAAGTATAACACATCAAATTATACTGGATAAGATCAAGAATTGCTAAAATTTCGGCATACATGCAAGCGAACGGAGCTACTCGATGGAAAATTTGGGATGCATCTAGGTTTAAACTAATTTTTTCATTCCAGACTATGTCGTTTTATCAAATCAATCACCTTTATATAGGGTCGTATATTTTTACAAACAAATATATGTGCATGTGTATACATGTGTATACTGTCATATGTTAGTATGTCTGAGAGGATCAGAGATTGTGTGAATGATTATTGTTTTCCGTTTATGTTAAAGCCACTTCATTATGTTTACCGTTTATTATAAATATTTATGTTAATTTTAATTTTCTTTCCAAGCTTTTGCTGTCTGTATTTGTTACGCTAAATGTTACATGTCACATATCGGGTTCAAGATCTCAAAACGTATTTCTCTCATCTTGTGGCGTCAATTATTGTTCGGCTATAATTATTCATATAAATGCGTTTGTTTACCGAAAGGAAAAAATATCATGCATATCAATGGGATGTAGTTAAGTTACCTTTGAGGTAGGAAAAGAAAGAATACATATTCTGCATGCTACTTGAAAGTGATTTTTGAAAAGTGAAAAGAATAGGAATCACCACTTAAAAAAATTGGCAAGATTCGATAATAAAAACAAAATATAGTAATTTAGTACTGAATTATGTTGTAAGATGTATTACAGTAACAGAAACTCTTTATTTAGTTTGATCATACTCGACTGGTTTCCCGGTCAAGCATATCCTTTTATGAATTCAGTACTCTATGTTAAAGATACGTTCATTAGCCATTCAACACCTTCGCTTCTTATGTAAAACCAAGTGAATAAGGTTACTGTGAGTTAGGTGAAGTGACGTTTGACACAGATTCGATGAGAGAACATAAACAGCCGACTCCTAAACTGTTAAACGACATCCTCTTAACTCACCTAGTAGAAAAGTTTTAGTAAAATGTCAAAATATTATTTTCAAATAGAATATTGACATTTTATGCAATAGATTTGTTACAGTATAACTATTTCATTATCGAGATAATTTTAAAATATCTCACAGCAAAACCTACTCGTGCACAAACGAAGAGAATATTGCTTGTCAACACAGAGAAGATGTTAAATTGTCATGAGGAGGTATGCCTCTGCAATCATAAATCTTTCGAAACGAGCATCAGAAAAATACAGCTTTCAGACTCTTTTATCTCCACTCGGCCTGCACATCTTGACTCTGTGCTCTTTTGCCGAGATTATCTCCTCCAACTTTGTCAATTTTAACCGCCATTAATCAATCAAAATATGGTAAGCAGAAATATAATCTCTGTTTCTTCGATAAGAGTCAAATACTGGAGACGATTATATGGACTGCATTTTTCTCCCAAAATGTTTTGGAATTGTGCCCACGTAAGAAATGATTATTATAAGAACGATTGATATCAGTCCATAATTAGATCCATTTTCGTTCTGATTGCAAATCACAATTGGATCAAATGTAACTTTTAGCCTACTGAAGTGGATAAAACCAGTGCCTGTAATATACTGAGGTTCATTTGGGTTGCTTAGATCCTCTTTCATAAATGTCTGTCATTTCACCACTGTAATAAGTTATGCTATTGTATAGTAAAACATTGTAATGCTGGGAAACTAATATCAGGCATTAGCAAAATGTAAAATATTTAATTCAAATAACAGAATATGTTGTTTTGTAACTTGAGAAAAGAGAGAAATCTACCACCTCGGACCCATGTTCTTGGGAGAAAGAAAGAGTGAAAAGAGAAAGAGTGGTTTAAACACTAAACTAACACTGCGAAGAAAATAATTTCTTACACAGGCATGCGAGAATGCTCGATTTAAAATCGATATTAGTGTTTGGTCGGTTCTATGTTTTACCAACTCAAGAGACCTAAACATATCACGCTGCCATTTTAATTACTCAAACCATCCACCATTCTTATAAGAATATAATAATCGGTTCTATGTCAAGCATGAAGCAATAAATTCGATGGCAGAAACAAAGCTAATTGTACCAAGCCCAGTACCTGGTGGGTACTCATTTAAATTTACTTTGGAAGTACGAAAGCAAAAATCGGGAAACTGATGATATTACTCAGAATGTAACAGTTGTCATTTTACGTGATAAACAGCAGTCATTGGCATAATGAATGGATTGGCATAATGAATGGATTGGCATAATGAATGGATTGGCAGAGCATCGAAGGAATTACCTTGTAGTAATATAGTTACGACCATTTTCGTTCTGAGTTCAAACCCCGCGCAAATTACATTTGCTTTTCATCCCCATGAACTTGATAAAATAAAGCATTGGGGGCGATATAATCAATTAATACCCTCCTCCGAATTTCGGACCGTGCTTGTGTGTTAGAAGTGATATATATAAGGAAAATCTTTGATACTGAAATGCCTTTTCCTTCGCCTGCGATCAGAGAAAGCAACAGTAAGAAGAAGAAAATTTGGTTTTCTACTTCTTTGTGTGAATCAAGTAAAGCAAAGTAGCGAGGGAAGAGAGAGAGAGAAAATATTCTTCGAATGTGAGTAAAGGGGCAAATAAACTGTGTGAAATTACTGAGTATTCAGTAGTATATCATACATACAAATATGATTCAAATATATTAAATTCTGATTTTATAGATAATCATCAAGAGAAGAATAATCTGTGTATATGTGTTTTATTTCTGATGAATATAAATATCGAATGTGTTTATGTGTGGGTGGGAGAGGAAGAGAGAGAGAGAGAGAGAGAGAGAGAGAGAGAGAGAGAGAGAGAGAGAAGTAAACGTAGAGACCATTTCTTTTATTCTCTTGTTTATCTCACACCGATATTATATTTGTTGGTGTGAAAGCGGTTGTGACTTAAGTTTTCTCTCAGTTACTTTCTGTTGCATTCTTCTTACACACACACACACACGCACACACACACATACACACACATATATATATGGGGTGGGGTGTATACACACACACTTATTTTATGTAGTAATGTTAGTGGATGTTCGTATATTTTGAATGTATAGTGTTTGGTTCGAGTGATTTAATTATAGCTAACACCCATTTGTGGGATTTCTATGATTCATTGGATTCCCTATGACATTTTCTTGTTTCCTTGCTAAAGAAAACCTGAACTATCACGGTCTTACTGTTTCCAATAATTGCAATGACATTTTCTTGTCTTATGCGAAAGAAAGCCTTGGTTTTCATTGCTCTTAGTAACTCTATTGACTCACTTTTTATCAGATTGAAAGACTAGTCGTGTTTATGAGAGCTGTGGTATTTTGCCAAGCAAATCACGCAAAAACGCAAGATTGTCGAAAACTTTACTCGGAGTAAAAGTTTTAGCGAAATGAAGCAACTGTGACATGCTGTTGTTTTTACATAGAGTATACCATTTAATAGTAACATCCGTGCTTCTAATTAGTATGTTGTTATAAGCACTAGTTTTGGCTATATTATTGGTGTTACCATTTCCAATAACTGTAAAAAAGGCGAATAACAATTGCACTATCAGACGCCAGTAACAGTTTAATAATAAAAAACCCTTTTTGGACAATGCGACGAATAGGTAACATAATATAGAAAAGCGATAAAAAAAATAGATGAGTCGTGAATGGTAAGCTGCTATCGAAGAAAAATAGAAAAGTTTCATTAAATGAAAAAAAAAATGAGACCCAGAATATGTGTCTAGCTTTGAAAATGAACTTGGAATACGAATTAAACAGAAGAAAATTACACTTCCTGCTGAATAGTATAAGACACATAATCTATATACAGTAAATAACATAGGAACTGAAATATGCATGAAAAAAACGTTTCTAGATAATGTTAATTTTACTCAACGAACTAGCACATATTTTCTAATGGGGTGAATCGAGTTAAACAGTAGTAATTACTTTGTTAGTTGCAATTGACTACTTTGAATATAAATACAGGGTGGTATTGTGTCTCTGCTAATCGGGTGGAACTTATGTGGCCTCTTCACTTTCATGAAGCATTCTGAAAACACACTCGCGTACACACACCCACACACACATATGCATACTGTTCGGAAGAATCTTAAGAATTATGTATTGATCATACATATTAGATCTTGTATTCCTTTTTACATATAATAATAATGTACGGCAATAAGAGATGGCCTCTTTAAGTAGTTCAATAGCGTTGGATTAGACTTACTGGCTCACAAAAAAGGAAGTCAACGTTTTATATCGCCTCATGAAGATAAAAGCTCTTTTGTCATTTTGTGATGAATTTTATGAAACTTGAGCTGCAAAGCTATAGGCATAGATATAACGACCATACATCATAGGCGCAGGCGTGGCTGTGTGGTGAGAAGCTTGCTTCCCAACCACGTGGTTTCGGATTGAGTTCCACTGCAGGGCACATTTGGCAAGTGTCTTCTAGAGCCTCGGGCCGATCAGAGCCTTGCGAGAGGATTTGGTAGACGGAAACTGAAAGAAGCCTTTCATATATATATATCTATATATATATATATATATATTTATATATACATCAGTGAGTGTCTGTGTTTGTCTCCCGTCATCGCTTGACAACCGATTCTGGTGTTGTATTATGTACCCGTAAACTAGCAGTTCGCCAAAAGAGACTGATAGGATAATTACTAGGGTTACAAAGAATAAATTCTTGAGATCGATTTCTTCGATTAAAACCCTTTAAGACGGTATTCCAGCATGACCGCAGTCAAATGACTGGAACAAGTAGCAGAATAAAGTTAATCAAAGTCCAGTATTTGGGTTTGTGGTCAGCAAACTTCTATTTATTCGAAAAAAATGCTTAGCGAAAGTATATTTTTATGCAGTAAATCAAAACATTGCTTTTCGAATAATTTTACAGGTGATGAGAGAATATTATCTAAACATGCCATTAGAATGTCTCTCGAATTGTTACGAAGTTTGCCAGAAATTGTGCACAAAAGACCTTCAGAATGAAAAATAATTGTCGACAAAATAATTTCGATTTTATTTAAACTGTCAACTTTCTGATTCATCATAATTATCTTTTCTCCTTGGTGGCCATCATTCCATCATTGATATCTGAGGATATAAAAGGAAAATTTCCTGGAATACTGTATGCAGTGGTTTAATGGTGTAGGCATTGTTCAGCACTCATGGTTTGAATCATTCTCTGCAAAGAATATTACTGTTGTTGTTTTAGTCAGTTAAAATACAGTGTTGAATATTGAAGTATGGCTGTATTGTCGAACCTTTTTCGACAATGTGGTGTACTGTATGAAGAATAGAATTGTGTGTGTGTGTGTAGTGTGTGTGTGTGTAGTGTGTGTGTGTGTGTAGTGTGTGTGTGTGTGTGTGTGTAGTGTGTGTGTGTGTGTGTGTGTGTGTGCGTGCGAGAGAGAGAGAAAGAGAGCGAAAGTGAGAGTAAATGCATTGCTTACATCTAAAGATGAGGAAAAGAATGAAAGAATAGGTGTGTATATAATATGAATTCATAATAAATCGCATATATTATCTTAGGTTATTGTACGCGCATCCATATATAT
>NC_068982.1:29029358-29033623 GCF_001194135.2 Octopus bimaculoides
TATATATATATATATAATATATATATATATATATATATATATATATATTACTAGTTTTATGTTAAGTATTTAAAAGATTTTATGATGATTATAAGATATTCATTGCCAATATTTCTTACTTATACCCCATTCTTATATTTATTTCTTCCATTTTTTCTTTTAACACTCAATTATCTTTTTAACACACAATTAACAAAGCACAAACAAATACTCATGTTGTCATCACTAACCAAACTGAGAAAAGCCTGTTCGTATAGCAAATGACCAGCATGAGAACACATTGGAAATGAAACCACGTCAACGGAATGCGTGCACACTGCCTATGTTAAAAATGACTATGTCATTTCAACTATTTACACTCTTCTTTATTACCTCTTCAGCAGTTTATTATTATTATTATTATTATTATTATTATTATTATTATTATTATTATTATTATTATTTATCGTTTTTATTGTTATTGTTATTATTATTGTTGTTGTTATTATTATTATCATTATTATTATTATCATCAACATCATCATCATCATCGATTAAATGTTGGAAAAAAGTGTTTCAGATGTTTTGATTATGGCCCTATATATCCAGAATTCACATTTCGTCAAAGTTCACTTTGTTTTCCATCCTTCTTAGATCGGTAAATAAGAGTACCTTCGAAGTACTTGCGTCGATGTCTTTGACTATACCAACCCCTAGCAAATCGTCGTCTTCGTCGTCGTCGTCATCATCATCTGCATCTTCATTTTTATCATCTTGTTATATTATAAAATTTACATTAAATGCTTTAAAGCCTCTTTAAATTAAGCTACGTCATTTTACTTTATTTTTGTTTATTTTATTGAATTTTTTTTTTTTTACATATCTTTCTGGATCCCAGAACTCTGCAGAAAACTAAACGCACTTTTTAATATTAAAAAACTTGAATTTATAAAATTTATAAAAAACTTGAATTTATATCACCAACCGCTTGACATCCTAAATATTTTCTCAAATTCATTAATTTGAAATGCTCTTTCACTTTTCCTCTCTCTCTTTCTCTGTATATATATATATATAGATGTCAATCTAACTGACAATAACCATCTATCTGAAAACCTAACTTGCTAACTGTCAAACTAATTTTCACTATTAAATTGCCTCTTTCTCATTTCAGCTAATTAGTCTCTTCGTTATTGTTCTTTTGTTACATAGATGTATTGATATCTAAATTCTCCAGAGAAATACCTAAAGTACAATATTGTTAAAATCATTCTCGTAGTTTCTCTAATCATGTAGGCCAGGCATGGGTAACTTTTTTCGAGAAGTGGGCCTCATGTGGCATCGTTCATCAACAAGCGGGCTGTACTACTGAAAAAATTCTCAGGAATTTTTCGTTAGGTGTACAGTTCAGAAAGTGACGCAAGCCACGTTTAACCATGGCTGATTTAGACATACTAAGGTGGGTTGTAAGGTTCACAAGCTGACTATGAAGGAGTGATGCTAGAGCTGTGAAATCTTGCATGCATTAATTTCAACTCATCTTATTAAGAACTGGCTTGTTTCTTTCCAGGTAAACTTATTTCTTTAGAAGACGTCGAAAGAAACAAGTAGCAACATCTGTTGAAAATGGACAAAATTTGCCATCGTGGTGTTATCACGTACTTGAAAAAAAACGGTTTGGCCGCCAACGACATTCATGGTGACACATTTGCTACATTGGGGAATGACTTTCCAGCTTTATCAGCGCAAAAGTGAGCAGCTAAATTTAGGATGGGAAGAGAGAGTCTTGATCGCTCAAGATCTAGACGTCCTGCAGCTGCCGCCACCGGGGAAGACATTAATCGTGTTCATCACATGTTGATGGATGAAAGGCGATGGACAATAGATCAAATAGTCACGGCTGTTAGTATATGCCGTATGAGAGTTGAGAATATTCTGCTTAATGAACTTGGCATGATGAAGGTTTCTACTCGGTGGGTGTCATGGCTTCTGACACCTGATCAAAAGCGCATCAGGCTGATCATATCATGGGAAAATCTGACATTGCTTGAGGCAGATCCAGCTGGTTTCCTTAAATATGTTCTAGCCCAGGGTGAGTGTTTGGTTGATCACTTTGAGCCAGAGTCAAAAAGACAATCCATGCAGTGGAAACACCCTCCTCGCCTCCTCCAAAGAAGAACAATGTCGTATCTTCAGCAAGGAAAGTGATATCCTCAATTTTTTCGGATGTAAAAGGTGTTGTGCTTATTAATTATCTTCAAAAGGGCCACACCCTCAATGGAAAGTACTATGCCAACTTGGTGGGGCAATTACGAAAGGCTATAAAAACCAAGCGCCTAAGGAAACTGACGAAAGAGGTGTTATTTCATCAGGACAATGCTCCAGCATACGTCTTTGTGTTCGATGGCTACTGTGCGCGACTGTAGCTTTGAACTGGTTGCTCACCGACTCTATTCTAATTTGGCCCCATGTGACTATCATCTGTTCTCCAGCATAAAAATACAATTGGCTAGTAACCTGTGTTGCAGTGATGGCGATCATATCTGTTGTTGCTACTAGTTGCTTTTGAAGTCTTTGAACAGTCAGATGTCAGTATATCTGGGGACAAAAACAAGGTAGTTATTAATAAGGAAAGTTGAAATGAAATCATGCAAGATTTCACAGATGTAGCATCACTCCTTCATAGTAAGCCTATGAACCTTTCAGCCCACCCTCGTATGAAACGTAAAACTGCCTGCTTTGATGATTCCCCCATTCAATGAAATTATTATTATTCAGGATAAGTATGACAAGAAAACGTCGTTTTAACTTTCGTGAAAACTTCTGGTTAATTTGTTTGTTTCTTCCTTCAGTTCATGTATTGATTTTCCTGTGCACCATGAAGGCTTCACATGTGAACATACGTATGTAATTAACGAAAGTTCATTTATGTATCTAAATCTACCTAATCTGCCTCTGTAATGTCATCTATGTCATCTCATTTTCAGTATTATCTTCATTACTTCCTATAATGTAAGGCAATATCTTCTGTTTCTTTCCCCTTGCAGAGTTCAACGACTGTATTCCTAGATTTGTATTAAAGGATTTTATTGATTTTTGTATTAAATCTACAGCGTAAATGGCATCGCGTTCCATAATTTGATATCTTTGTTTTCTCTAAATTTGTTCTTGTCATTAGATAAACCCCAAGACGATTACAAGCATTGGTTAAAGTATAAAGCAGTTCTTGCAAGAAGATTAGTATTAGCTAAAGCTTAATATACATTTGAGAAGTAGATGAAGTTCATTCAAGACGGAATCAAATAGTTAATAAGGATGATGTAATTTTAGCCCATACTAACATACATTGACCAATGTAGATGATCCATATTTGTATAAAGAAAAGACTTAGCAACAGAAACAAAATAGAATAGTTTTGGAGAGTTTTACAGAAACGAAAATGTAAAATGGCAATAACAATAGTTTTATTTTTAACCAGTGGTAAACTTCACTAATTAAAGATAATTAGGTGGAAGTAAAACGTTTGTTTATATCTTGGTAGAAGGTCGTGTATTTTTCTCAAATTCTGATACTCTACGAATATCTCCCTCATCCATGCAATGAGCATGGTGAGTTTGTTAAGAGGGAAGTCAGGAATTTCTGATTCTGTTGTGTATAGTTTGAGGCAAGGTTTTTCCTCTATTTATTGATATTGTTTATAATAAATTTGTTCCTTGCTAAACTATTTCTAGTCTCTTATATTCATACATTATTGAACCGTGAAACCTAGTAATGCCTTCTAGTTAGACATAATGTAGCCTTCTGCCCAGTTTCCATCAATCAAATTCCACTTACAAGATATAAGAAAGAAATGTGAAGCACATTAAAGGTTTCGAGGAGTATCTAAGTTACAATACATTGACTATATCTGCTGAATAGGATAGAAGCTGCACTGATCCATGTTTTGCTTCTTATCTTAAATACAACTTCTGTGTTCATACTTGATAAACAACTACCGTTTAGTTAAGATCTTTCATTTTAAAACCTAAGTTACTTTTATGTGTATTGTCTTGCACAATCTATCAATACATTATGACTATTATAACCAACAATCTTATATTATGTAACTATTTGTGTAAAAGCACGAGTTTTCTTTCCAGACTTACTTTGGAATATAATGGAATATCGTATATGCAGTTTATACTCAATGGTTATGTTGAGCACTTTAATAGGCACTTTATAAACGCTATACATACATACATACATACATACATACATACATACATACATACATACATACATACATA
>NC_068982.1:29033633-29041910 GCF_001194135.2 Octopus bimaculoides
GGTGTACGTACGCCGCTATATATATATATATATATATATATATATATATAATACAGAATGGTTCAGTGTTCATGTTAAGTTATTCAGTAAATATTATCTTGTCATAAATTTGTTAAACAATCCAACCACTACCGGTTACGGTATTAGATGGTTATCATTAATCTTCGTAGCAATTTACACTAAGATATACCAGTCAAAAAGTGGATATTGAGAGGAGTTGTTTCTTTTTCAATTATAATATGAATGGTGGGTGAATATAACGTAACAAAATTCCCGTTGTTTTTCTTATTTCTAACGAGGGACTCTAAACCGAAGAGTAAGACACATACGTTAACTATAACATTTAGGTATGCTATGAAACGCTTGAAGAACGAGGCTGTCATCAATCATATAACTAAAACCGTCGGAATTAAAGAAGGGGGAAAAAACAAGAAATAAAGATAGAGATAGGGAGAGGAGGAAAATTATCTATATGCGAGCGTGCATGTGTTTGTGTGTGTGATACATAAAAGTGGGTGGAAACTTACGAAACAATCAACCAGTGCTTAATCGTACTCGGCATCCTAAGGTTAGAAAAGAAAACATCCAGCATTTTATAATAAATACATTTTTAGAAAATAAAAAAGAATTTCAAGTAAAATAAAATAACCAAAGAAATACAGTAAGTTTTGACTATTTAGTAATCATACGTGTATGTATCAAAAAATTAAAAGAATGTTTCGCATCTATGATACGTTTTGTTGCCAATAATAATAATAATAATAATGATAATAATAATAATAATAATTATTATTATTATTATTATTATTATTATTATTATTATTATTATTATTATTATCATATGCTCATTAATTTCCACACACATATACATGTGTTTGTTTACGAATATATATATATATATACTCTAATACCACAACGGAAATTATTTGTTAGTCAGCTTAATATACTGAATTTTAAAGTCGCTTTTATAAAGATCTATATTGCAGTAACTACAGGATTCATTAAACATTTGTTCATTGGAAGAAACTGTGTTTTTACGAAACTGAGTGTATCTGTTAGACTGTTTAATGCTGTTTCATTAGGTTTTTCTTTACAATATAAATCCGTTGAGAGATTCACGATTACATCTAAAAAGATATCAACGATCGTATTGTTCGTATGAATGTTACTAAGACAAAATATTTTTTTAAATGGCGTGAATTTGTCTGAATTTATCCGTAAACTGAGGGTATTATACACACATATACGTATGAATACACGTCTTTGTATGTATTTTTAAAGATACATATATGTGTGAGTGTATGTATTTGTGAGTTGAATTCTGTCGAACATTGCATCAATAAGGCAAGTATGATACAGTTTTTTTTTTATCTATATATTTAATTAATATGATTTCGTAATTTACAGATCAACTGATTTCGATCTTCGAGCTTCGTTGGTGTAAAAGATAAAACGGTAGTATTCTAATCCAAACACATAAATTTATATATTTCAGAGGGAACTACTGGTGTATATATAACTGTGGTTTGGACTTTTTGGCTGGTCTTTCTAGTATGTTAGGCAACTTGTTAAGGCTCGCCTCTTTATGCTTAAATGTACACTAATTTATATATATATATATATATACACACTAGTGATATGCTATACTTTTCTACGTATCCTACCCCAGAACATATCGGTTGAATATATATTTCTTTATTGCCCACAAGTGGCAAAACATAGAGGAGACAAACAAGGACAGACAAAGGGATTAAGTCGATTACATCGACCCCAGTGCGTAACTGGTACTTTATTTATCGATCTCGTAAGGATGAGAGGCAAAGTCGACCTCGGCGGAATTTGAACTCAGAACGTAACGGCAGACGAAATACCGCTAAGCATTTCGCCCGGCGCGCTAACGTTTCTGCCAGCTCGCCGCCTTAATATCGGTTGAATATAACATGGAATATATCATATATGAATTGCATGCATGGTTTGGATTATCTGGGAAGTATCACTTATTATTAAATACGCACTGTAACACGAAATATTCTCTGAATGCAGCATAAATTTACTTTAGCAAAAATATTTCTGTGTAGTATATAACAACATTGTTCTAATACAAATGAGTAGTTTACATCTAATTGCATTCATAATGTCGGTTAGGGCATCATATAATATGATATAATTCAATAATGATATAGAATGTAGTAAAATATAATATAAAAATGATAGAAAATGTAATAATTAGCTTATCGTTATATTGTGATATAAAGGCGGCGAGCTGGCAGAATCGTTAGCACGCCGGGCGAAATACTTAGCGATATTTCGCTACGTTCTGAGTTCAAATTCTACCGAGGTCGACTTTGCCTTTCATCCTTTTGAGGTCGATAAAATAAGTACCAGTTATGCACTGGAGTCAATGTAATCGACTAACTCCCTTTCCTCCAAAATTTTCAAGGCCTTGTGCGTAAAGTAGAAATAATTATTATGTTGTGATATAAAGGCGGCGGTTTGGCAGAATCGTTAGCAGCCCGGGTTAAATGCTTAGTAGTATTTCGTCTGCCGCTACGCTCGAAGTTCAAATTCTGCCGACGTCGACTTTGCCTTCTATTCTCTCGGGGTCGATGAAATAAGTAAGTACCGGTTACGCACTGGAGTCGATGTAATCGACTAGATCCCCTTCCCCCCCAAAAACATTTCAAAGCCTTGTGCCTAGAGTAGAAATAATTATTATATTGTGATATCTAAGGCAGTGAAAGCAGGGAGCTAGCAGAATAGTAAGCACACTGGGCAAAATTCTTTGCAGTATTTCGTCCGTCTTTATGCTTTGAGTTCAAAATCCGCCGAGGTCGACTTTGCCTTTCATCCTGTCGGAGTCGATAACATAAGTACCAGTTGAGTACTGAGGTGGATGTAATTGACTTACCGCTTTACCCGAAATTGTTAGCCTTGTGCCAAAATTTGAAATCGACTTTTAAGGTTGTGTATTGACAGAATCATTAACACTCTGGACAAAATGCTTAGCGGCTTTTCTTCCGGCTTTACGTTCTGAGTTCAAATGCTGCCGAGTTTGAATTTGCCTTTCAACCTTTCGAAGTCGATAGAATAAGTACCAGTTGAGCATTGGGGTCAATGTAATCGAATAACACCTCTCCATGAAATTTCAGGCCTTGTGCCTATGGTAGAAAGAATTATTTTATTGGGATATAAGAGAAGAAAAGATAATATATTGCAGCTGAAATGCTTTTCTCGGTAGCAATAGAAACTGAAATTATGGCAACTGAGAACTTGATCATAAATCTCCCCTTATTATGATTTAGCGTCTTCTACGACACTCTACCATAGTTATTGTATATAAGAATATCTAACACCAGTGACACTCTTCAATGTTTGAGAGTAATAATGTTAAGCAGCATTTATGCTTTTCTCAAAGGATTTATGAATGATCGTAAAATTAAATCATTTCAGTCAAAATTATTAACCATTTCGAATTCAGATCATCGATAGCTTAGCAATCTTAATCATAAAGTAATATTATGCAGTTTTTAAAAATATATTACGTAAATATGTCTTATTACCATAGCGTCCGACATCCATTCGAAAGGCATATATTTTATTCTCTTACCTGAAACTAATTGCATTTTGTCATGGTTTTGGAAATTACTTTTTTTAAATGTTTTATTAATCAAACTTCCTTTCTTACAGCGTGGATGACCCAACTTTCATCGTGAGAATTGGCAAAGTACACAGTCATTATGTCTATCTTTCAGGCAATTTCTATCTTTCAGGCGATTTCTATCTTTCAATCGACTTTGTGAACATTTTTAACTTTTTAAAACATTCCTTTTATTAATTAATCTATTCCTCCTACAGTTGTGATAATTAATACCACGAAATCTTCTGTAATCTTGTCTTATAGTTGATGTCATTAATAAAGTCACTGTGTCATTTATTGAATTCGCCACATTGTACTTCAAGGCTTAAATATCATGAATATTACTGGATGTATTTATTATTCATGATATGTACTTTCTAATACCAATCTAAAAGGTATTTTGTCGACACAACGTTAGCTATCAATATTAGCTAATTCATTAATGTATACTTAAACAAGAGCACTCAGAGAGCGGAAACCTCTGCCAAGGCAACACCAATGTACTCTCAATGATTGGCCAGAGATGCTTTTTAAAATGAGAATATCTAAAATAAACTCGACTGCTCTCACAAACGAGAAGACTAAAATTGAACCTAACCGCTCTCAAAAATTAAGTAAAAAAAGATACAGGAAAAATCATCCAGAATCCTTGTCCGGTACCAGATCGATCTCATAATCTAATCAGTTACGAGGCCAAATATCCCTGAAACTTTCAACCGAATCCATCCAACGGTTCTTGAGATATCTTGTCCACGGACAAATAAATAAACAAACAAACTAGACTGAAAACAATACCTCTGCCTTCGCTAAGGCGGAGGTAATAAATTATTATATATTATGGGATATTGATAAAAAGTTGTCCGCACTGAGTATGTTTTAAGGTAAGTAAGTAAGCTCTGCATGTGTTTAAAGATGCATATTACCAATTTCAGTAAGATTTCACGATATAAAGTTGCGTTTGTATGCGCTTAGTAACGTATTCTACAAATCTCAAAATAGTTAAGTTATACTTTATAAAGGAATTATGAGAAAGCTACAAGAAAGCGTAATCAGTCAGAATTGGGTTCGAAATCCAGGTCCATTTTGCATGAAGACAGCTGAAGTTTTCTTTCCAAAGAAATTTAGTCCTGTCTTCCAACCAAGAAATTGTTTCAGACATTAAAATGAACAACGTCAAAACCGGTCTGAAATGTAATGTGTTCTGTTTTCTCATTTTTTAAAGAGAAAATATAATTATGACACCCAACACCATTTGGCAGATGGGATTCGACTTCATAGTAGACTACAAACATATACAAATACTAGAATATATTCTAATATTACCACATACCACAACATACTGTAAATACCCGAAGCCCAATTTTTTACTTCTGAAGTTGTAGTATTTATTATGGTGTAAAAAATAAGGTTGCTATTGACAAAGTAGAAATCATAAAATTGTTCTACTTTCATTTGTAGTACATTAATACACAGTAATATAAACTGGCACACGCAAAAATGTGTGTGCGTGTGTGTTTGAGAGAGAGAGAGAGAGAGAGTGCATGTGTGTGTGTGTGTGTGTGTGTGTGTGTGTGTGTGTGTGTGTGTGTGTGTGTGTGTGTGTGTGTGTGTGTGTGTGTATATATATATATATATATATATATACGTACGGGGTCTTGAGATAATTTGTGGAAGAATGTAGTCTAGGAATCCGGTAAGCATTATCCTATCATATAGTTTTTGGTCTGTTGAAATCCATTTCGAAACAAAAATACAACTTAGAACCTGATCTTCTTTCAGAAGTTCCTTCGAATCATATATTAGCAACACTTTTTAAACGGTTTTATCACCCTCATGTATTATTATTACATATTCCATATTCATTCAAATAAGCGTTTATTCCTATCAAATAAGTTGAAAATTAATTGCAACATATAAAACCAATTAGAAGATTCGTATTATCGCTAAGACTCGCATTCGTAGAAGAACATCCTCCGCAGTAGTCAGATTACACACATAGTTATTTTAATGCATACATAAATGTTATAGTTTGTTTCACAGCCAAATTAAATATTCATGTGCAACGATGTTCATTACTTTACTTGAAACTTTACCAACTAATATGAGTGAAAAACATTTTCGCATTTAATGTACATTAACCGTACATACCCAACGCATTACATAATTTTATCTTCATTTTCTAAAATAATGAACGGAGGTAGGGACATGTATGTATGTATGTATGTATGTGTATGTATGTATGTATAATATTAGTATTCATTATATACCATTAGGTTTCTGGAAGACACGCATCAAATGGCAACCTCCAATTTTGTAATATAGTATACAATTCGAAGCCAATTGAAAACTGAACTGAGGCTTGATGTATTCTCGAATGCTCAAATAAGAGTAATTGTGGCATAGCTAAAAATTACAGGGTAATCTTTACAGTTACAGCAGCAAAGATGTGTTAGAAATCTGTTTAAAAATTGTTACTGAAACTCTATACATCCAAAAGTCTTTCGGAAAAAGAACAGGTTCAGGTAAAGTTGGAATCTGCCTATTGTTAGATAAATCTTTACAATCCGAAGGATCATTTGGGGAGTCAGAAATAAAAATCTACGAACAGTTTCAAACGTTCTCCACTCTGACCAATGAGGTCTAACGAAGCTAATCCTTATATACACAGTACATCAAGAAGTAATAACAGCAGTAATGATGTCCTATAAGAAGACAAGAGCTGAACTACCATCACCTGATGGAGACACCGACTTTCTCTACATCACTGTAAGCATACCATATTCCTATCCGTCATCTACTTGGACTATGTTCCTCACATTTCTTATGAAGAAAATGAAAGAACTCGGCGTCCTCTAGCAACAATCACCTCCTCTTGTTGCCCAGCTAAAAAAAATAACAGATGATATCGTTCTCTTTGCTGACACCATCTCGGAAGATTGCATCATTCTACATGACCTTTAAAAAGTGGTAACAGGTATTGTTCTGCTTTAAAGTTTGAATATGTCTACTACAATCAAGCGGCTCATTTGTATGTTACGCGCCGTTCTAGATAATCTCGTAGAAAAAGCTTCGAACCACACAAAAACAGTATAGTAGACACTTGCAAGTATTGGTGCCATTAGATAGAAAGACATGTGTTTTCCTGGACATTGCTGAAAAGCCAAGCAAGAATTCAAGTGATGCATTTCTGTAGACACTCAACATGGATACACCAGCTCTTTACGTACAGAGCTGTTACCTTACTGACCTTTCACATAGCATCGTTATTAATGGAGTGAATGCATCAGACAAATCCGAGAAAACTCAACCTGATGGCGATCAATATTAAACAAGTTGACAAGTGGATTGGTAAAGTGTGTAAGTCTTATCAAATGAATGCAATTTATCACTCTCAAACACAACATATAAACAAGTTTAGCTAAATAATATCTGAAGTATACTTATTTCGATACGATGTTGTCAAATTGATTCTTCTAAATTGTATTCTAATTATATATAACTTTTTTCATCTAAATCACCTACCACACCATTGCTCAGTCTTCGGATTAACTCAGGGAAGTTATATTATAAAACTTTGTACATGATATACCTTTTTCTCTTCTTTCTTTGCAGGACTCAGAAGTTTGTTGATATTTTCATTGGATTTAATCGACAGAAAGTTACAAAATTGACTCAAGGGGCAAGGTTTTTGACGACGCATCAGATTAACTTGGAATCTGGGATCTTTTTTCTTTATATAGAGTTAATATTACAATTATTTTCAGTGTTCGTTTAAAAATCAAAATTGGAGGGTCACCAAAAACACATATTTTCAGTATGAAGAGTATGAAGTTATTTAGAACGGTTTCTTTTCCATTTCTTTTCATTGAACTGAGACATTCCAATACTTTTATTTTATAACATTCTTCTTTTTTGTTTGTCTTCATTTCCGTAATATGAATACACAAGGAAAGAGATGTTTTCACTATCTCTGAAAATATTTATTTATAATAATTTATTATCATTTTTATTTCTAGTTTGCCGGGACAAGTCTCGCTACTGCTCATTGGTGACCTACATGAAGATGTGTCGTTATCCTCAGTTTCGAACAGAATGTTGCCGCTCTTGTCGTAATCACGTTTACTGGAGGTATCGTTGACACCACATTTTGACCTTGCCACACACATACAGACGTCCGAAGAAAAGAGAAAATAAACAAAAAATAAATAAAGGAAATAAAATAAAATAAATATGCAACAACAGAAAAAGAATAAAACCAAACAACAATAAATAGAGAGATAAACGGAAACAAGTGTCGTTAGAGAAGACGAAATGAAGACATTTAATAAAAGTAAACACCAAATCCTGATTATATGAAAATGAAAATAATGAAAAAATATATATATATATTTCTAAATTATAAAAATTGAATTTTATGAAAATGTCTCGGAAACCACCTCCTTCAGAATTCGAAGTAACTGTCAACTTTTGTATTTGTGTGCGTATGTATGTATGTATGTATGTATGCACGCACTAATGTATGCTCGTATGTGTGTGTATATGTATATATATACACATACATATATAAATATGTAAATATATATATATGAAATATGTATATATATATATATATATATATATATATATATATATATATATAT
>NC_068982.1:29044635-29047186 GCF_001194135.2 Octopus bimaculoides
TATATATATATATATATATATATATAATGAGCATGTATACATATATGAATACATGAGGCAAATGTAGATACTGGAAATTGATCTGCTTGAAGATGAATTGAAAATATATCGAGAAGCAAGGTTTCCAGTAGGCTATTAATAATTATAAGAAGACTCATTATCAACTGCAGCATCAGTACCATTGACATTATTGTAGTTGTTGTATTTATCTTCATCGCCAACATTATCGTTAAAAATCATCATTATTGTTGTTGCTCATCATATTCATTGGTATCCTCAATCCTTGTTGTTAATGTCTTCCTCCGCATTATCGTCGCGCCGTCCATGCTTAAGGAAGAATCAGCGAAAGAAAGAAGAAATAAAGGAGAAGTAAAAGAGAGTAATGAAGGAGGAAAACAGAATAAGCTACAGCTAATGTATGAGGTTAAACACTGAAATCATTCTCTGGAAGTTAACTCTAGTTCAGGTGCATGATATGAATTACCCATCATCAATAAAGTATCAACGTAAGACCCAACGAGAAAATAACTGTTATCAAATCAATTTGATTTCATTAACTCTGGCAGAAATTATCAGATTAAAATTTTGACTGTTTATATTAACGTGGCTGACCACATTACTAGAAATCATTAGAATTTTAATCAGTTATCAACATGATGTCTCTGAATAATTCAAGTACTCCAGAATGAGCTACATATTCCAATCGAGAATAAAGTCAAGAAAGCTTTACGTACGTTATTTGATTCTTATCAAAAGAGCATCTAGTTTCCAAATCGGAGCTGTTAAGATATGAACTATACTTTGATAGATGCTAAACCAATAGATGTAACATCCACTGCTATTGAAAACGTTGGGTATTATGAGGTGTGCGTATGACATTCCCAAGAATAGAATTTTACATGACCTCATTTTTTTTACATTATGAGGATATCAGATACATCATACATTTGATCCATTCTCACCGAATATATGTCAAGCATCAAGCTTACGTATTAATCAGAAAATAAAATTGTTTAGCAATCCGTTTAAACTCAATCAACAATGGAACTTTGGACTGCACTAACTAATAAGCAGCGCTAGGAATAAAAAAGAATATCATTGAGAAAATAATCATATTTAATTACGACAGAAGCATTAGAAATTAAACAGTGAAAGCAATGGCATTTAAGAAAGTACCCACTGTAATTTCATGTTGCACTCAAACCAAATAATAATAATAATAATAATAATAACAGATAATAGATAATGATAATAATAATAATAACAGATAATAGATAATAGATAATAATAATAATGATAACAGATAATAGATAATAATAATAATAATAATAATAATAATAATAATAATAAAGAACATGAACACTACACAATATAAGAGGCAACTGTTTCAAAAAATATTAGCATAAAAGTGATATGGATTTCTGTACTAGAACCAACAAGAAGAATTAAAACAACATCAAACAACTGTAGCAATAGCAATTTCACCATCTGTAGTCATAACAGCAATGAGAAATGTCACCCTAGCAGCATCACTAACTTAAAGAGAGGCCAATCCAGCAGCTAAATACTTTAAGAATTTAAAAAATTTTCTAATAAAAACTAGGTTATGTTTTATTGTTCCAAATATTGTTGCTGTTTTTATTGTTTTTTTTTTTATCATGAGCGTACTCTTCGTAACATATTTCAACAATTTCATTAATCTAAATCGTAAGAAACTTCACGTTACGATCCGTTTTGGGGATAAGGAATGATTTGAAGAGCAAAGAACAAAAAAAAAAAAAAAAAAAAAAAAAAAAAAAAGAATCAATTAATGAAGAATCGAATTTCAGAGCTGAAGGAACTCAATATAATTATCATGTACATACGAACACTCCTGATCTTTTCTTAAAGAGATATCTGCTAGCTCAGTTTATATCTCCTACAATTTACACTACTAAATCCAAACAATAAACAACTAATACACAAAATAATGACTAAGACCATTATCATTTAATATTCGACTACTAACGCTTGTATACGTGAAAGGCTTGAAATCATCACTTTACTTTTTCTTCTTATAAAATATATCTCGACATAGAGACAGAACAAATATTGTAACTATTAGAACTTATGGTGTTTATTTATTATTGATAATATTTTACCTTTTTTTTTTTATTTGTCTTCTCTCTGGTTGACTAACTTCTCCGAAATATTGCAATAGATAAAGTTTTTAAACTAAAAGAAACTTAAGAATATAAATGGTGGTATTCTTGACGATGTATTAAATATCCACTGTATTGTAGAAGCTTATTTTATCGAACTGCATAACACACAAACTACAATATTATTCATGGTAAGATGTCGTTAAAACGATTCCTTTTCCGACAGTATAACTGTTCTTTATATATATATATCCATAATTTCGTTTAAATATAAAAGAAATTGCTTATTAAGCGGAATAAATAAGATGAAAGAAGTATTTCATAAATATACATTTACACATGTGTGTAGATGTTTATGTTTATATGTATATACATGTGTGCGTGCGCGCACGCACTTTATATATATATAT
>NC_068982.1:29047528-29049159 GCF_001194135.2 Octopus bimaculoides
AAATATGTATATACATACGTAAAACACAAACTCACACATATTTATGATATCGATGTGTTTATAGATATTATAGAGAATGTGTGTGCATATGCACGTGCGTGTGTTTATATATATATATATATATATATATATATACATATATATATAAGTTTATTTAATCATATAGCATATGCGTATATACAAATGTACGTATGAATAAATATATATTTATATATGCATATACATACACACAAGTAAAATTATCGAGAAATATGTATAAACACGTATATAAATATAAACACACACACACAAACATATATAAACTTTTACAGTGATTGTGTTTACATATGTGTGCATGTGTGTATATATATATATATACATTGTATATGTAAAACAGTTGCGTGTAAATCATGTATACTATATATATAAATATATATGCAAATATTTATATTCATATGTGTATATAGGTGTATATATGCGTATACACAAGATTATGTATACACACACAAAAATATACAACTGTGTAGAAATATATGTGTCTCTATACATATAAATTATATTAACATGTGTATGTTTATACACATCAATATATGTATAACTCTGTGTGTGTGCCTGTGTATACATATATATATATATGCTTGTGTGTATGTGTGTACATATATATATATTGAAAGATACGGCGATTAAAGAAATATAAGCCATACTTACGAGCGTGTGTCGTTTCTGAAAGGGTATTGTTATCTTCGCTGACACAATACGATACCGTTTTTATATGTTAGTTTTTTTTTTCTCTGTGGACAGAAAAATAAATCGACCTCAATTATTTGAACTATGTTACTGATGGTTCTTTAAATACTGGTCACAGATTTTGTCTCCAAAGAGAAAATAGTACTCATAGTATACGGGGCCTATGGCGCCAGTAAGTGATCTATCTAATTTGCATAAGAGTACAAGCGTTGGCAACGAGAGAAAAATCCATCGTTTAACTACACCATCTATTTTGTACAGCATGGCGAAAAAGGCTGTTTACAAACAGCAAGCGTTCGTAATTTACCTTATATACATATATCTATTTATTCTCTGTGTAGATTGTCTGTTAATTTATTTACGTTCACAATGCATGAACGTTATGCAAATTGCACAGACCCGTTTGGTTCGCTATGGGTTTCTGTACGCTATTAACTGCCATACCCTATTAAAGAATACTTAGTATAGAAGGACACTGAATTTGTGAATCTATTATGAAGTGTTAATAAATGCTGAAATTTGAAAGATCACAAGTCAGTATGTCTAATAGTCACAGCGAGGTTTAAAATGTACTTTTACTACAATCACACGCTTGTCAGTATGTCTTATACTCTCTTCGTCCTGCATTGACTATTCCCTCAATTACAATATATATATATATATATATATATATATATGCAAAAGCCTACAACCAACACTGAACAGCGTCAGGCAGTTTGGTGATCTATCGACAAGAGATCCCATATATACTGCAAAAATACAACGAAAGCATGGGACTTCTGGATACACATAGAGATGTAACAGTGAGAGGGCATTCAACTCTGAAGATAATGCTCCGCCAAGGCGCAAATAAACTGAAAGAACTATATATATATATATATATATATATATATATATATATATAT
>NC_068982.1:29050771-29053054 GCF_001194135.2 Octopus bimaculoides
TATATATATATATATATATATATATATATATATATATATGTATATATATATATATATGTATATATATATATATATGTGTGTATGGCCGATTCATAAGAGAAAAAAAATTATTCTGTGATTTTCTTATTGCTTTTTTATTTCCTAGATCGTTATAGGAATTTTATTATCACTAATCCATGTTGGAGTTGCTACTTTATCGTCAAATTTAACATGGTTTGTTACCATTATGCAGTGGAAAATGCTATCTGGTGATATTTTATCTTAGACATACGTACAATCAGTCATATATACGAATATACTTACATAAATACATACAAATATGTAAAATCATGCATATATTTGTGCATAAAGACAAATATCCCCAAACATAAAACATGCATACACGCAGGCATATATCTGTAAATATGTAAGTATGTATATATGTACACAAGTACGTATATCTAACACAGGTTTATATGTTTTCACAATGAAATTTATGTATATGTACGTTTACATGTCTAGTTACATTTAAATCTTCTTTAATTAATATTCATTTGGTATTATTATGATGTAAAGAATGGAATATGTAAAATAAACTAATGAAAACCCAAAGTTTTATTGTACAGCTTCAAGTACTAATGTACAGTAAAAGTATTTCTCGTGTTTTTTTTTTTATTATTTTGCTTTTGTCCCCTTTTTATTTTTGCCCTTCGTCGTATCGTATTGTACTAATCAAAATGTTCCGCAGCTGTCCTGGAATATCTTTGATCAGCTTATAACTTGCATGACATCGACATCACGGTTGTGTCGTTCTTTTAAAGCTGAACGTACCCCACCTATCGTTGCTTGATATAAGCGACTCTCATTAGTTGTTATTTCTGGTCAAAGTTGTCAGCGGCGTAAGTAGTTATTTTATTTATTAATGGATGATACTACATCTTTGAATTTTCTACATTCCAAAATCGAAAAAGAAATTAATACACTTGAATGTTTTTCTTGCAATTATTTCTTTGTGGCTTCATTATATTTGTAAAATACTATAAATTATCAAATTCTGCCGAGGCTGACTTTGCCTTTCATCCTTTCGGGGTCGATAAATTAAGTACCAGTTGCATACTGGGGTCAATGTAATCGATTGCCCCCCCCCCCAAAAACATTTCGGGCCTTGTGCCTTGAGTAGAAAAAAATTCTATAAATTATGCTGCAAATTGCGCAGATAAAATAAATTCTTTTATCTTTTATTTGTCTCAGTCATTGGACTGAGACCATGCTGGGGCACCGCCTTGAATTTTTAATTGAATGAATCGACCCCAGTACTTTTTTTTAAAGCCTGGTACTTATTCGACCGGTATCTTTTACCGAACCATTAATTGATGAGGACGTAAACACACCAACACTGGTTGTCAAGCAATGGTGGGAAAGAGACACAAAGAGAGAGAGACTCACACACACACAAGACGGGCTTCTTTCAGTTTTCGTCTATCAAATCTAATTACAAGTGAATAAAGAAAGTACATGACTTTAATAATGTTGATTTCGATTTTCTTTGCAACATTTATCTTGTGTTGGAGTTCATGTCATGGGATAATAAATTTTATTTGCAATTTATTTTTGACTTGGAACATTTTTGAGTAAAATAAAGAATCCTTAAAAGTCAGTAGGTAGAAATTAAGTATGGGAAACAGCACTCGTGGTTTTCACGACAAAAGTTTTGATTATTTGCTGCCGACAAAAGTTTTGACTATTTGCTGCCGACAAAAGTTTTGATTATTTAGATGACTCTAAGGTGATGAGTCAGTCGTAAGGTAGAAGAAACGTTAGCAAGTCACACAAAATGTTTAGCGTCATCTCTTCCGATTCGTTACTTTGAGTCAAACATTGGGGTTGAAGTAATCGAAATTTTCCCCCTCCACTCAATTCTGCTGGCCTTGTACCAAACAATCAGAAAGAATTCTTTTCTACTCTAGGCACAAGGCTCGAAATTTTTGGGCAGCGGGGCCAGTCGATTAGATCAACTCCAGTACGCAACTTGTGCTTAATTTATCGAGCCAGGCAAAGTCGACCTCGGTGGAACTTGAACTCTGAACGTAAAGACAGATGAAAATACCTATTTCTTTACTGCCCACAAGGGGCTACACACAGAGGGGACAAACAAGGACAGACAAACGGATTAAGTCGATTATATCGACCCCAGTACGTAACTAGTACTTAATTTATCGACCCCGAAAGGATGAAAGGCAAAGTCGACCTCGGCGGAATTTGAACTCATAACGCAGTGGCAGACGAAATACCGCTAAGCATTTC
>NC_068982.1:29053157-29054659 GCF_001194135.2 Octopus bimaculoides
ACACAGAGGGGACAAACAAGGACAGACAAACGGATTAAGTCGATTATATCGACCCAGTACGTAACTGGTACTTAATTTATCGACCCCGAAAGGATGAAAGGCAAAGTCGACCTCGGCGGAATTTGAACTCATAACGCAGTGGCAGACGAAATACCGCTAAGCATTTCGCCTGGCGTGCTAACGTTTCTGCCAGCTCACTGCCATACAATTAGAAAGAATTGTTTAGATTAATCTTGACATAAGGCGACGAGCTGGCAGAAACGCTAGCACGCCGGTCGAGCTGCTTAGCGGTATAACGGCTCTGTGAGTTTACTGGTCGGACGTGTTATTACTCGCTGCGACTTTTTTTAGTATAACGCGACTATTATTTGGTGGGCGTTGTTGAGATGGAGAAAATGAAGACGCATGCAGCAGCGACAGGGAGTCAAGCTTCCGTCGTCCCAGGCCTGCTGAAGCAATATGAAATACATTGGACTGAAGACATGGCTGAGAAAATTGGAAAATATAAAGAAATGATAAAGAAGGAAGAGCCAAACGTAAAGCTGACCCCATCAGAGGAGGAAAGGACGAAGATGGAAATTGGAGTCGTGGAGTATAAATCATTTTCAAGGAAAAATAGAAGAATAGAGAGAGCAATGAAGGAGGAGGTGGAGGAGTGTTTGAAGGAATTGCAAGAAGATGTGTCGTTTTTTTTACAAGAGGCAAGACATACGCGTCTGTAGAGATCACATTTGTATCGGAGGAGGCAGCAAAGAAATACGCCAATAAGACGTTAACTAAAGGAAATTGGATGCTCTTTCCCAATAAGTTGGTTAGACGTCCAACGTGAATTAGAGTGGGTAGGATCTCGCCGAAAATAGAATTGGAATGGGTAATGGCAGCAGTTTTTCCTGAAAGAGATGTAAGGATAATTATGATAAGCAGAACCCAACAAATAAATTGCTGGGGGTATGGATTGGCGGTGCTTTTTATGGTAAGTCAGAAATTTTACAGTGACATACCGGAGACACTGGAACTGCCTAACGAGGACAAACTGGACATAATGTTGGAGGGGAGACCTCCAAAGTGCTACTAATGTGGCAAAAGAGGTCACATTAGAAGAAGGTGCCCAGAAATAATGGAAAACAAAGAAATGGAAACGCAAGAAGGCGTGATAGAGGAGAGGAAACAGTCACAGGAAGAGGAGAAGAAACAGTCACAGGAAGAGGAGCAGAAAGCTGATTTTGAGGGAGCTAAATCAAGGAAGAGAGAAAGGAGGAACTCATCGCCGAAAGTCGAACAAGGGAAAAAATACAAATCACAGGATCAAGTGGGATCACTGAGGAAAGAGGATAATAACAGAACATTACCACAGAACCATACAGTCTCACAATCGCACAGACAGACAGATACACGGATGCATAAACACACAGACATACATACACTCGGAAGCGTAGAAGATAACGCAGAGTTGCAGAAGCCTAAAAGCACAGAACCTGAAAACACAGACACACAAACACAAC
>NC_068982.1:29054982-29062223 GCF_001194135.2 Octopus bimaculoides
GAACTGTTGAAATAATTGAAATAACGCGGCCGCCCCGGGGTGGGGCTGGGGTGGCCGTCCCATCATCATTGTTTAATTTCATTGTTCCATTCTATCATGTGTTAATTGTCCCCGCATGTGTGTATTGTCCAATCTGTGTTTAGCCCCTTGTGGGTAATAAAGAAATCGGTATTTCGTCTGCCGCTACGTTCTGAGTTCAAATTCCGCTGAGGTCAACTATGCCTTTCATCCTTTCGGGATCGATTAAATAAGTACCAGTTACGCACTGGGGTCGATGTAATCGACTTAATCCGTTTGTCTGTCTTTGTTTGTCCCCTCTATGTTTAGCCCCTTGTGGGCAATAAAGAAATAAGAAACGTTAGCACGCCGGGTTAAATGGCTAGCGGTATTTCGTCTGTCTTTACATTCTGAGTTCAAAATCCGCTGAGGTCGACTTTGACTTTCATCCTTTCGGGGTCGATAAATTTAGTACCAGTTATGTACTGAGGTCGATCTAATCGACTGGCCCCGCTGCCCCAAAATTTCTGGACTTGTGCCTAGAGTAGAAAAGATTAATCTTGACTAAAAACAAAAGATAAACTGTGATGTAAAATATATGGACGCTTTTATTTTTCACTTTATATAAACATTATGAGTAACAAATTTTCTTACGATAATAAAGAAGCATTCCATTTAGTATTTGTTTAACTTTTTTAAGTATTGTCCGATAACGTTATTAATTAAGTTCTTTTAAGGTGGATGATGGCAGACTCAGTAAAGTGCTATAGTAAATATCTTGCTGCATTTAGAAGTTATGCACCTTTATTTCCTCCTGTAAAATCAATACCAGGTAGACCTTGTCCAATAATCTTCTAAGGTCAATAAACTAAATAACAGTGATCCACCAGAAATCAACTAAATAAGTCCTCTATAAAAATTGTGTTTACAAAAAAAAACAAAAAAAACTCAACACTTTATTATTCTGTATCAATCAAGGGCGATGAATAATCGACAGAATCGGCCAAAAAGAAATGCTTTGCAGTATTTATTTTGGTTCTTTACGCTTTTATTTTTTTTAAGCTCATATTATGCATTGGTCAACTTTACCTTTCAATTTGACAGTCTCAATAAAGTAAAGCACCTGCTATGTTTTGGACTCGATGGTTTCAACTAACTACTTCGTCAAAACTACCGGCTTTGTCTTTTAATTAGAAATTATTTTGTGCACTAAAAAACTACAGCAAAGTGCTTTTCACTTCCTACAAGTTTGGAGCGATTGAACTTAGTTTGGTTTTGATAGAATATCTAGTCGATTGGTCTGACTCAAAGTAATACTAGTACTTTATGGACATTCTATGGACAGCAGGCAAAGTAAACTCTAGAGGAAGTGGAACTCAGAATAAAAGAATTTAACTAAAACTAAATATCTAGATATCTTGGCTGTGCTCTACGGAAATACCTTCTTACGCAGTCGCCTGGTCTGCTAGACACACCACATCACATCCTACTGTCTTGCTAAATAGGACGTAATGGATCGTTTATTCTTAGATATCGTAAAAATATAGGATGGTTCTGATTGGAGCGTTTTTGACCATGGATTTAGTCGATCAGCGTAGATCTTTTGGAGCCAAACAACAATACTACACACTTAAATGTCGTAAGGACGGAAAGAGAGAGAGAAATAGAAACTCTTATAAAGTAGAAACTTCGATGCAGTTTCAATTCTTGGGAGAAATTATTTAACTTTATTCACACTACTGCGTGACCGAAGTGTATACTATTTACCAAAAATTAATTTTTAAAAGAATATTAATGAAATATTTCTCCTGATTTAAATAAAATTTCGTCCGTTAATTTCAATCTTAAGAATAAATTGCTTAATGGCATTAACAAAAATATCTGTGCATTTACTTAACATATCTTCACCAAATACATTTCCTTTATACGTTTGCATTTTATACTTCCAACGCACGCGAAATTCTTTCCTGCCAATCTTGAGCTAAAGAGCAATTATCTGTAACCAACATTTGAAAATTCATTACTTCTCAAAAATTGCAACGAGATATATAATCATACTCTCATACTAGCATCTACCCTCCATACTTATTTATCTTTCATTTACAAAATACTCCCCTCTCTCACTCTCATTATATATATATATATATATATATATATATATACAGGGTGGGGCATAAATACTGTTACAAAATAAAACAGATTTATCCCGACAAAAATTTAACAACCCACTATTACAAAATATGCTTTGCAAATGCCCAAGGAACAATATGGTGTAACTTTTATTCAAAATGTTTACCTCATGCCTTCACAACACTACGAAGTCTTTTTGGGAAGTCATCTATAGCAGCACGCACAACATCTAAGGGTATTTTATCCCAGTACTTGGTCAATTTTTGCTTTAGAGCTTCAATATTTTGGCAAGGAGTAGAGCAGGTTTCATTCTCCAGAATTGACCACAAAGAATAATCAAGAGCGTTAAGATCAAGTGATGAGGGAGGCCATTCTTCTTTGCTGATCCAGGACGGACAGTTGTCTCTACACCAGTGTTGTGTTAATCGAGACGTGTGGCTCGTTGCCCCATCTTGTTGGAAAGTCCAAACTTCATCACCGTACACCGAATTGCACCATGATATCAACGCGCCTTCCAGAATGTCCTCGATGTACCGTTCTTTGTTTATCTTGATTCTTTGAGGGACAAAATCAAGTGGAGTTTTCCCTCTTTCAGAAATGGCTGCCCAGACCATCACTGATGCCGGTTTTTGGGTTCTGAAAACCTTTCCTGCATTACCAGGTATTGCCTCAATACTTTTAGCAAGGATTCGGTCATTTTGATGATTGTGAGACTGTTGAACTGAGAATAACTTTTTATCACTAAAAATGATGTTACGGAGCGTGCCATCTTTAATACGGTTCAACAAGAGTCTGCTTCTGCTGAGTCTCTTTTCAATTGTGGGCGTGGAGAGAAGCTGTCTCTTTTGGAGTTTATAGGGTGACAACTTTAGGTCACTTTTGCATATCCTCCGTATTGTCCTTGGCGATGTTTGTGCTTCCTTTGCCCTTCTCCTCATGGATCTTCTTGGATTTCGTCTGATTTTTTCCCTAACATTTTTGATGAGTTTAGGTGTTCTGGAGGTGCGAGGACAGCCTGATCTTTGTCTATCTTTGATCGAAGAAGTTTCCTGGTAACGATCAATCGTCCTTTTTATCAACATTCTGTTAATTTTGAGGTTTTTCCCTAACATGAATATTTCAGGTGGACACATGCCCTTCTCATGTTGCTCTATGATGAATTTTCTCTTCCATTCAACAGACATTGCAATAAAATTTTAATATGTAGTTTCTGAAATACAAGGAAACATATAATAAACTATCATTTAACTCAAATAAATCATTAGAATTCTTTGAATATTATTATGAAAAATAGTTTTGAACTTTTGTAACAGTATTTATGCCCCACCCTGTATATATACAATATAAGTAAGCCAGAGAAAGCGTGTTAAACTAATACTAACAATAAATTAACTATTGCTACCGTCCATGGCAGCTCATATATCATGTCTCTAAATAACTCCGAACTCGAGATTGCAAAGAGATATTGAAGTGCAACTTACTGATATAGAGTTACACAAACTTAAAAGAATGAGACGCTAATATATAACACTTTGTTAGAAACAGAATAAATAATTTTTCAACATCTATTTTTTTGTATATTACTTGGCTCAACATTTTGTCCAAAAGAGTGATATTTCACGTTTGTTAAAACATTTTGGCTTCGCTTTTTTTTAAACACAAAGCCCGATATTTTAATGGATGAGTGAAGTCCCTCTCTTACCTACACATACTAGTATTATTTTAGGAGTACAGCATCTGGCACCTACTCAACCCCCTGTAAGCTAGAAGGTATACACTTAAACTCTTTTATGTTGATTAAATAGTAAGGGATGACAAATAAGCAAAATCATAGGCGTTGAAATAAGTCACTACCACCAGTTTACTGATTATCATAGGTTATAATTTTTGCGTTTAATGAAACAGAAAGGAAAAAGAATCGGTGAAAAGATTTCGGCGACGCTGACTGTAGTTGGAAATGAAAGGTTTGACCGTCATTCTCTCACTCAGCTACAGTTTCTTCGTCCAAAAAAAAGTGAAGTAAATTTCTACCATGTATATATTCATTCTTCATACATTCCGGTTGGTTTGAACGTGAATAGGTTAATTGATGTTGTATTTCACTTACGGAGAACACCCTCCCCTTTCAGAAAATGTGTATTGTCAGCACATTTCATTCATTAGAGAGGCATTTTGAGACATTAGTGTATCAAGCTGATTGTGTCTTTTCTGTCAAAGCTACACCCGAATTAACACATAAAGCGCGACGGGTCACGATCGAGGCCGTCAGGCATAGGTTGACAGGCCACTATCGTGGCCCAGATAGATGCATTTAATTTATGGGCGTTTGTTGAAATGTCTGTCAAGAGATAGTTCAACTAATGACTTTTGAGATGATGCAAAACTTACCACCATTATATACCAATAAGATATGAAGAACTATTTTTGTTTTTTATATGTGCATGGTAGTCTCGTTTTCATAAAATGTGCTCAGCAGTCCATGATATATAAGTTCAAATCCCAGCGCTTTATAGGTGAATGAAACTAGATAAAAACTATGGATTTTGCTAACAGAAATCGGGAAGCAAATTATTTGCTGATGTATGCTGATATCCGCAGGCAAAATACAACAGCAAGTAAGGTATTTATGTTCAAATCTGCCCGAATGCATTTAGAATGAATGTGTATATCAACGATTTAGTTCTTGCTGATTTATGTACACGTGTTAATTTATTACGAAGTAAATTTGTTCGGCGAGAATGTTATTCAGTAGTGACGTGTTGCAGTACAGGACTACAGCTATCAGCAGTTTTGTTAAATTTGGAGCTTAATATTCAATGTATTAATCAAAATAGAGCAACTGCATCCCCACCCACGGAAAAATGAACAATGAATCTCTCTCTCTTCAACATCATACTACAAAGCCTTAATGTCAGATTTGAAGTGTTTATTTTAAATTGGCTACATTTATAACAAAAATAATATAATAGAAGCTTCGGGAACATATAAATATAACCCTCGTATTACCTGTCAAACTAAATCTCGGTCTATTGTCAGCATCGCTGACTTTCACTTCCTTTTAAATAACCAATATGTTCAAAGCACAAGTATCGAGAAAAATAACGGAAATTAATCATCGAATTTCCAGAGCAGTGTGAAGAGTGAACCGAGATACTTTTAATGCTGTCCAAACAAATAATTGCTGCTGAGTGAGGGTAAGTTCATGAAGTCATCCTAATTTTGTTAGAAGTATAAGCAACAAAAGGAATCTTTATTTTATATAGTAAAGAGGGATGTTGAATTAGGCATTGAAATTAGATTATTAACTTCTTGCTATTCTTCAACTAAACCTAATTTATTGTGATATTTATTCACATGTATGCGAATACATGTACACAAATATAAATGGTGTGTGTATACTGTAGGAGCAGAAAAATTAACAACTTACAAACATGTGTAAGTATAGGGATTATTGAGCGCTGAGTACGGTACGTTTCACACTTCAAGAGTAAAAATACGACTAAGAATATCTAAGAGAGGTCCATTCTTGTCCGCCTAAATATAGGGCTTTGTGTTCACATGAAAAGCTAAAATCAGCTTAGTTTTCAAAATATGTGTGTATAAATTTATCATTAATTTATCAAGTCACAAGTCTACCTTTTTCCCCCAGTTCCCCGTTTTGTCACGCTAGAGAAATGCGGAAACGGAAAACAGTGGCTGTATTAAGAAAGCGAGAGACGGATTAGGGTGGTGGGGAGAGAAATAACCAACAGTCAGCCAGCAAGACAAGCTGTTATTTTAGCTCTGCTTTCAAGAGCAATAGATTAGTAGAATCGTCAGAGCGTCAATCAAAATACTCCGTGGTATATGGTACGACCCTTTGCGTTCTAAGTTCAAATCGTGTCAAGGTCAACATTTATCTTTCGTCCAGTCGATAAAATAAGATACCAATCAAGTACTGAGGTCGATAATATTTTGTGTCTGCTTTAGCAACACTGACAAATTAGCAGAGCCATTAGAGCGTTCAGCAGAATGCTTCACGGTAATTATTCCAACTCTGAGTTCAAATCCCGCAAAGATCAACTTTGCTTTTCATCTTTAAGGGGTGGATAATAGAAAGTATCAATTTACCAATAAGCCCGATGTCATCGATTAAATTACTCCCTTCAAATTGCTGGTTTTTGCTTATTTTAGAAACAGTTTTTTTTTATAAAGGCGGTGGGTTGGAAAAATAGTTCAAAACAGTATTTGTTTCGGCTTTTTATATTTTGAGTTCAAATCCCTCCGTGGTCAACGTTGTCTTTTATTCTTACAGAATAAGGTAGCACTCAGTTACTCGAATCGATGTAAGCAAATAGCTCCTTACCTCAGCGTCTCGGTTGCAAGCCGGTGGATTCGTTTGCTCGTCGGACAAAATGCTTAGTGGCATTACATCCAGTTCTTTACGTTCGATTAATTTTCACCCTTAAAATTTCTGAACTTGTGTCAAAATTTGAACCCTTATTTCAAAAAGAGGTAATGAACTAGTAGAATCGTTAGCTCGTCGGACAAAATGGTTTGTGGTATTTATTCCGGCTTATTACATTCTGAGTTCAAATACTGCCAGTTCGACTTTGTCTTTCATCGCTTCGAGGTCGATAAAATGAGTACTGTTCAGACGTTGGGGTCGATGGAATCGACCAGATCCTTCACAAAATTTTGAGATCTTGTGCCTATAGTAGAAAGAACTATTATTACATCTTTATTGCTTCCTAATCCTGACATTTACTCCAGCCTTCTTGTTGTTGGCACTCCGTCGCTTACGACGTCGAGGGTTCCAGTTGATCCAATCAACAGAAATGCCTGCTCGTGAAATTAACGTGCAAGTGGCTGAGCACTCCACAGACACGTGCACCTTTAACGTAGTTCTCGGGGATATTCAGCGTGACACAGTGTGACAAGGCTGACCCTTTGAATTACAGGCACAACAGAAACAGGAAGTAAGAGTGAAAGAAAGTTGTGGTGGAAGAGTATAGCAGGGTTCGCCACCATCCCCTGCCGGAGCCTCGTGGAGCTTTAGGTGTTTTCGCTCAATACAATTCCCGGTCTGGGAATCGAAACCGCGATCCTATGACCGCGAGTCCGCTGCCCTAACC
>NC_068982.1:29062279-29074075 GCF_001194135.2 Octopus bimaculoides
GTATAAGCTACTGAGAGAATATTTTAATGGCAATACTGTTAAAGCTTATTAAAAGTGGTTTTCTTTAAAGTACGTTTTGTTAAATATCTAATTTGACGAAAAATTTGCTTGAAATGTATTTTAAAAGGCGGCTCCAAATATAAAGTTTCTTAGTATATGTGAATGAATTTTTATTGGCCCCGCTGCGCTATACTGAGAGCAAGTATCATGTTTTGATGTAACTAAGAGAAATAAAACAACCCAAAAAATCTTAATTCATTAAGTAAATATTTTTAATATTTCATCGTTTACCTTTTGCCTGTTTTATTCATTGGATTGCGACTATGCTGGGGCGCTGCCTTTGGGGGATTATTCGAACAAATCGACCCCAGTACATATTTTCTTAAAACCTGATGCTTATTCATTCTGCCGCTTTTGTCGAGCTGCTAAGTTACGGGGACGCAAACCAGTACTGGCTGTCAAACTGTGGTGGGGAATGACAAGCACACAAGTATATGCATACACAGATAAAGATAGATAGATAGATAGATAGATACGACTGGAATCTTTCAATTTCCATCAACCTAATTCACTCACGAGGCTTTGGTCGGTTAGGAGCTATAATAGAAGGCACATGCTGAAGGTGTCACGCAGTAGGACTGAACCTGGCTCCTCTATTTTATTCACTAATTGAAATCCTAATGCTTGTTGCTGTTCTTGCTTAACCCCAAGTTGGCACTGATTAAGCAGACCTATGATTAAAGATATTTCAGCTTAAGCCATCCATTCATTCTATCCTCCTTGTCATATTGTACTCTGGAAATGTATAGTTCGTTTTCTAAGAAGTCATGGTATGATTTCACGGAAGTTTGGCTTTGATTTCTAACGGAGTAAAGGACTGTGCGAAAGTCTCCTTGTCTGTTTTAGTCAATGCAAATTTCAAACAATTGTGATTTAATTATTTTCCCATGTTATTTATTTCATGAATGTTTACTAGAAAATTGATGAAGATTATGCTTTGCAGACCGAGACATCAAATTACTTTCTCAGTTGTATATCTTGCTTGAAAAGCATATCTGCTGCTTTTGCACGCATCATTGCATTTTCGCAGGCACTCCCTCTTCAGTTATTCGTGTTTAAGCAACGGTTTAAAGCAGCGATCCCCAAC
This sequence comes from Octopus bimaculoides, assembly GCF_001194135.2. Taxonomy (NCBI): domain Eukaryota; kingdom Metazoa; phylum Mollusca; class Cephalopoda; order Octopoda; family Octopodidae; genus Octopus; species Octopus bimaculoides. The sequence goes on from NC_068982.1 coordinate 29,063,427, forward strand.
CGACGAGGCCGTGTATCATTTGGTTCCGAGCCACATACAAATAATGCAACTTAAAATTTAATTTCTATTTTATCGACAATCGCTGTCTGAAGGGTGTTTTTGCATTATATTTGTATTACATATATAATAATCAAATTAAATATTACGCACTTTGTGTTATATGTGTAATCTCCAATCTGCGGGAAAAAGTTGTCTTGCGAGAAATCGGTCTATGGTGGAAAAACAGTTGGAGATCTTTGATTTAAAGCAATTCGATTTTGTTTTCGTTAGGCAATAGGTTATATCTATTACTTGGCAGAATTTTATTCAGCCAGTTGTAATAAAGTTTAACAGTATTAGAAACGTTTATTTGGAGAAGACATTCATTGACATCATCAAGCAGCAATATTCTTTGTGGCATAAAGGTTTTTCCCTAAATGATTGTTTCGTTTTATACGATGGCAAAATCTAGAAGTGACTCTCAAACTACATAACACTATTGTCTTCAGTTTTTGGGACATATCGCTATCCCTTCTATAAAAGTGTCTTTGTCATAAAAAGATGATAGAGAGAGCGAGAGATACTAAATTGTACGACTACGAGTTTTCATTATAAATGTTACACAAAAATGTCATTAAAAAATTCCTTAACTGACTATAATTTTATAATAAAACTGTGATAGAAGAGAGTGAAATACTTGCAGTTCTGTGGCCGAAATAAACACTAAATGATATTGCTATTTAAATTGCAAGACTTTCAGATGTAAGACTCAGTTGTGACTTTGCTGTGGTAACAGCACTGCATTTACTTTCCCACACGAGCATTTCAATTATTCCACTGAACGGAAATGTAAAGGCCACTATAGCAAACATATCCAAAATTAGCGCCTCTACGGCTCATGTAACACCAGGGTAAAGGAAAATTTAGATCTTGGTATTAAGGTGTATGTAAATATATGGGGTGGGGGTGGAGGGAGTTCCACCCGATGTGGAACATCCTCATTGGGAGTGGGGAGGAGGTGGCTGTCCTCCGGGGCACGGAGGCGGAGGACAGAGGATGGAGAGGAGGAGCACTGGACCTCATTGTGCAGGCGGAGGAGAGGCAGTTGGGGAGTTTGGCAGAAGCGGTGGTGTTGGGAGAGATTGTGTAGAGAGTGTGGGTGGCGGGCAGAATCCCACAATGTTTTTAATGTGGTCAAAAGGGCCACATTAGAGCTCACTGCCTTCTGCAGAGTAAAACGACAGAAGAAGCGGTGGTGGGAGGAGAAAAAGTAGGAAGTACAGATAGAGGGAAGGAACAAGGAGGATGAATGAACAGTGACAGAGGATAAAAGGAAAAAGAGAAAGAAGAGTCAGTGTGATGTGGGACCCCAGACCAACTCCATCCCACCCAAGACCACCCAGATCCACCCTCTCCTCCATGCAGACACCAAACCCACCCACCCCCTCTCCCCACAGAAAAAAGAAAGAACAGACACTACAAAATTTACAAGACTCCACCCCCGGTGCAAAAGGTTTCGTGTATATGGAGGCGAGAGTGTTGTCACTCAGCGATGGGGAAAACGGTAAACGAAAGACTAGATCAAAGACTAAAGAGGCCTCAGGACTCAGAGGTTGTGAATGGTTTTACTCAGTGTGGGGTGAGTAACACACTTTTCATATTCTCATTTCTCAGTTACCGTTCATGTATCATTATTTTAATTTTAATGTATTTCATGATCATTTTCATGTGTATGCATGCGCCCTTTTTTTTAAGCCTAGCCAGGCGCATGGACCCGGTTTCCCGGTTTCAATGGCGTATGCGTTCCCCAGCTAGTCAGGACGCCAGTCCATCGCAACGTTACTCATTTTTGCCAGCTGAGTGGACTGGAGCAACGTGAAATGAAGTGTTTTGCTCAAAAACACAACGCGTCGCCCGGTCCAGGAATCGAAACCCCAATTTTACAATCATGATGCCGACACCCTAACCACGTATAGTGCCATATTTTTGTTTTAATTGTTATATGACCCTACACGCATCGTAGTGTCCCCGTCTATGTAATGCCTTTATGGCAATTTAAAAGAAATAAAGAAGCTTGCTTCCCAACCACATGATTCCGGGTTCAGTCCCACTGCATGGCACCACCTTAGGCAGGTGTCCTTTACCATCGCCTCGGGCCGACCAAAACCTTGTGAGTGGATTTAGTAGGCGGAAACTGGAAGAAGCCCGTCGTATATGTGTGTGTGTGTGTGTGTGTGTGTGTGTCTGTGTTTGTCCCCCGCCATCGCTTGACGACCGATGTTAGTGTGTTTACGTCCCCGTAACCTAGCTGTTCGGCAAAAGAGACCGCTTACAAAGAATAAGTCCTGGGGTCGATTTGTTCGACTCAAGGTGGTACTCCGCAGTCAAATGACTGAAACGGGTAAAAGAACAAAAGGAGGAGATATATTTATGGTTTTATGTAGAATCCCACATGTATGCAGAAACACATGAATTCCGAAGACAACTTGACCTTCTCTCTAATTAAAATTATGTACAATTTGTTAAACACAAGATGCTCACATTTCCAGTAGCATCGTGCAATGTCCTGTACATATACATATTAGAAGGCAAAAAGATTATGTAGCAGATTTCACTTCATTGTAATTCTTGTAGGAGTTAAGTATACTTTAACAATTTTATTCATTTCAAGCACATTGGATCCAAACTACAGTGGAAAAAGCTAGCCACTGGATTTGGTTAAAAAGAGACGATGAGCGATGGCTAGAAGAATATTGAGCTATATTTAATAACCAGTTGATCTAGCAAGCGGAGCCTTTTATCAATGAGCGGGGCAGGTGCGCATTGATGCAGTCAAAAGGTAGGCCCCGAAGCAGCGCGCATTCTCTCCTGTTGACCCCATACACTTGCTGTCTCTTTGTTTACGGTGCCTAATTCCACGCAGCTCATAATAGATGACATACAAAAAGTATGTTTCTTTTGTACTTAAAGTACATTTATTTCTTTAAATGGGGAGGACCTGCAGAATGTTACCATTAACGCGATAATATTGGCTTCAAATTTTGGCACAAGACCAGCAAGTTCGGGGGAGGGGGCAAGTCGATTACTTCGATTCCAGGGACGAAAAGTAAAGTCGATCTCTGCGGAATTTGAATTCAGAACGTATTAACAGCCGAAATGCTGCTAGGCATTTTGTCCGGCGTACTCACGATCCTTATCTCTTTACTGCTCACAAGGGGCTACACACAGAGGGGACAAACAAGGATAGACAAACGGATTAAGTCGATTATATCGACCCCAGTGCGTAACTGGTACTTATTTAATCGACCCGGAAGGGATGAAAGGCAAAGTCGACCTCGGCGGAATTTGAACTCAGAACGTAGCGGCAGACGAAATACCGCTAAGCATTTCGCCCAGCGTGCTAACGTTTCTGCCAGCTCGCTATCTTCATTAACGTAATGATATTAATCCCAATAATTTCTATAATCTAACGAATGCTTACTTTCACTTTTGCGATGGTTTAATTTCTTTGAAGATGCACTTATGGATCTTTTTTAAAACGGGGGCCACATTTTTCATTAATGTTTTACGTAGTGTTTTTGGTACGGAAAGACTTTCAAACTTCGTATACTTATCTATTTTGTGTTATAGAACAGAAAAATATTTTTGTATTCGAATTTATTTCATGTAAAAAATTGTCTTATTTCGATAATTTCAACCAATCACTGACAAGTATTCAGTTATTTACATTTACTCCTTTGGCTCATTAAGCGATGTAAACCGTATTTAATCTCTATACCTTCGTTTTATTTGCTTTTTTCATTTTAAATTTGCTTTATTTGCTTTTTTCATTTTAAATTTGCTTTAACCCTAAAAACATCAACACTGCACATGCTATTCTCCTCTGAAAGCCTGAGGTCCTTTGCTTTAATAAGAATATTCTAAAAATATTTTAAATAATGTTTCTAATTTAAGACTACTTGAAAGTATTTATATCTTATCAGAATATTCAACGACTGAGGTTCCATGCGATCTTCTAATTCCTGCCTCTTAGCACCAGTCATGTGATACTTTTAGTTAGTGGTGAAACGAATATGTGACTCTAGAGCTTAACTAATTACTACAATAAGTCTTTCAAAAACTTCACTGGTGGGTGGCGGGTACTTTTAACTCAAAATTGTTGATTATTTTGAGTTTTCCTGACAAGATTACTCGTAAATCAGAGAACAGACACCTAAGCTATTATCAGTTTAACTTCTTTAAGCTTTCACTACAATAAGATCTATAATATCGTAGCAAAATATCTGCCTGTCATTTTCTTCTACATTTTTAGTGTAAATTCTTTATCAAAAACATTCATAATTAATACAGAATTTAATTAACTGTTGACATAATTAGAACAATCTAATAAAGTTGCGTTGTAAGCTATAATAGTTGTTTTGGGTTTTTTCTTAAACTTCTTTATATTATTTTAGAATGTTTTTTTTTCTTTAAATCTAATGTAAGTTTGGTAACTTTTCGTGCATGCATTAACCTCCCTCAAAAACTCCTTCCGTTTTCCGCGGTTTCAAATGACTTGTGTAATAATATCTACAAGGTTTTGATCCATTTCTCAGGGACATCTATTATTATTATTGTGGGAATAATTATGCGCAAAAATTCACACGTTTACCAACACGTATACATTATATGTGGATGTGGGTGACAAACAGATAGAGAATACCAGTATTTTTACAATATAAAGAAACAACCCATAAACATATTTTTGTTAGCTAAGATAAAGACCTGTGCCATAATATTCGCAGACCAACCCAGTCAGGTAAAGTTGATAGACTTTATGTTCAGTTTGAAATTCTGCAGATCATTCTGAAGGATTGTAGTTTCATGGAGAAATTGTGAAGTTCGAGTTTCGGGGTGGCATACAGCGTTTTTCTCTTTATTATTTAGTCATGGAAGTGAAGGGTATTCCTTCGACTCCTTCCTTTTCAGATTCTGACATTGGTTAGAGGAAGAGCAGAAATTATCGTCAAACAAGGGACTTAGTCCGAATACATGCAACAGGGTGAATTCTGAACAAGATACCCACGAACAAATTATAGTCTTAAAGAAGAGAAAACAGGTTGGATGATCACACTACGGACGCCGTTGATGATTGCTCTGCTTAATCAAGGTTGTTTTGAGGCTTAAACAAGAACAATTCGGGACATTTCTGGTTCATTGACCTGCATTAACGAAAGTGTATTCTAACCGAAAGGTGTCAATAACCCAGAAAAACCACGTCTTACATAATCTCAGGAAGGACTACATTTAATTGTGCACCTTTCTTTATTCCGTAAGTAAAAGTTGTGTTCTGGGAAAGTAGCCATTTAATATTTTGGTGGTATTCAGCTAAAAGTACAGAAGCCATTTTAGATAGAAAAAATATTGTGAACCAGCTGATTAGTTGTGACTTGTTAAATAACAGTTGCCCACCGGCCGGATGGCTTTTTTGTGTATACCATCCCCTAATGCATGTGTGAGGGTACGTGTGTATTTTTGGCAGCTTCATCATTCCATATTACTAAGCATTATTATAGCGTGCATAGTGGATATGTGTTAGAGATGATCAAGTATAAAGTATTTAATGGATCGTTGGAATGTACTTTTCGCAATGATTAAGTTTTGACTCAAAAAATACATTAAAATTTGTAAGAGCACATAGATACACGCACAGGCATATATGTATAAATGTGAGGGAGGGAGAAAGAGGTCGAAAGATTTCTATGTGTAGTATGTGTATAATGTAATATATATACATTTGTGTGTGTGTGTATGTGTGTATATATATAGTTGTGTGTGTGTATATATATATAGTTCTGTGTGTGTATATATATAGTTGTGTGTGTATATATATAGTTCTGTGTGTGTGTATATATATAGTTCTGTGTGTGTAATGTATGTGTATGATGCAGTATATAAGTACATCCATATACGTGTTTATATGCGCGTGTTTGTGTGTTAGCGTGCGTTTATGTAGTGTATCTGTGTTTGTGTGCTAGAGATTCTTGGACGCAATTTAAGAGAAGTTTTTAAAATTCTATACCATTAATGTTCTAGCAATACCAAAACAATTTTAATTGACAGTATATATGCATTACATAAATGAAACTTAAACCACAATTTTCATTCATATCATTGCGACAGAAAATAGATTTCAAAATTCATTAAGGTGATGCTCTAATTACCACTGCTGCATTGGTTTAAAGAAAGCGCAAAATATAAATTTAAAAAAGCAGCTTACGCCTAAATACTTTACATCAGTTTTTGTTATTTCGAATGAACATTTATTCTTCAAACAGCAATCTCGTCATTGACAAGTTCTTGAAACGGGAGACTGGAATATCAAATTATTTACTTAGATATCAAACCAGTTTTCTAGAACACCAACTGAGACATACAGAATTTTAGGGAAAAGTCCAACGAGTTATGCAATGAAACGAAGTATCAATTTAGACGGAAATACTGAGTATTCCTGGCATGGAATTGGGAAGACTATAGCTTTAATGAGTACTCAATACGTGGTAGATATTCATTTGTTAGCGTAAGGTCCTATTTAGTGCTCAGTTCTTTTCAGCAGACCCAGTGATAATGGCTTGACTTACGTCAATATGAGCAAATAACTTATGGGGATTCTGTATACATGTACAGAATACATTTGGTAAGTGAATGTAACCGGAGCTACATATTATAGCTAGTGTGTGCTTATATGTATATTTAATCAACATATTTGACTACTTTGAGTAGTGAGTTTTTCCACTAGTAAATGCCTTGTAGTTTTTCTTAATTTTGCTTTAAAATGATAACCTCAAGTAAACGTCTGTGTGTGTGTATGCGCGCTCGTGTGTTTCACTCAAGACTAGTAGAAGACACTCGCCTAAGATTCTACACAGCGTTGCCAAATTCGAAACTACGTGATTGTGGAGCGAAATTTTTAACCTCACAACCATGTTCCTGCATTGAAAGTTATATTATATTAATTTCCAGAGTACAACATATTGGATTTTTGCCAATGAAAGAAATACATATTTTACTATTCCAATTATAGATCTCGATTAGGTTATCTTTAAATGTCATCTATTTTCAGTATCGATATTTTAATCAATAATAATGTAACGCATTCGTTTTTAGCGACTTTAACTCTTCACCTGAACAAAATGGTCTTTTGCCTTGAAAAAGAATTCATATTTTAATGTGTCTGTTACGACAGAAATTTCTTTGCAGTTATTTACATGCCTCTAGTTTGTTTCCCATATTTCTGCCTTCAGTTTTCGTATCAATTATTGCTTCAGAAAACTATATTTCTATTAATCACGTAGGAAAGGTTATATATAATTCATACTTGGACTTCGTTTTTTTTTTTTTATATACTCTCTTCACCTCGATGCAATAAAATATATAAATGGTCGCATAAATTTTAGATATTACTTTGGAGTTACTTTTCTAGAACTGTCTGCAACAATTCTCGGTAAACTAATTTTACCAAATTTCAGACTGACGACCGATACATCACGTAATCAATCAATGAGTCTGCAACCAATGAACCAAAAATTGTTTTGCCCATTCAAACCGATAATCGAACATACACCCGAGCACGAGAAGCGATTCACCATAAGGTATCAATAAATACACATACACGCAAGTACAAACACGGCTCGTTTCTCAGGGCAGATAGATAGCTTGAGTGGGACAAGAGATTAACAGATTGAATGATAGACAGAAAGTAACACGGTTGGATTTGCAATCAGATGGCTTGACTATGAATTGGACTGATACTTATTTTATAGGAAAAATAGATTGATAGATGTGTCTAAACGTATGTTTGCATTCAAGTCTGTGCATCCATGTGTGTGTGTGCGTATTTGCTGTATGTATGTATTTATGTCTGATCGGTGAACTCAGCAGAGCCAACGGCCATCTAACAGGTGGAAGTGAGAGACTATTAGTCAGTTTAGACATCTCTGTAAGAGAAATTCCGAAATAGCACCCATCTCATTGTGAAGCTGGAGATCTTGCTTTTGCTTGTTTCTGCATTGGCTGAGCGAAATTGTGCAAGCTGTTATTGACTCTGAATTTCATCATGGGCATTGCTGACAGTCAGTGTCTTTAATATGTAGGCTAATTTGTCAGTGATTCTCATACCCGTTAACGATTTGACAGCCACCATGTGTATGCATGCATGTGTGTATGTATATATCGTGTGCTCGCGCGAATGTATGCATTTATTCTTCCTCTCTATATATGCATGTGTGTACCAGTATTTTTATGTTTCTAATTATTGATGACCTTAATGACATGTAAGTCCACCTTCACTTCCAGGCTAAAGAAAAAAACCCTCCCTATAGTTACCAGTATCCCTATTACAATCGCTATAACTATTATCTTCGCTAAAACCACATCTGTCTTCTCCACTAACAACTTACAGCCATAAACACCTATTCTCATTACCACCATTAACATGGCACCCAACTACATTATCTACAGCGACACCTCCACTATCATCATCATCATCATTGCTATCATCGCCATGAATATCAGCACCACAAATTTCTGTCACCACCATCGTCGTCATCATCATGCCTATTAAGTGTTAACATTCTCAAAGTCGCTGCTGCCACCATTATCATAACCATTACTATCAACACCACCATTACCACTTTCATCATTACCACCATTAACTTTATCATCATTATTATCGCTACCACTACCATCATCATCAACATCTTACCACTCTTTTGCACTTTAACACCACCACCGTTTACACCACCATCACCTCTACATACAATCACTACGGAAACCAGCATTTCACCACATAATACGTTGCAGCAATCGTCTGTCTATATATTTACCCATTTACCTGCAGTCTGTCTACCCTTCTCTCTCTCTTTCTCCCTCTCTCTCTATCTATCTATATGTCTATCTATCTATCTAACTAACTATACATACATACATATCGTTACTATTATGTTAAACTGTCGCATGTTCGAATTTGGCCAAATGCGGTTTTTTTTTCCCCCAACATTTATTTTTGCTTCCAGTAGCCGGTTCTGTTGGTCAAACTGTCGTATTTCCAGCTGCTCCAGATGCCAAGATATCAAAAATTCTCAAAGTGTAGCACAACGGTTTTGCTACGGAATGGTAAAACTATTTTATAGTTTTCTGAAGAAGCAACGTTTTCGACTTACGACATTTTTGCATAATAGCAATGATATATATATATATATATATATATATATATATATAATTCTTTATTGTCCGCAAGGGGCTAAACATAGGGGGGAGAAACAAGGACAGACAAAGAGATTAAGTCGATTACATTGACACCAGTGCGTAACTGGTACTTATTTAATCGACCGCGAAATGATGAAAGGCAAAGTCGAGCTCGGCGGAATTTGAACTCAGAATGTAACGGCAGACGAAATACCACTAGGCATTTCGCCCGGTGTTCTAACGATTCTTCTAGCTCGCCTTAGTTACACACACACACACACATGCATACATACATATTTTGCAATGACACCCCGGTGTCACGCCATTTCCGCTCTATCGGTCACTCCTTGCAGGAACACCTGTCCGTGTTTGGAATGTCCTTGCACAGGGGCCATCCGGACTCCCATTTGCGCCGTGAACAGGGATTAATCTTCTCTCTTCGCTCCTTTGCGCCACATGGGCTCAACTCTCCTCCCCTCTTCATTTAACCCCTTCCCCTTGCAACGTGAAAGAACACAACTCGTCGCCCGGTCCAGGAATCGAAACCACAATCTCACGATCATGATGCTGACACCCTAATCACTGAACCACGCGCCTCCACACACACTCACAGATATATACGTGTGTATATATATAATAAGGGCATTACTATACAATAATGACTCACGCTATGAGGGACTCTCAGGTCAGATTACCATAAAAAATACATTTTTACCGAACGCGAGGAAATGCAACTCTCAAAGCAGACTAAATTATACATCATGATTTTGTAGTTATTGTAGTATTATACAACCTCTACTCGTCAGTATAATATGGTGAAGATAAATAGAAGTAGACAGAAATTCAACATACCAAACGAGTACTGCGTATCCACCATAGTACACAGAAGACTGTCCATCGCTATTTGCCTATGTAAGTGGCCGGAATTTCGAATTGCATCTCGGTACCTGTGTTTTTTTCGCAGAATAAATTCAGCATTGAATATATTCTGGTTATATATTTAAATTCAATAATAAGATGAATTTTTCCACAAGAATTTATCAAGTAGCTAGAGTGAAAAAAGCCTCATAAGGCTTGTAAAAGAATTCATCCTATTATTGAATTTAATTGAACTTAAATATATAACCAGAATATAGTCAATGCTGAATTTATTCTGAGAAGAAAAAAACACAGGTACCGAGATGCAATTCGAAATTCCCGCCACTTACATAGGTAAATAGCGATGGACAGTCTTCTGTGTACTATGGTGGATAGGCAGTACTCGTTTGGTATGTTGAATTTCTGTCTACTTCTATTTATCTTCACCATATTATACTGACGAGTAGAGGTTGTATAATACGACAATAACTACGGAATCATGATGTATAATTTAGTCTGTTTTTAAGGGGCTAGCTCTGAGAGTTGCATTTCCTCGCGTTCGGTAAAAATGTGTTTTTTATGGTAGT
>NC_068982.1:29074175-29076945 GCF_001194135.2 Octopus bimaculoides
TATATATAGATACACACACACACACACACACACACACACACACAAATATACATATATAAAATGTTATATACATGCGCATACATTGTCAACTCCGCACATATATTAAAAGAAGCTAATCCACACATATTCGACTACACATATATTTATATTCTATAAAACAGCACTTTACTTGTTATTGGATGAAATTTAAAGAATAACGTTAAATTGCATTTGTTTATTTTAGCAAAATGCTTTAGGTTTCCTCTCTAAAGAAACATCATGGAGTGTTAGCTTGTTATCTTGTTTTTAAAATTAGCAGATTGAAACGTGATTTTGAAAACACCGAGAGTTTTATGAAGTCCTCCCCCGCCCTGCATAATGTGTCTTTATTTCCATTTAACATTAAACACTTCATCTTCATAACTGTGAAGAACATAACTTCGCGACGTTCTTAGAACGACTTGTATCGCGTCCACGTAAAAGTACAGGCTGCACAAAATCATAATGATTTTAGTGTGAGCGGTATCTGCTCGCGCGCGTTCGTGTGTGTGTGTGTTGAGGAGGAGATTCCATTAAGTGTGGGGCCGCCAAGTAATACAGCATGATTTTAAGTAACATAGTATTCAATCCTTAATAAGCGATTAAGTGAAAACACTGCCTTGTAAATTTACCCAACGTCAGCAATTGTTTTATATTTATTTTAGTAAAAAAAATGCAACAAGGATGCACATACTGAACCATATACGTACACATGCATACCTACTGATCAACATACATACATTCATACATAACACGGGATCAAATTCCGTCACATCAGCATATGGGAACTATTCATGTTTCGTGTAATGAATACGATCCCCTAAATCTTTTGTCATTTAATACAAGCTTCGTAAAGAAAAAAATAATAATAGTTATCTTCGGATAAATGCAAAGAAGCGCCTTGTTAGAGATAATCATAGCAATAAGCAAGCTGTGAAACCGACTTGAAATTTAACACGTGGATTTCAACTACATTACACTAAGGCAATGTATGAAAGTAGACTTAGCATAATAGGTTGTGGAATTATCTAGAGAATTCCAGGAGACTTTCGAGTTGAATCAGCATCTGTCTACGAAAAGGGTAAGGAAAATACCTCCATAGAGAGCTAGTAGAGTTTAAATATCACAGATACTCGGGTTGCAGGGCGAAACGGTTACGCCAGTAAACCTCATTCTTTGACGGATAATATGATGCACTTTCTAGTATAATCAACCTTGAAAACTGCACGGAAAATGAATGTGAACAGACCAGGATTTTCTGCCTACCACCCGCCAAAATGGAAAGAATATTGTCTAGAGTCATTTAGAGTAGAATCTGAAGTGTACATAGACAGCAAAATCGCAATGCAATGAGGTTAAATGAGCTACTTCCTATTCAATGAAGTCTATATTCCATAATGCATTTGCAGTGTTAGTACCAATATTTTGGATGCCAGAATGGACACGTGAGATCTACAATTTGAATATCACAATTAGTAAAATACTAGCCACCACTAGTAACTTCCGCATCAACAGTGATATTGACAGAACCTGCATCAAACATACTGATTGAGACAGACAAAAAAGATCGACCCAAACGATCTTTGAGTGCCGCATCGCATCACTCAAGCAACTGCGACTAAACAGAAAAGGAAGAAATGCGTTCATCATATCTTTGCTCAACATCGAAAATACGAGTATGTGAATATACGAGTATGTGAATATACGAGTATGTAAATAGCACTTAAATAAGTACTCTGAGTGTATAGATGCCCCATCTTAAACAAGCTGAGGTATCTTTGAATGGAATAACCTACTTAGACAAGATCTTCATGGAAAAATATCATTTCAGTAGAAACTTATTCATGGATACTTATCCAATAAGCTAAAAGTGATCGACAACATTAACATGGAGAATAGCCTGATAGACATATCCTAACTAGAAGGATGCATCTTTGCTGTCCAGAAATAGGAGAAATCTAGATACCCGATAAATAAGAGGTAAGGAAGTCTCCAAACCACCATCTGGTGATAGAAAATGTCAATTGTACTATACCAAACTCGAAGATATCGTCCACACCATCAGCAGTTCTAAATTGTTCACAAGGCACTACATTTTCATTGTTACTAAAACCATTTATGATATCATCCACATTAAGGGTTGTTTTGAAAGTCATACAAAAGGCACAAAAGTACCAGAATGTATCCACGCTTTTAAAAATAAGGAATTCTTGCGGAGCCCAACAAAAATAGCAACCCGATGCAAACACTATGAACAATATGCTTGATATTGTTCTATGGGACAGGAGACAACAACCATGTAATATCGTAGAAGTCAGGTGGGGAAAACGATAACATCTGTGGTAAATTAAAGTGTAACTAATAGATTTTGTATCTGAGCCCTAGGTTTTCTTTTCTGCTTCATATTAAAGGTGCAATAGATGTAACAACAGATTTTGCATAAAAGCCTCAAAATGGTTGGGTTCTCTAAGGAAGAAGAGAGGAAGCTGATTTGCATCTTCCAAATACATTTGATAGAAAGGGGATTTGTAAAACATTCCAAGAATTATTCATTGCGGTTCCCTGCAGCGAACATGAGCACACAATCGCATGTGAATATGGCATACACACAAATACACAGACTTAAAGATTACTTAAACAAACTTACGTACTAAACAGAAATAAACATCATCATATGAGTGCAAATATATTGGCACATAGGCGTGTGTGTGTGTGTGTATATATATATATATATATATATATATATATATAT
>NC_068982.1:29077159-29082204 GCF_001194135.2 Octopus bimaculoides
TATATATATATATATATATATATATATTGAAGGAGGGACTGTAGCTATGCATCGAGAATCAAGGTGTTGCGTCGAAATACATGAATCTCCTTAGGGAGGCGAATTCGAGATGCACTATCGACGTGGCCTTGTTATCATCACCCATTCGTGTCTCGGTCGAGAAGTAAGTCAAACAAGGGGATACCAACTCTCGGAAGCTCTTCATGACATGTCTCAAAATGGTAATCGGAAACATCGACTGGGACGGCGGTGTATAAAATCAACGGCGAATGACTCACCCACCTTCGGTTCGTAGAAGACATTACGTTCATCGCAGAAACTACCATGCGTTTACAGACCATACTGGATGAGCTGAACACCAAAAGATCAGAGGTTGACTTGCGGATCAATCGTACGAAAACAAAGAACATGCATCCTGAAGACGTGATACCCGGTCAGGTTGTGGTTGGAGGCGATGAAATCGAGGAGGTCGAAAGTTATGTGTATCTCGGACATTGAATGCGACATGAACAATGAGATTTCGCGGAGAACAAGATCAGGCTGGAGAGCGTTCAACTCGGCGAAGGATGTGCTGAATGCGAACCTCAACAAAGTTACTCGTGAAAACCTCTTTAACAGTATAATTCCACCTGCAATATTCTATGCAAGTGAAACGTGACGACAACGAAGAGGGAGGAAGGGCGGTTAATAATATCATAAAGAACTATGGAAAAGTGGATACTAAGAATCTCATTGAGAGGTCACATCCAAAACGAGCAGATCAGGGAAAGAACCGGCGTGAATGACGTTATCGCCGAATACCGTCTGAAAAAACTCAGATGGGCCGGACAAGTCGTACGATGCGCCAATAATCGGTGAACCTATTAAGTTGTCGAGCGGTAGCCACGTGAGCGGAAACGGCCACTCGAAAGATCTATTCTTAGATACACTGACGATATAAAGAGAATAATGTGACCGAAATAAAGGAGGAGGGCGATATCCAGAACGGAATGGATGAAATGTTGTGTGCAGCGCATACAAAGCGACATCCGACAGTGTGACCGGTCAAAGTGACCCCCAAGATGATGTAGTAAGTGAAGGCACGTGACTTACTGGTTAGGGTATTCGGCTCATTATTTCCATTCAGCTGGCAAATATGAGTTGTACCTGTAATTTAAAGGGCTAGACTTGTCACATTCTATGAGAATTCCGTTATGGGTGTGCGTGTCTGTAGGCTGTTTCGTTGATTGAATCAACTAGAACGTTTGCTGTCATAACCGACAGGGAGCCAGACCTATATATAGTGCACAAACAGACACACACCAACTTCCCCGAACACATTTAAAAAACTGCAACTTTTTTTAAACAAAAATATAACTTGCCATTTTTTAATGTAATGACTAGTTTCAATTCCGTGAAGAATTTCAACACTTTCCTATCTATCTATCTGTGTGTGTGTGAAGCGTTTGCATAAAATATGAGAAAGACATATGTGATTTTGTCACAGGATGTTAATGATGTTTGAAACATGACTTCGTTAACCCCATCATATGTTTTTACACTGATATAATTTTTAATAATTTCGTTAGTCCAAAACAAATCGTGGGTAAGTGAATATATGATACATAAAAAAATTTGTGGAATCTTATTTAGAAAACGCTAATTGTATATAGTACCTTAGTTCTTTGACAGTGTCAGCGATGTAATGACAAGATTCAAAGCTATTTACTTTACGTTGTTGTTCAAGTCTCTTGCCCAAATCACTTTCAAACCAAAGTGGGGAAAGCAAATCAGATCTATCTTAGAAAAGAAAAGATTCATTAGAAAATGTAGTTCTGAACACGCTAATTATTTTACACTAGTTGGAATGATCGCTGTTTCGAAGAATGTGGACCAAAGCTCTGCTGCCTCAATGCTGATCTGTGCTAAACAAGAACTACTGATATATAGTTGCTTCGAATGACAAAGCTATTTTCGGCTTAATATAATAAACTTGTACAGAAAGATCTTCTTCGTTCAATTAGTATTTACATCTTAAATAAGTTGATGATGTGAGGCCTTCATTAAGATAGTCCTCTTGTTTCTGTATTCTTTTCATGTTTCTATCTCTTTTGCTGAAGTTTTTTTTTTTATTTTCGTCTTATTTATGTAAAAGTTCCTTCAATTTTAATTTCTTTTTTTCGATGTTTATAAACATTATAGACCAATCCTTGTTGGGAAACATTTGGCATGTCACATATCTGAATCTTACAAGTGTTGATACCATTTAGAACATTAGTTCCGGGATCTGTGATTGAAGGATATTTAGTTAGCCACTTTAATTCACTGGTGTTGCTAATGTCTTTGAGGAAGATATCAAGAGTGAATATCCCAGTTTTTTCCCATTTATAAAACGGTTACCAGCTTATGCGATGATCGTCATCATCAAAATCATCAGTGTCTTCCTATATTATTAATATTTGGCTGCGAACTGGCAGAGTTGTTAATACGCCGGGCAAAATACTTTGCATTATTTCGGCAGTCATTACGTTCTGAGTTCAAATTCTGCCGAGGTTCGTTTTCCCTTTCGTTCTTTCAGAGTCGGCAACATAAGTACCAGTTGAGCACTGGGTCGATGTAATCGACTTTCTCTCTCTCCTGAACTTTCTGGCCTTGTGCTAAAATTTAAAATCATTATTATTATGGATTGGTACTATGTTTCATCTATCTCGAACGATGAAAGGCATATTGGCCTCGACGGTAAAGAGTTGAACGTAAGAGCTGTAGTTGAACAGTTAATTATGTTCTGAGTTCAAATTCTGCCGAGGTCAGCTTTTCCCTCCATCCTTACTGGATCAATAAAAAAATAAAGTAGTAATCAAGTACTGGGTCGACCATATAGTTTAAACCTCATCCCCTCAAAACTGCTAGCCTTGTGCCTAGATTAGAAAGTTGTAGTAGTGATGGTCGTCGTCGTAGTAGTAGTAGTAATTCCCTTTAAACTCTTTCATGCGTGTCTAAGAAACCCCAGTCATTATTATTTGTCAATCTGATGTAGTATCGTATCTATAGAAAAATGGCTCCGTTTGTATATTCTTTGTTTCTACTTCATATTTTGAAATTTACCAAATGAAAAATGCCAAAAGAAACATTTGGTAAACCTCCAAACTCCATCATTGCTGTGTGCGTGTGTCTGTGAGTGTTTGTGTAGTGTTGGTATGTACGTATATGTACATGACGTAAGTACGAATTATAATCGCCGTACTTTTAATCTCACATTAAAATCTTGGGTCGAACTAACCTTGATGTCAATACAAATATGTTAGCACGTTAATGAGCTGATATACGTGATGAAAACGTTAAATTAACTTGGCCAGTGCTGAACACTTAACGATAACCCCACCATTTCAGAGTATTTTTGCCAAATATTTCAACATACCTTTTTATTCTGCTTCATCTTATCATTTTAGAAATCTCACATCTCATACTTCAAATTTTCTTTCATTGAAAGTAAGAAAAATTCTTCGTACATTTTTAAAATAGTTTGGCAAGTGTGTTAAATAAATAAGCACGTTTGTATTTATAGAATGTTTAGATAGCTGCATTTATTATATGATTCTATGAAAGAAGCTGTGATGAACGCTGCAGTTTCGAGTTTCAGGAAGAAGAGGTGATGTCTTAAGGGACCTTCTCGGTCCTTCGACTTATATATATTTTTGATTACCTGAATATATGTGTATGTGTGTGTACGTGTATCTTGCTAATGCGTGTGTGTATATGAGTGTGTGTATGTATGTATATAATACACACACAGAAATATGCATATAATATATGAATATACCGCTGTGTGTGTGTATACATAGATTTCTCAAAAACGTGTGTATTCTTTTCAAGCAGAAATGAAAATGCTTTGAACAACTTCCTAATTACTAATTCTGTACAGAAACAAACAAAATTCAATGAAGAAAAAAAAAACAAACAAACAAAAAATGCTTTTCTTTCCCTCTTGTACGAGACAACATTTTAGCCATGAGAAGGTGCGTAGTCTTATGGTTAAGGCTGTTCAGCTCATGATCCTAAGTGAGTTAGTTCTATTCCTGAAACAGGTGGTGCGTTGCCTCCTAGAGCAAGATACTTTATTTCACGCTGCTGCAGTTTGATTACCTTTAATCTCAACTAGGCAGCTGCTGTTGCTGCCTGCTGTCATCTGTACTTGTCTGTCCGTCTGTCGATCTATCCATCCATCCATCTACCTATCGATCTGTCTTTGTCTTTCTATATTACTTTGTATATTATTATATCATTATATATTACTATATCTTTCTATATTATTACCCAATTATCCATTTGTCTATCTTACTAGCTAACAACCAAATTATTTATTTATCGATCCATTGATAAGTATCTTTTTATTGATTTGTCAATCAATTTATATATCGATGCATAAATCTATCCTACTGCTTCTTTTATCCGTTTAAAAGTTTCAATATTCAACCATCTCATCTGTCAATACATTTAAACATGAAAACCTAAGCCAACAGTGAAACGTTTAGTGATTTTTATATTTTGATATTTTTCGTATTTATGGATTCCTCATCGTTTCGTTGAATCAATTTCTCGCATATATGTATGCATTACCGCTATATCCAGAATACAACAGGGTGTATCAAGAGATTAAAAATACTGAAAGAAAAACAAAAGGTCATCCTCACAAATATCGAAAGATAATTGCAATGAAGCCGGAAACGTAGAAAACCTTAGGAAATTTAAAAAATGTTTAGATATCCGAAAAGATTCATCAGATGTTTAGTTAATGGAATAAAACAATTTAGCGATCAGAGATCAAACCGATTAAATATTAAATATTGCACGTAAGTGTGTGGTGAATAAACTTACTTCCCAACCACCTAGTCTTGGGTTCAGTCCCATTGCGCGGCAACATGGGCAAGTAATTTCTACTATTTCCCCGAGCCAACCAAAGCATTCTGAATGAATTTAGTAAACGGAGACTGAAAACAGCCTGTCATTGAAAATATATGTGTGTGTGTGTGTGTATACATATATATATATATATATATATATATATA
>NC_068982.1:29083763-29088743 GCF_001194135.2 Octopus bimaculoides
ATATATATTCATGGGTGAAGGCGCATGGCTCAGTGGTTAGATCGTCGAGCTTACGATCGTGAGGTTGAGCTTGAATCCCGGACCAGGCTGCGTGTTGTGTTCTTGAGCAAGACACTTTATTTCACGTTGTTCCAGTTCACTCAGCTGTAGAAATGAGTTGCGACGTCACAGGTGCCAAGCTGTTTCGGCCTTTGCCTTTCCTTTGGATAACACTGGTGGCGTGAAGAGGGGAGGCCGGTATGCATGGGCGACTGCTGGTCTTCTATAAACAACCTTGCCCGGTCTTGTGCCTGGGAGGGTAACTTTCTAGGTGCAATCCCATGGTCAGTCATAACCGAAGGGGGTCTCAGTATACATTGTATACATATATTTATATATATATACATTGTATATGTATATATATATTTGTGTTTGTGTGTCTGTCCCACAGCACCGCTTGACAACCGGTGCTGCTTTGTTTACGTTTCCGTAGCGTATCAGTTTAGCTAAAAAGGCCAACAAAATAAGTACTGAGGTTTAAGATAAGTACTGGGATAGATTCGTTCGACTAAACCTTTGAAGGCAGTGCCCCAGCATGTCCATAGTCCAGTGACTCAAACAAGAAAAAAAAATGACTATGGTGTGGTTAATTGTCTGGAAAATTATAATCTTCAAATTGACGCAACTTCAGACATTTCAATTAATCTAAAATTTATTCCTAACATTGAATATGGTAATGAACACATGGTTCCATATTTCCTACCACTGAATGTTTATAGTATAAACCACCTAGGGGGCCTGAATTTGTGTGGGTGCTGAAAGTTTGCTCTTTATTAGGTGGAGGCTAATACGATCAAACCAAATAAGACAGGTTTGCCATTTACAATTTACATTTAACGTTGGCTGGCAAGGCACTCCATCGCTTACGACGACGAGTGTTCCAGTTGATTTGATCAGCGGAACAGCTTCCTCTGAAATTAACGTGCAAGTGGCTGAGCACTCCACAGACATGCGTACCCTTAACATAGTTAAGGGTACGCAGCGTTATATAAAGAATGCGTCAATTCTGACAATTTGAATTACAGGTACGCCTCATTTTTGCCAGCTAACATTATCAACAGCAAGATCCCTCACCTACCAATTAAAACTAAATGAGGCTTCGTTAATGGTGTATAGGAACATTGACATCAAACCACCCTAAACAGCGTAAGGGGCAAGTCTTCGCTTTTTTTCATAACACGTGAGCACGCACACACATTGACTGTCTGCCTGTCTGTCTGTCTCTCTCTCTCTCCCTCTCTCTCTCTCTCCCTCTCTCTCTCTCTCTCTCTCTCTCTCTCTCTCTCTCTCTCTCTCTCTCTCTCTCTCTCTCTCTCTCTCTCAGCGTCAGCGTTAAGGTCAAATTATGTATTATCAACTATATATTGGTATATATGTTTGCGCAGTCTTATATATTTACACCAAAGTCTTTTTGTGTATTTAAAATATTTGCTTCGCAGCCAGGTCCATCCAGTTCCATTGCAGTTCCTGCAGCCAGGTCCATCCAGTTCCATTTTATTGCACAGCCTCTGTCAGTGTGTCCTGCTATTGCTTTCAGTCGGTCAAATCCTGACTGGGTCATTGGTACTGTACTTCCTTTTCTGTCTAAGCTATATGAAGTGATATTAGTTGAGAATCTAAAATATAATTAAACTATATAATGTTATTGTTGTGTCTGGGGAGAGTCATTACGTCAATATAATTAACACAAACTGGTTCAATTCAACCCATTTATTTAATATCCGATTGTTTTGTTTTTGTTTGTCAGAGCTCTTTCGTTGCTTCTCACAACCTTATCAGTGACTATTGACTTAGTCCGTTATAGAGACCACGTTTATTTGTTTGCTTGAGATCTTGTTGCGAGCGTGTGTGTGCGCACCAGCGTGTGCTTGTGTATGTATGTATATATGTATGTATGTATATATGTATGTATCATGTATGTACGCATTCTGCATATTCGTCTGTGTGAGTGTGTGCGTGTGCTTGCGCGCGCGTGCTTGTGTATGTATGTGTGCATGTATATATGTATGTAAGTGTATGTTTTGTGTTGTATAGTGAAACTGTACACCCCACTCCGTAAAAAGTGGTAGTAGCCAGCCATTGTAAACAGACCAGTAGCCGGTTGACGGACTGAAGGACGCAGCAGGCGGTTTGAGATATTCGTATCGGAGTTAATTTTGTCGTGTTATTTGTTAGACGTAAGTCGCTTTGTTGAATAATTGTTGAAGGTCTCCCCGCGTGGGTGTACCCAAGATTATTTATAGTTATTTTTGAATTGTTGTTTTTTTTTCCTCCCATTGTGGGAAAAATGGAGAAGGTGCCAACAGGAGACCACAGCTATGGGAGCGAAAGCTGAAGCACCGGAGGTGCATGAAGTTAAAGTCGAACCTAAGAAAATGAAAGAATGCGAAAAATTGTTGAGAAAAGAAGAAAATATACTGAGACTAACGCCGCCTGCAGACCTCACAAGTAATGTAACCAAAAGGACAGTAGATAAAACACTGAAGGTAGCAAGCAGAAGGATCGAAATAGCAACAATCGAAGCAGTTGAGGAATGTTTGAAGGGAATAAAGAGGTTGACAACATTCATTACCAGAGGAAGAAAGTATGGCACTGTGGAGGTGCGTTTTGAGACAAATGATGAAGTGATTAAGCACTCCACGGAAGTAATAAGAACAGAGGAATGAGTGATATTGCCGTTTTACTGTGGAAAACGTGTTGCCAGAGTAAGGGTTGGCAAAGTGCCGCCAGAGATAAAAGAAACATGGCTGATGGCAGCCATCATGTACAATACGAAGGAGGAGGCCAAGATTCTCATGGCCACAAGAACAAAATGAGTGAACTATTTGGGATATGGCATAGAAATGGCCATTCAAGAGAGTATAGATGATCTCAATAGAATCTCGGGTGAAATGTTTGTCTGTCTTTGTAGTGTCCTTTCTGTGTTATGGCCGTAATGCCAAATAAAGAAAAAGAAGGACGTGTAGACCGTGTTGATAGTCGTGTCTGGGCTGTTATAGTAATTATACTGTGATACGGAGTGGACGTTATAACAATCCAAACTTTTCAGGATAATAACGCTGTATGATTGGGGATCGTACTGTGCTAGATAGAACCATCCTAACGATGACTTCTTAATATAACAATATCTGTCAGAGCGACAGTCGTCGTCAAAAGACAGATACAACAGTAATAAAATACCAGCTGCTGGTCGACGGTCAGAAGGTCGAAAGTACGTGTAGCCT
The DNA here is from genome assembly GCF_001194135.2 of Octopus bimaculoides. Taxonomy (NCBI): domain Eukaryota; kingdom Metazoa; phylum Mollusca; class Cephalopoda; order Octopoda; family Octopodidae; genus Octopus; species Octopus bimaculoides. The sequence continues at coordinate 29,087,027 of NC_068982.1, forward strand.
GTGTTGATAGTCGTGTCTGGGCTGTTATAGTAATTATACTGTGATACTGAGTGTACGTTATAACGACCCAGCCTTTTGAGGATAATACTGTACGACCTCCAGTGGTACAGTGCCAGATAGAACCATTCTTTCGACGACTTCAGAATATAACAATATCTGGCAGAGCAACAACCGTCGTCAAAAGACAGATACAACAATAGCAGACAGCTTTACAACAGTTTCTGTGTGCACCTCAGTATTGTTACTTTTATTCACCATTTTCTCCGCATTCACTCAATGTTAAAAACTGGTTTCAAATTTTGGCACATGGCCAGCAATTTAGGGAAGGGAGATCGAGTACATCAACCCCAGTGCTCATCAACTGGTACTTATTATATCAACCTCGAAAGGATGAAAGCCAAAGCCGACCTCGGCGGAATTTGAACTCAGAATGCAAAGACGGACGAAATGCCGCAGAGCATTTTTCCCGGCGTGCTAACGATTTGGCTAGATAGCCGCTCAACTCAATGTTATATATTCCAATAGCGTGAATCAACCTCCCTACTGGGTGTCGCTTAATTGGGGTTACCATTGTTCTTTATCCCTATTTCACTCTTTAAAAGGTAGACCTATTATCAAAAGAATTGGAGCCGTGATAGTTTTCAGGCATTGAATCTTGGTTTACTGGAAATGGTAGTTAAGGTAAAAAGGTGAGATTTGAGAAAAATTTGGGATCCCTGAATGTGTGTCTAGTAAAAGACTACTTTGCCGTGATACGAACTCAGAATGTTATAAACCGTAACTATATATTACAAGTTCGGTGCTGTAGCGTTTGTGCTACTTCACAGTTGCACTTCTGGCGGTTATATACTAAACATCTGTTTTCTACGTTTTCCTATAATTTTTCGATTTTAATTGTCAAACTACACCGGATTCCTGAGTTAGGTTTAGTTAGTTAAAATAATCTAGAATCTTTTGATCAAACGATAAAATATTGTAAATATGTTGATAATTTGAAACATTGGTTTTTAAGCACAAAAATAAATAAACAAGTAAAACAAACATAAAAAACATGTAAACAAAAATGTTAGTAAACAAATAAAAGGTAGAATCTCAAGATGTCAGAATACGTAACTCGTTAATTTAGAGTGGTTTATTACGTTCGATAGCTGCGTCCTTGTGATGTTTCTCGGTTTCTAATTCTGACCACGATCGCACTTACAAAACGCTCCAATGAATCCTTCTTTTTCATAACTATATTCCTCTGAAATTTCCTTTTTACTTTTTACTGGTTTCGGTCACCGGACTCCAGCCATTCTGGAGCATCATATTGAAGCGTTTAGCCAAGCAAATCGACCCCCTTCACTTACTTTTTGAAAACCTAGTACGTATCTCCATTATCGTTTTAACGAACCGTTAAGTTTATGGTATATATAAAAAACCACCAGCGGTGGGGGCCAAATAAACCCACACACGATGTGTATATATATATATATATATATATATATATATATATGAGGCACAGGCGTGACTGTGTGGTAAGAAGCTTGCTTCCTTAAATGGTTCAGAGTTCAGTCCCACTGCGTTGCACCTTGGGCTAGCCTCGGGATGACCAAACCCTTCTGAGTGGATTTGGTAGACGGAAGTTGAAGAAGCCTATCGTGTATGTGTTGTATATTTATATATAGTGCCAACGCACGAAACTCTCGGACTTTGAGTCACTCTGTTGCTTCTGCTA
>NC_068982.1:29089435-29094590 GCF_001194135.2 Octopus bimaculoides
CGTGAAATTAACGTGCAAGTGGCTGAGCACTCCACAGATACGTGTACCCTTAACGTAGTTCTCGGGGATATTCAGCGTGACACAGTGTGACAAGGCTGGCCCTTTGAAATACAGGTACAACAGAAACAGGAAGAAAGAGTGAGAGAAAGTTGTGGTGAAAGAGTACAGCAGGGTTTGCTACCATCCCCTGTCGGAGCCTCGTGGAGCTTTAGGTGTTTTCGCTCAATAAACACTCATAACGCCCGGTCTGGGAATCGAAACCGCGATCCTATGAGCGCAAGTCCGCTGCCCTAACCATTGGGCCATTGAGCCTCCCATGTCATGGCTATATAAGTCTCTTTCAATCAAGTAATAATGAGAAGATGCTTGGCGGTATTTCTTCCGGCACTTTACCTTCTGATTTTAAATGCCACCGAGGTCAACTTTGCTTTTCATCCTTTTGGAATCGATAAAATAAAGTATCAGTCAAGGACTGAAATTGCTGGAATTGATGTAATCGACTACCCACTCTCCCTTGAAATCACTGGCTTTGTTCCAAAAAACTGAAACAATTTTAATTAATAAAAAGTAAAACAGTGTGTTGTAAGGTGACACTCACAGATTGTATGCATCATTTTGATAAGCAGATCAGCTTGTGAAGATAAACTGGAACCAAAATATCAAGGAAATATTTCAAGGTATATTTAGTCTATGGTTCAGTTCATGCCTGTCTTATACGATATAGATGGATTTTGGGTTTTCAATATTTCATGCTTATATAATGCGGCGAGCTGGCAGAAACGTTAGCACGCCGGGCGAAATGCTTAGCTGTATTTCGTCCGTCTTTACGTTCTGAGTTCAAATTCCGCCGAGGTCGACTTTGCCTTTCATCCTTACGGGGTCGATAAATTAAGTACCAGTTACGAACTGGGGGTCGATGTAATTGACTTAATCCCTTTGTCTGTCCTTGTTTGTCCCCTCTATGTTTAACCCCTTGTGGGCAATAAAGAAATAAGAAACGTGAGCACGCCGGGCGTAATGCTTAGCGGTATTTCGTCCGTCTTTACGTTCTGAGTTCAAATTCCGCCGAGGTCGACCTTGCCTTTCATCCTTTCGGGGTCGATAAATTAAGTACCAGTTGCGTACTGGAGTCGATCTAATAGACTGGCCCCCTCTCCCAAAATGTCGGGCCTTGTGCCTAGAGTAGAAAAGAATATTTCATGCTTATAAGGCGGCAAGCTGGAAAAATTGACAGCATTTCGTCTGTTGCTACGATCTGAGTTCAAATTCCGTCGAGATCGACTTTGCCTTTCGTCCTTCCAGGACAATAAAATAATTAGTAGCTGAGCACTGGGGCTGATGGAATCGACTTACCCCACCCTCTGAAACTGCTGGCCATGTATCAAAATTTGAATCCAATATTTCGTGCTTATAAGGCGGTGAGAAGGCAGAATTGTTAACACTCTGGCAAAATATTCTGCGGTTTATAGTCCGCCTTTACGTTCTGAATTCAAATTTCGCCGAAGTCGACTTTGCTTTTCATCCTTTCAGGATCGATAAAATAAACATCATTAGTATCAGCTGAACACTGAGGGTTGATGTAATCGTCTTGTTCCCTCCCTGAAATTGCTAGCGTAGTGCCAAAGTTTGAAACCAGTATTTCATACTTATACTTACCAGATAACGGTTTCGAAATGAACAATTTCCGTAGCTAACAAGGGCTACCAACAACTAGAATCTTCAAGATCTTCATAAAATGTAGAAAAAAAATTAAATGTCTATTCTGTACACTCTTTATTCTTTTGATTTAAATTCTAAGCGTTCAAATTCACTTCAACTTAACTTAATCTAGGAGTTATCTCCTCTATGACAGTTGACCACGAGAGTTTAAAGGAAGTATTGAATTATTTTAAATACTTCCGTCATTTTATTGGCGTGTTCTAGGAAGCACCCCCCACCACGTGTAGTCCTCACAGAATATTCACTGAAATGGACAGTTTCAGGATGCGTATTGCCACATCACGCTCGGAATTCAATGACTCGAAGCATTTTGTCCCGCGCTCTATCATTTCTTCCAGCCTTGGATTGATACTCTTTTTCTATCGACCCTGGAAGGATGAAAAGCAAATTTGGCATCGGCGAGATTTGAGCTCAGAACATAAAAAGCCGGGACAAAAATGCTATATGATATTTTTTCTGATGTTCCAACGTTTCTGCCAGTTCACCCTCCTCATAGAATTACTAAAATCATGGAATACTTGCAGTCTTGCAAAAGAGCATCAGTAATAATTGTAGTGTGTAATAATTGCAATAACTGTTATAATAATTGTAGCGCTCGTATGAAACTAGTATTTTATGGCCCTTTGTGACCCGTACATACTTTCCACTCATCATTAGCCGATCTCCTCCACTATCGACTCATCATCACCATTATCGTCATCGTTATCATCGTAATCGTAGTCATCCTCGCTGTTTATCACCACCATCATACTCAACCTCTTTTAATTATCGTGAAGTTTTTCCATACAGAAGTCACAATCTCCGGTCCACTTTCTTTTGCATGCTCTTTTGTAGCTACTCCTTTCGGTGATGTTCAAAGCAATTTTATTGATTTTTGCAGAAACTTGAAGAAACCTACTGTTTAGTTCTCAACATCTCTCTCTCTCTTTCTCTCTCTCTCTCTCTCTCTCTCTCTCTCTCTCAGTTATGTACTTCTCATCGCTCCTTTCTTACATGTAGTCGGAGTCTCAATGATCCGCAAGTGTCTTAATGAAGCAAAGAGTTATTCACAGATGGAAGAAACCGTCATCATATATCATCATGCTGTTGTGGTCAGACTGACCGCAGTAACAGCATAATGGCACTCAGACATTCTTCTCACTATTTCCCATCATCATCGTGGTGGTGGTGGTGGTCGTCACCATTCCAAATTTTGTTTACTTACGTAAACGTTTCTCGTTCCTTATCTTTCAGTTATGCCACCTCTTATATTTCAGTAAAAGAATTTCTAGTGACCTAAAATCTGTATTTCCCAAAGAATAATCATAAAAAAAAAAATAGTAAGATATACTTTAACATTTACCACGAAATCCTTACGTCTTCAACAACCAATGAAAGAGGTCATAAAGAGTAATTCCCATATTATGCTCCAATTTCTTTTCAAAATATCAAGTGATTTCCCAAACTGAACTAGAACATCTGCAAACGCGTCACTAACTCGTGGGGAATATGTTGCTGATGAAAGCGATCTGGTTTCATGTTATTTCACAAAGCGACACTTTTATGAATATATATTCCCATAATCTATTGGCTTACCATGCCTAGAGAAAATTGAAAAGAGAAAGTGTGTGAACAAACGATCAGGAAAAGACAGAAAAATGAAAAAAGGAAAGGAATATGATGTACGAAAAGGATAAGGAAAGTAATCTACATGATTGACTAAAATAATCGTTTCTAGCATAAACAAAAGTGATGGAGCCGTTGATTTATATATATATATATCCGCCCAAGTAATTAACTAATTATTGATTTTTATAGGTTACGGGTGAAATGGAAGCAAAGTTGATGTCTGCTGGATTTGATTCAGGTCGTAAAGAAGGGGAACAAATGCCGCCAGACATTTTAGTTCCACAGTCTAGCGATTTTACCAATCAGTCTAGCAATCTTACCAATGATTAATATAATCGTTATTATTATCAATTATCACATAGGAAGTCTTACAAATACAACTGGTTGACGAGAGTTTCACATCGTAGGCTAACCAAGAGTGACATAATGTCATTATAAAACCTGGTTGAAAGTTTCAGCTTTGGTTTTGTATGCTGAGAGCAGATACCTGCTGTCACTTTTGGCGGTGCATGATGAAACCAATTATCACTTTATAACAGGTGTGCGAACCCCATACATCGCATTTAAATTTGAATACGCTTGCTGTCAAAGTATCTAGAGTCATAAATGAAAGACAAAAATGGTTTATGACACAAAACAAAAGAATAATTTAATGTAAGTTAGGTATTTGTGAATTTATAAAATTAAGGATGCTACTAACTCCTACACCTTTACATAATCTTATCTACCTGCAAGTTATTCTATTCTAAGTAAAGAACATTTTCGATTCCTATTTTAAGAAGTAACCAACGGTTATAACTGAGAGGAAGAGATGCATCTCATATATATATATATATATATATATATATATATATACACATGCAAACATAAACACGTGTGTGTGTGTGTGTTAGCTACAACGTCATAGCGATATTGACTCCTTTTGCTTACTTTCGACTAGATACAGTCTTAGACAGCAATACTTGCGTTTGAATATTTTATTGGAAGTCACTCCCCCAAGATGGCAAACAACCAGAAAATTTAATAAAACAGACCTCAAGCACCAACTACTATGTTGTGAATTACAAAAGAAAACGAGAAGAAACGAATCTTTTCCTATTCGAAGTGCTCACAAGATAATTAGAATCTTGTTAATGTAAAGCAGTGGTTCTCAACTGGGGTTCATGTGACCCGTGGGGTACCATATAATCCTTGGGGATCGATATAACATTTTATTGGTGAAGTTTATGTGCAATAAGATTGGTTATCCCTCTACAATACATAAAATATTTCAACATTTTTTTTCATACAACTTATAATATTCAATTATAAAAATATAACAGGATTTTATTTAAACATCGAATAGTTATGAGGGTCCAGGAGAGTAAAATGGGACTCAAAGGGCTCCAAAGGCAAAAAATGGTTGAGAACCACAGATTTATAGCAATATTTCTTAAGGTGCGGTATGTGCTCTACGGGTAAGACGTGGCAATATTTTGTTGGTGTGGCTTACTTCAAAATTGGACCTAAGTAAATAGAAGTGAACAAAACTTGCAATAAAGTTTTAAAACTCGTTTCGTATACATACATATTATTTATTTATTTCTACATTGCCCACAGGGGACTAAACACAGAGGGGACAAACAAGGACAGACAAAGGGCTTAAATTGATTACATCGACTCCAGTGCGTAACTGGTATTTATATAATCGACCCCAAAAGGATGAAGGCAAAGTCGACGGAATTTGAACTCAGAGCGTAGCGGCAGACGAAATACCGCTAAACATTCCGCCCGGCGTGCTAACGGACCTGCCAACTCGCCACCCTGATATATATATATATATATATAT
>NC_068982.1:29095261-29102613 GCF_001194135.2 Octopus bimaculoides
ATATGTATATATATATATATATATATGTATATATATATATATATATATATATAACGTACTAAAAAAACTGGGAAGTCAAAAAGCATGAGAGTGCACACAGCTAACGATGTCAGCTTCACTGTCAGTAGTTTCATATAGCTGGGAAACTTCGTTAAGAAGCGTGGAACTAGTCAGAACATAAAAACAAAATTTGAGAAAGCTAAACTGCCTTCAGGATGCCTTCACTCATCTGAAGATCACATTCCTTGTCAACAAACACAAAATTCGGTGTCCTTAACCCGAGCGAGAAGATAGTTCCGCTCTAAGTGTGTGGAATACGGTGAGTCACAAAATTCTTCATTGACAAGCTCCAAAAGTTTGCGAATAGTTGTCTCTGGAAGATCTTTCGAATGAGATGACAAGACAGACTCACAACAGAACACTTGTGGGAGCACGTGAACCAGCAAACTATTGAAACCCAGATCAAGAGGAGGAAATGGGGTTGGTTAGGATGCACACAACGGGAAGCTATTACTAACATTATAAGACAAGCTTTTTTTTTTTTACTTTTGGGGAAGCAGAAACGAAGTGTCGGAGTGCAAAGGGATTGGACAAAAGGTTGAAAACTACCCGATACTGTCACGAACGACGGCTTGATGGCTTGATTACTTTCACCTGTTGAACAAACGAGGTAAATTCTATGTGGTCCTCAACCTGCTAGAAACAGCAGGATGCCTTCACTTGTCTGAAGATCACATTCCTTGTCAACAAACACAAAATTCGGGGTCCTTAACCCGAACGAGAAGATAGTTCCGCTCTAAGTGTGTGGAATATGGTGAGTCACAAAATTCTTCATTGACAACTATTCGCAAATAGTTTGCGAATAGTTTCCTCGTTTCATGCCCAACAATACAAAAAAAATGGGGAAAATATGTTGAAAAATATTGTTCTAGACATACAATAAGGACGGCATACTCATGTTTTTGATCATGAGCCAATTCGATCAAAACTAGCCAGTGATTAAACAATAACAACTTTACAAAACACTAGGAGGTCCAGTTTCTTTTAAGTCTATCATAAAATATGATGTAAAAGAATAAAAATAGAATTTCTTTTTTTTTTTCACATTCCTTATGCCATTAAATGTGTTGTTGAATGATTTCATCAGTCTAATTGATTATTGATTTTGCTTATGTCTACTTTTGACAGAAGAATTATTTAGAACAAAGCCATATGGGAATGTAAATTGAAAGTATGAAGGCAGCTTGATTCGAAACACACACACACACAAGAAAGAAAGAAAGAAAGAAAAGCGGCGGGTTTCTTCATAACAAACTGTTTCTATATTCATAAAACTTTTAAAAACCTATTTACGTTAAAATCATTCCATCGTTGAATATGTTATTTGAAGAAAATATTTTGTCTGAATGATTTCCTCTTCCACTTTTGTTTTAAAGTAGAAGTGGACTGCTTCTTAAAGTAATAAGGATCCTTAAATTGAGCAAAAGAAAAGCATGTCTGTGAGAAAGTTTGAAAATATGATACGCGTAGCGAAGTTCTGACCTTCACATCACACTCTGTTTCGATATTAAGTACGTCTCCCGCACTGTATATGTTTTCAATAATGGCCAAACGAGATGATATGACGCAACATATCTTGTTTACTAGAATATTTGTAAATTTTACTATAAGATTTTTAGTAATATATTTAGACAGCATGTAGTACTTTCATAATTTTAAAAGGATTATAAGGCGGTGAGTTGGCAGAAACGTTAGCACAGTGGGCGAAATGCTTAGCGGTATTTCGCCTGCCGCTACGTTCTACGTTCAAATTCCGCTGAGGTCGACTTTGCCGTTCATCCTTTCGGGGTCGATAAATTAAGTACCAGTTACGCACTGGAGTCGATGTAATCGACTTAATCCCTTTGTCTGTCCTTGTTTGTCCCCTCCTATGTTTACCCCCTTGTGGGCAATAAAGAAATAAGAAACGTTAGCACCCCCGGGCGAAATGCTTAGCGGTATTTCGTCTGTTGTTACGTTCTGAGTTCAAATTCCGCCGAGGTCGACTTTATCTTTCATCCTTTCGGGGTCGATAAATTAAGTTGCGTACTGGGGTCAATCTAATCGACTGGCCCCATCCCCCAAAATTTCAGTCCTTGTGCCTATAGTAGAAAAGAATTTTAAACGGATTATCTTTTATCTTTCAATCATTATACTGCAACCATGCTGGGGCACCGCTTTGAATTTTTAGTCAAATGAAACGAACCCAGTACTTTTTTAAAACCTGGTACTTATTCTACCGGCTTCTTTTGCCGAACTGCTAATTAACAGTGACATAATCACAACAACACCGGTTGTGAAGCGGCAGTGGGGGACAGACAGACAAACAGAAACACACACACATATATCTGGCGGGCTTCTTTCAGTTTCCGTCTACCAAATCCGCTCACATGGCTGGCTTTGGTCAGCCCCCAGGCTACAACAAGACACTTGCCCAAGGTGCCAGCCAGGGGGACGTCTTACTACACAGCCACACCTGCGTTTATACTTGAAAACATATAACTACGAGATGAACCAGAAAATAAACATTGTCATCAAATGATTAAACGGCGCCACTGCTTTTTCACTTATCAAACCCACCACCACCACCAGTGCTACCACCGTAAACAGTACCTTCATTGATATCATCATTAATGTCATCATCGCTATCAACGACTTTGTGGTCGGTCATCGTTGTCATTTTCCTCATCGCCCCCATTTCATGGTGACCTCACATAATATAGACAAAACTGTATCTCCAAAACAAGCCACACATATATATATATGCGTGTGTGTGTGGAGAGAGAGAGAGAGTGGTATGTATATATAGGTGCATAAATGTGTATCAGTGTAATACCGGATGGGCCAAAATTCACGAATGTGTCAATATTTAATAAGTTTTTATTTTTTGTTTTAAACTTACTGTACCCCAGTATTATTATATATATATATATACATATATATATATATATATATATATATTATATATATATATATATGAGCTTGGTGGGGGAAAATCACATCTAAATTTAAAAAATAATTTAAAATATTTATTCAAATTTTATATCTTTTCGTGACTTTTGCCCCACCCTGTATAAGAATAGGCGCTGAATTAACAAAGTCGTTAGAACGTCAGATAGATATATTACAAATCTTTGAGTTCAAATCTCGTCGAGGTCACCTTAGCCCATCATACTTTAGCAGTCGATAAAATAAAGTACCGAGCGACCAACATTTCCCCGAAATGTCAAGGTTTAAGCTTATGCTAGAAACAATTGCGTGCGTGTTATGTGTGTATGTGTGTCAAATTATGAAGAATAAACGGCTATAACAAATACAAGACAAATTACAGTATTGTATGTATTTCTATGTCTGTCTGTCTTCTAATATACATTGTTTTGTATTTGTGTCTGTTAGAAGTGTTTACGTCTCGTGTCATTACACCTTTTAGCAGCTGTTATTCTAATCAGACATGATTCGGTGGTCGTGCAACAGACGGCGTTGTAACAGTTCAGACTGTAAACAACATTTGGATAGAGAGGGGAAAAAAACGTCTTTCAATATGTCTTCTGTAAGTCATATAAGTTGTATCTTACTCTTCTCCTTATTGGAAATTAATGTGACAGAATTGTGAATTTTCATGTTTGTTATGTACAATTTATTATTATATATATATATATATTTTTTTTTTTTTTTTTTTTTTGCTATGATGAAGTGCCACTCAGTACTGATCAATAAGCTTTTATCTACAATGAACTTTGTTTAAAAATATTTATCAGTTCAGATCTCCGTTGAGATATAAGAATTATATGGTTTTAATTACATACATTCATTCCATAATTTAACCCGTCTTAATCAGATTATATATATTTTTCACTTTCGCTGTTTTTCTCCTTTCTTTTTGAAGTTTGCTTCCCGGCCATACGGTCCGATTGCGTGACACCTTGGGCAAGTGTCTTCTATAGCTTCATAAACTCGGATCTACCAAAGCCTTGTGAATAGATTTGGTCGTATAAATATATTTGTGTATGTGTTTATCCGTACCCACCACTCACCGCTCGACAACTGGTATTGGTTTGCTTACATCCACTTAATTTAGCGCTTCGGCAAAGGAACCCGATAGAATAATTACTAGACAAGTATTGGGGTTGATTTGTTTGGCTAGACCCTTCAAGCCGGTGCCTCAGCATGGTCATAGTCCAATGATGGAAATAAGTAAGAAGATTTTTTAAAAAATAAATAAAACAAAACCCACCTGCAACTACTCCAGAAATAATCTTTCCTTGACATTATTACAACATCCTAGGCTCAAAGGCTGTGTAGAGCTACTACCTTTCATTGAGCGATACACAATACATTGTCTCTCCATCTTCTTTCTCCTGGGTGATCAGTCATATTTAGTTGAATCTCTGATTTAGTAGCAAGCCGGTTCCAGTTAAACCGTCACGAGGAGAACTCTTTCCTACTGATCTAGTTGGATTTAGCGGGGCATACGTAGAAAAAAAAATAGCCAAAGTTTTCACCGGCAGAACAAGCGGACGAAGAAGGCAATACCAGACAGATTGGCTATGAAGGCGCAGCACATGCAATAACTGGGCTGACGCTAGTCCCTTGCAGTTTCGTTGCTTGATCCTGCTTGTTACATTTCTCAAGTGCTGCAGAGAATGTCTTCGCGACCCGAATGCGTGGGTCACTTCCTAGTAACTCGGGATCTACCTTCATCAAAATCATGCCACTGTCATTTCTTCACGGAAACCAGCACGAGCCGACGATGACATCATTCAAATACAACAATGAACTGCCAACATAAAATACTTAAAGCTGGTGTACAAATAATTTGAAAACCTACATTCACTGTAAACTTGAAAGATATAAACTCATAAAACAAAACATATTATACAGATGCATTACATGTTCTCGTTGGTGAATTATGCATCTGCTGTAAAGGGGTATGGCCTTGTATGCGTAAAAATAGTATTTAATTAGATTCAAGGCCAGCAATTTTTAGAAGGAATTAGTCGATAATACCATCGACCCCTATACTTGAGAACTTATTTTATTGACCTCGGAAGGATGAAAGGCAAAGTTAATCTCAGCGAGATTTGAACTCAAAATGTGAAGAGACGTAACTAAAGCATGCAAGGCATTTAGCACTGCAATCTAACGATTCTGCTATTCTATAGCTTTCATGCATTCTCTACATACATTCTCAATAATGAGTTCAGTTCTACTGTGTGGCATCTTGGACAAGTGTTTTCTACTATAGACTCAAGCCGAGCAAAGATTTTTAAGAGGATATGGTAGACAAACTGAAAGAAGCCCGTCGTGTATGTAATGTGTGTGTGTGTGTGTGTGAAGGCGCGTGGCTTGGTGGTTAGGGCATTCAGCTCACGATCGTAAAGTCGTGAGTTCAATTCCTGGCGACGCGCTGTGTCCTTGAGCAAGACGCTTTATTTCACTCAACTGGCAAAAATGCGTCGTACCTGCATTTCAAAGGGGCCAGCCTTGTCACACTCTGTGTCACGCTGAATCTCCCTGAGAACAGCGTTAAGAATACACGTGTTTGGGGAGTGCTCAGCCACTTGCACGTTAATTTCACGAGCAAGCTGTTCCGTTGATCGTATCAGCTAAGACCCTCGTCGTCGTAACTGACGGAGTGCTCCTATATATATATATATATATATATATATACGAGGAGTGCTGAAAGGTTTTTGGCTTTGGGTAAAAGAAAATACAGAAAAATCAGTTAAACAGAATTTTATTCAACATATTCCCTTCTCAGATTCACACACTTATTGCAGCGGTCCTTTGGTTTTTCCAAGCACTGTACAAGAACTCTGAAGGTGGCGCCTCTAACCAGGCCTTTCGTGATACCTTAAAGCCAAGAACTTTTCAGCACTCCCTCGTACGTGTGTGTGAGTGTTTGTCTTCCTCCACCGCTTGGCACCCGATATTGGCTTGTTTTCGTTCCCTAACTTAGCAGTTCGGCAAAATTGACCGTTAGAATAAGCATCAGACTTTTTAAAAAGTACTGGGGAAGATTTGTTTGTCAAAACTATACATCTTGGTCACAGTTCAATGACTAAAACAAGTAAAAGATAAAACAATATATTCATGTAGACGTAGGTAACCGGTTCCCAAACATTTTCAATAACAGACTGATGAAGTTTAACCAAATTACATGAAAAAAGCCAAAGGAAGAATAAAAAAGGAAGATTAGCATAAGCACACGTTTGCTTATGTATTTATTTATCTAATTATATTATCATTGGTGAACAATAGCTCCGTAGGCTGGATGCTTTTATTGGATCAATGACCAGTTTACTGTTTTTATCACGGCGTGAGTGATATGGAAGTAGGCGTGGCTCAGTACAGAACAAATATTGCAAGGACATCATTCACACACCAGCAATATTTTCTTTTAGCGTATCGATGTTTATATCGAATATAGATAGGTAAGAAATAGTAGTACAAAAAGGCACCAATGTTTGCTGGAAATAGCAGTCGATAACTATACGACGCTATGTAAAGCTTCACTGAAATATATACTGACAAAGATTATGTGCGCAGCGAACTTTAAAAATATTCGTCTTACCTCTAGGAAGATCACAAAAAAAAAAAAAATGCACAACCCAGAATGGATATCCAAAATGGACCTAGAATTTTAAAATATCGCTACATCTTGCAAGTATATTCGGCTGAATGCCTAACCGTTAACAACCGAGATCAGTGAAAAAGTTTTCTATAAAAATTTTAAATGTCATTGCAATACAATAGTATCACTTTCCAGCCAAATAAAGTACCGTGAAGGTAGAATTATAAATAAGAAATAGTAGTACAACAAGGCACCAATGTTTACTGGAAATACCAAATTTCGTCACAGGTGAATCAAGCGGGTAAGAACTAATCAAATTTATGATAACAACGGTACTTTGGAAAGTTTGAAACTCGGGTCCTAGATTATCCATTCTGGGTTATCCATTTTTATCGATGTTCTTCCTAATTCTCTTTATTACGATAATAATATCTTACATAGATTGGACAATACAGGACACTACAAACATTTAAGAATTGTCATTTAGTGAGTCTTTTTAGCTTTTTTTGAAAAAATATACGTTTAAAAATATATATATTTAAAAATTTTTCTACAAAACTTGGAATATTACCAATGGTTTACACCTAATTCCAGGGTACACCAGTCTACACCTTTGTATTTTTTCAGGAAAGTTTTAAGTAGGGCCGCTCACTCGCAACTTCCTTCCTACTTCCTTCCATCTTTCCTCATATACTCTTCTAGACAGGTGTCTTCTCTCCAGCCCTATCTTGCTTTTCAG
>NC_068982.1:29103732-29116617 GCF_001194135.2 Octopus bimaculoides
GATTGCCTCTGCTACGCGAGGTAGCTGAGTCATCTTGGATACGGTGATGGTGACGTCATCCGCATACGCCGAAACACCTTTACCACATCCGATTTCATTAGTGGTGCTTCCCAACTTCTCCAACCTCCGCAGCAATGGCTCGAGAGACAGAACATACAGAAGCGGAGACAGGGGGCACCCTTGACGGACTGAACGCCTGATCTCAAACGGCTCCGACAGGTAACCGTTCACCTGAACCGTGGATTTGATGCCACCATAAATGGCCTTGATCCAACCGCGGAAATCCGGGCCTAGCCCAGCCGCCTCAAGGACTGCCGCCAGGTATCGATGTTCTTCCTAGAGGTAAGACAGAAATTTTTAAAGCTCTTCGCTGCCCGCATACATCTTTGCCAGTATATATTTTCAGTGAAGCTTCACATAGCGTCGTGTAGTTATCGACTGCTATTTCCAGCAAACATTGGTGCCTTGTTGTACCACTATTTCTTATTTATAATTCTTCCTTTATGGTACTTTATTTGGTTGGAAAGTGATACCTTTGTTGTTGCAATGATATATATATATATATATATATATATATATATATATATATATATATATATATATGCTCAGACACACACGTCCGTATCCGAGGTTTTTTTGATGAACTGAATTACTTGCTCCTGAGTTAAAGTTTGATTAGTTTAGAATTCCATAGACAAGTATGGCCTGCCTTAACGTAATTCTTATGCGGAATCAGCGTGACACAAGGGCGAGGTTGTTCTTTCGAATTACAAATTCAATCTACCCAGCGGATTTCTGTACACTTTCCGTCTACTCAGTTTCACTCACAAGATATGGGCCCAATCCAGGCCAAAAAATCTTACATTCGCCCAACATATCACGCAGTAGAATCGAACCCGGAACCCCGTTATTTGGAAGTGAACTTTCTAATCATTCGGACACATACACACACATTGATACATGCGCGATCATGTGCACGCGACGAGGTTCTACATAGTTTCCATTTACCAAATGTTTGTTCACAAGATATTAGACAACCACAGAAGGTTCTTTCTCAGAGTGCCTTACAGTAGGATAGAATCAAGAACCACGCGGATGGAAAGCGGATTTCTTAACCACACAGCCATGCCTACACTTCTTAGCTAAATTCGTGGCAGCTCCTATTATGAAACTCCTCAACTGCATGTGTAATTTTTCAATGTCTTTACATAAATCTAGTAAAAGGTACCGTGGGGTGAGTGATAAAATCAGTAGAGTGACAGACAAAATTACTTGTAGTATTTAGTTACATTTAATTACCTTCTTTGCATTTTATCCTTTCTCTTTATCTCTTACTCTCTCAGAATTAATAAAAGTAGTACCAGTCAAATTGAATATGTTCTTTTCGAAATTATGTGGTTTTCTTTAACTATTTGAGAACTCAATAAATTTAGTGAAAATATTCGATTTACTTCTGATAAGGCTAGAGAAAATGAAGACGAAGTGGTAATAAATGCCAATGTAATTTTATATTTAAGTAACAAATGTTTTAAATCATTGTAAATCTTACATTCTGCTCTTACAAAATTACCATCAATGTGTTTTGTATTAATTTCTTTAAGAAATTTCTTTAAGAAATTAATAGAGAGAGAGAGTAACATGATAATATTTTCGTGGTAAAGGGAATGAAACAAATATGGGATAAAGACGAAACAGAACAATAGTCATACATAAGTCCCCTCTTTCTATCTCTCATATATGTATATGTGTGTGAGTGTGTGGAGATGGAGAGAGAGCGAGATGTTTATGTGCATACTAATCTGATTAAATATCTAGTTATTTAAAGTACATGGGGAATGCATTTTAAAAACAAAGATCTACCAAAAGTGCTCAACAAACTAGTTTTACATATATATATATTAATAATCGAAAACACGCGCGTCTTTATCTCAGAATTTGCTTCGTCTACTGAAAATGGAAAGATAGATAGAAAGATTGAATTTACTCGAACTGTAAGAACGTTCTCTGAAACTAAGCCATAAGCTGATAGGTATCAACATTCGATTAAAAGTCACAGAATTCAAAGTTCTCATGTTGAGGGCGTCAACGAGTGTGGCTTCCATCTATCTGTTACTCGCTTTTTGTGTGTGTAAGTTATATTGAAAGGAGAAAGAGACGGACAGATGGACGTGATAGGTTACGACAGGTAGGTAAAAATTTGAAAAGCTATAGATAGAATGCAAACCCACAAAAAGAAAGAAAATATAAGTTGTGCACAATGAGGAGTACGCCGAAGAAGAAAAGTAATGGAAAAGTTGACTGACGTTTCAGGTGAACACTTAATCAAAGAAAAGGCGTGAGAAAGAAAATAGGAATAGAAGTGATACCTATTTGAAGCATGTGTGTACTACCGATCTGTCTAGAAATATATTTGTATTTCTTTGCCTTGGACCTTCAATCCTTGATGAATTCATAGAACTGCCTTCGTAACATACGGTGTACCATGAGAATTTTAAACTGTCGGAACCCATTCTTCTCTACGATATAATGTTTTATCTCTTTTTCTATATGTTGCTGCATGTAAAAAAAACAAATAAAAACACAGGAAGCAACCATTCAAAATAATACACAAGCATAGATAAATATCAAGCTACATTCGCTAGATATTTATCTCTGCTGTTCTGTATGAAAAAATCGGAGAGGTGCAGATCAAAGGATGAATGAGTCCGATAAATAGCACGCCGACATACATATAGACAAACAGTAAGCAGAAGATATTTAGCACGTTACATAATTACCTAGATGTCTAATTATCTATAAAATAAAATAAAACTAAATATCTCTGAATGAAGGCGATACTATAGAAAATAGGAAAATACAATAACCGGCAAATGGTAAAGATGAAATCTAACAGTTCATTGTTCATAGACGCTGGTTGGCCACGAATGTAATACTGCTTGTTGTATTCTGTCAGTCGTAATGCTGATTTTCACTAGCTGAGCGAAATGGAGTAACAGAAATTAAAGTACTTTACTCAAGGGCACACAAACTTCCCGGACCGAGAACCGAACCCACGAACTAATGATCGGGAGCCCAATTGCATAACCACAAGGTCACGTGTCTGATTACTTAAAGTTAACATACAGACAAATAATTAAGTAGACATAAAAGCATAAATATTAGCATGTTAACTAGTTACTTATGTGCATTTTTCTTCTTATATAACTTGATATTCAGCTTGCTTAAAAATCTGTCTGAAAAGAAACAAGAAAATACTGGAGGAGAGAAACCGACAAACTTAAATCAAAATTACACAAGCTAGATAACTTGACAGATATCTAAGTAAGTAGCTGCCTCCTTGAATCGTGAACTGTCTAAATGATTGGAAACGGACAAAATTGAGAAGTTAAATAATGGAAAGGAAACTGGGACCAATACTTCAGACAAAGAAAACAACATGAAATTAAAGAGAGAAATCGAGTGTTGCGATAAGGTTTGGGTTAGTTTTTTTTTTTCTAGTTCATTTAGCTTATTTTAACAATTATCACTAAGATCATACTGGAGCAAATTTTTTAGAGTCGAGTATTTTATTACTTTTGTATCTCTGAATACTTTATTTGCATGTGGGTTTGTCTTGACAACAGCTTCTCTGATTGGATGGTCAACAAATTGGCGAATGCTGCTTTGCTTTGCTCTGGCAGTAGCCTTTTACAGATGCCTGATGTGGAATGCTTGAAAGAAATGCATCTGTGCTCGTTTTAAATGTCTCGGGCAAACTTTCATTAAGTTTTGTGAATATTTTGAAAGTCAGTTCTATAATTGCTGCCTTTTAAATACCAATACTAATGACAAGAGTGAAACTGATGCTGTTTGTCTTCCAAAAACATTAGCATTCACCTCTTCTAACAGAACATAAGCTCGTTCAATTTTGCAGTACAAAAAGCAAAGAAAACAATAAAAAATCATCAAATAAACGAGGAGACTGTTGTTTACTTAAACGATCTTGCAACCTCTATCATTTACGACCTTATATAGTTTTGTAGAACATCAAGTGAAATTGATATGTTCAACTTGTAGTTTTCTTCATACAGTCTATAACTACTGGTATGTTTTCTAAAATAATTTAACTTAAAGAATGAAATAAGACAATAATAGTATTGTAGATGTAAAATTAATATTAGCATGATGCACATACAATTTACCTGTCTTATGATTCGATTCTACTTCATAAGTTTTTACTAATTTTTGGCAATGTTTGGTGCCATTCTTTCTTCCTCGTGAATTTTGGTTTGTAATTTACAACGGAAAATCCAGTTAATGTAAAAGATTGAATTAAGGCTGTGAGCTGGCAGAACCGTTAGCACGCCGAGCAAAATACTTAGCGGCATTTCGTCTGTCTTTACGCTCCGAGTGCAAATTTCGCCGAGGTCGATTTTTCTTTTCATCCTTTCGGGGAATAAGTATCAGTTGAACGATGGGATCGAAATTTCTGGCCTTGTGTCAAAATTTGAAACCGATATAAAAGATTAAATTCTATGAATTTTTCGATGATGAGGAAACGTCTACTAAACATTTATCGAAACCATCTATTTTAAAAGTAATTAAACTTAACTTACTCTTCATTTATATATTCTTTTATTCCATGCTTATAAGACTTATACCTGATTTGACATGCATAGTTTTATTAAAATTTTCAAACCTGTTATTTAGGAGAAGAGCATCAAGGACGCTAATTCTTCTTCATGTACTATCTGGATGTGTGACGAGCCAACAAATGAGCCCATTCAGAGTTACGTGATAAAAGAGAAACAGCAGCCAAATTACTTTCAAATTACATTCTGTCATCATAAAAAAAGTCTAAGGCAATTTAGATTTTGTAGTACTCGGTATGTGCAATGTCATGATTAGAATGCCTAAAAGGGCCATCCAATAGAAGTTCACCTGGGGTAGATAACAACACCAGGGTTTGTATAATGAGGTGAACTGAAACACATCAAATACTTTATAGAAATTTGTGACAACTTGTAGGACTTAATTTCAAGTGTTGTACCACAGAAACAGTTTTCGTCTTTGTGTGCCACAATCTCTTCACCTGGAATTTCAACCATGTTTCGTGGTCTGCTACCACAACAGCTCCTTTATAGGATCCAGTTAGCTCAAGACATCATCAGGAGGAACCACGTCCGGTTTCGGCCCCTACTCCTCTACCGTTTTGACGTGGCGGAGCCCCCCCTTTCGGAGGTGTCTTCTTTCTTCTATTCCCTGGCCTCTTCGATGCGCATCAACGAGTGTTAGCGTCCGACTGAATGTCTTGTCAAATTCCCCTTTTTTATACCTGCTGCTAGGCTCCAGCAGGCTGCCCCAACAAGTTGTCACGTGACACTGTCGAAATTTCCTGCTGTTCTTTAATTTTCTCAATTTCATTGATACCCACTCTATCATCATATGGTATTGAAAAGTTTTTGGTCTTAAACACATCTTTTTTTTTTCTGACCACAGCGGATATATCTGGTTTCCTTGCTTCGATAGTATGATTGACGTCTACAGAATAAAATCTTGTAATTACCATCCGTTATGACAGCCTCTTGACCGTGTTAATACCACTTTCCTGCCACTTCAAATCCACAAGTTTTGTTAACAGCGCACTGTATGTTGTACCAAAGCATTTAGGACTGCATTTATATTCTTTTTGTGCTAGCTTACCGCTTTCACTTACAAGCTGGTTTATACTTCGTTCTATTTGTAACACATTATTCTTTTATACGTTTCAGCCCTAAGACTGTGGCCATGCTGGAGCACCGCCATGATTATTATTATTATTATCATTATTATTATTGTTGTTATTAAAAGCGGAAGCTTCTTGAAACGTTACTGTTACACTTTACTAATTGTTCAAGCGAAAGATGAAGGGAAACAGCAGAGCAGTATACAAGAAAACATTCGTAAAAATAATTATTCACCGAAATTTGAGTGGTTGCCAAAATGTGTAAGAAACTGATTCAGGCACTCATCTTTTCAGCTGTCACATACCAATCATGTTATATTCATCTATTTACTTGCTGTTATTTATCAGTTCCCAGTCTGCATTAACGATAGTAGCCTTCCTGGCTTTTACATTTAAGACACAAAAGATATGAAAATATTACGTTTTTGCACGTTAATATATCACGTGGGTAAAATAATAGATGAATACGTAAAACATTTTCTACGAATTAAATCTCAGTGTTTAATTATATTTCCATGTGTTTACGAACATTATTGCTCATATATTGTCACGCTGCTTCCTTTTTTAATCATTTGAATACTTTTTTTACGAGAAACTCCAAGAGCCGATACAGGAATCTTCTCTTTCTAATGAAATACTTTATGCATTGACTAGCTTGGTCACCATTTTCTCCTCTTTCTCTCCCTCTGTATCTATTTTTCTCTCTTATATGTGCTCTTAATCTAATCAGTCTAAGTCCTAATCTATATAATTTCATATATAATGTACTTCTTTTCAAATGTTGTTGTTCTGTGCGTTAAGAAATTTTACGATCCTGAAAATCTTGCCGTGGTGCAATTTCTACGCTGATTACTATGTTATATATTAAGAAATATTCCGATATAGAAAAAATAATGCAATCACTTTTTTCACGGAAACAAAAGTGAGCGTTTAAACAAGCACTCTAAGTATACATAAAAAATAATATTCCAGAAATACGCAGGAATGGACAAGAGTGCAGTAATATTATAGTCTAATATTTACATTACAAGATGATGCTTGCTACTGGAAATAAAAGGGAGTAGATCATCATAATCAGAAAACTGCTTCAGTGGTCAAACTGAGCTCCATATCTATTTGTCTTGTAATGTTTTTTACGTGCACAATTAGGATCATCAACAACTAGTCACAGACCTTTCTTTAGTCAACTCTTTAAGTATATTTTGTTGCATTAAATTAAAGTGTGAAAAGCTCCTCTATTCTCTTCTTGCTCTGAAGCTTGCTCTTGTTCCAAAAGCATCAGCTTTTCATTAAATAAAATTTCCGTATGGGATTCTAGCAACTACATCCTTTACGACCTATTCAAATCTTACATTCTTTACTAGTGCCCGAATACCTTGAACATATTAACTTGCTGATAGCATAAAAATTGATAAAGTCATGGATACAGTGTGCTCATATGCTTTCCAAAACACCGTTCATGATTGAAGATTCTATATCATCTCACGATTCGGTTATGTTACTCACAGCATTTATAATGCTGAACGTTTTCATTAGTCTCTCATGCTCCCGTTCAATTTTTTTTAATAAATTGCTTCAAGGCTCTTAGAAAGTATTCCTTTAAGTTAGCTATCACACCTTGATCTTTTAACTGAAGCAAAAACGAAGCAGTATTCTTGTGTATATATATATTCTACTTCTACATTATCCAAAAATTCATTTAAATTCTTTAGGTAGTTTGGTGCATTGTTTAATTTCCATTGTTAGAAATGTCACACCAGGCACTGTATTTTTTCTGCAGCAGAAAAAATAAAGCAGTCTGTAAATAAGTCATAATGAAAATTTTCTCGGTGAACGGAACAGATGTTTTAGCATTTGATCTAATCTTGTTTTTATTGCCAAGTATTGTGTCCTCAATGGACATTCCGTACTTTAACGCTTTTCCCCCGAATCAAACTTTTAGTAAAACCTCAAATTTCCTTCCCTTTTGCAGCTCATTTTCACACTGCTGTCTTTATTTCTACCTAATGCCCTTTTTCTAGTCAATTTGAATAAGGCAACGATATATATCAAAATCCAACAGTGACAAAGATAGTCAAGAAAATCTACATCAAATAGTAAACCAGTAGAGTCCGATGAAAGAAGTGACATTTTGCGTCGGCCAAATTATTGAAGTTGATATTTTAGATGGAGTGAAGTAGGAATGATAAATGATGAAAGCTGCACCACGTAGGAAGGACTACTGTATGATTGAATTTAGTTATAAGGTCAAGAGCGAGAATGTTGAGAGAAATGAAAACTCAGGTCTGTTGAATTAGCTTAAGGTGGGGGAGGGAGAGGATACTTCAATGCCTCGAAAAGCAAGTTGTTTGAGAGGGGTAGGTGCGGGCAGGCGTTGAAAAGAATACTTAAACAATTAAAAATATAAAACGTTTGTTGGAAAATAAAAGCAACAAAGAAATTTAAAGACCTGAATTGAGGGGCTGTATTCAATAAAAATGTAAAGAGAATGGAACAGAAAAATGAAGAGAGGAATAGTCTGACGGATTAAAGTGTCAAATTAAATATATATAATTAGAAGAATATTATACATATATGTGGATCGTGATTTAAGATTTTAAGTTGTTAAAATTTACCCGCTTTCCGGAAGAGCAACATGAGGAACCATGTCCAAAATTAATGGTCTATTTTTTTGCATATTTCTTCAAAATTTCAAAACAATAACTTTTGTAATGCATAACATGTCTTTACTTCATCATATCTCGCATGTTGAAATATCTGCCATAGATATGATCAGTATATTTTAAAACTTATATAGTCTCTATAGGATATCAGCTGGACATCGACTATGGCAACACTAAAATTTACAGTTAATCCAGACATGAATTGATTTAAAAAAAAAAAAAGTCTTTTCGAGCACTTAGCACGAAAAAAAAAATTTTATTGATGATATATTTCTTGACAATTCTACTGTGTCTGCTGTATTTAGAATTACATTGAAAGATATGAGTGTTAACTTCTTTCTTTCTTTCATTTATTTATTTGTGTCTACTTATATAATTTGTTTTCGGTATTTGAGTTATTCGAAGTGTCTGTTTCTCGTTTAATAGGTGTCTAAATATAATAGATGTTGATGGTAAATAAATCTGAAGAAGAAAACAAATCTCTTGTCAGAACAGTATACATAGTTAAAAAATTTAGTAGAATAAATATGAAACTTAAAAGTACATAGTGATATCATCAAGCTAATTAAACGTCAGGTTATGAATAATACCTAATTATTTTCCAATGATAGATAACGTATGATAGACTCTAAAATAATAGGTTGTATGTATGCTGCTTTAGAGAGTAACAACTGGATCAGTAAGCACACTACACTATTTAAACAGTATACTGTACCTTGTAACTTAAGGAAATTAATATAATGTAACATCGCGTTGAATCTCTTAGGAGGAAATTCAATAAGAATGATCATGAAGCAAATGACTAAATAATAAACTACAACATTTTCATTTTGAGTTATACTAGAAGATAATTCAGTTGTTATTTATCTTTCAATGATAGGAGTAAATGTATTGTATTGTGATATTACTTTCACTACATATAGACATATACTATTATAACAGTTATGTTACATTATGAGACAACCAAAGTACAAATGAAACTAAAGACAAAGCAGAACAACAAAAATGTAAACTAAAATAAAGAAAGCTTCTTATTAATTAGTTGGGGTATTTAACTTTTTACTAAGCAAAAGCAATTTCTAAAGTCTACACTGTCTAGAAATTTCATATATTGTAATAAAATTTTTTTATCAAAATGTGGTTTTGAGACATCTTTTATTATTGAAGATTCCGACTGCAGAAAACTAAACTACTTTTCATTCACAGCGAAATTTCGTTCCTTCCTACTTCTCACTCTCTCTCTTATACTCTTTGACGTTACTTTCAACAAACATATCAGTAAAAATATTTGTCCAAATTATAAGTTTAATGCAGTTTCAGCCAAATTATGTTGAATCCAGTATTATTTCATATTTTTAGGGTGTTGTTGAAGAAGTAGAAAGCTTCCGTTAGTCAATTCTTAGGCTGAGATCACTGTTCATGTTATTCTAGTTCAGTTGATGGACGGGTATAAAAATAACATTTCCGCATCTCTGTACATCTGTAATTGTATGTTTATAAAGGTTATTAAATGTACAAACTTATAAAATCGACGATAAAGTAATGCACAGCAAACAATAAATTAGGCAGTCACATATGTTCGAACCTACAGTAAGATTTTTGGAAATGTTTTTTTTTTAATACATATGAGGTGTGCATTCCAGTTCACAGACATGCAAAGTTACGAAACCAACTGACATGTGTATATACGATAAATTAAAAACTTTTACGTGGCTAGGTTAAATCAACATAAAACCCGATTTCTTCATAAATTCTATCTTTGAGTGCTTGCTTTTATTTCGAATTTATTTATTGAGTGACTACTACTGGACGAATAAAGATACAAAGAAATTAGGCTCATCATATAAAAAAAATGATTCAAATGGAGAATCGAATGTGTAAAAATTATATAGCAAACAAGAAAAACAAAACAAAAAAAAAGAAGAAAAACGCACGGAGGGCGGTTTCTGCAAGTAATAACAATTTTCTCAAAGATACAGGTAATAAAAGATGCTATTTTTTCATTAAACATTAACAGCTTAAAACAAGGGTAAAACCTTAAAAATGAGTTTATTATCAGTTAAATGCATTCAGTTTCATTTCTAACAGTTCTTAAATGTGTGACTGACTTTAATTTCAAGTGTTTAAGTTAATACTTGTTCTCACAGTGAGTAACTATTTATTACCAAATAATATCTCTTTCATAATCTTTCTGAGCACTGTGAAATAAATTTTTCAGGCTCTTGCTTTCATCGTGTAGTTAAAAAATTCATTTTTTACAAACTGAATGTATTTAGTAAGAAATTAGAGAAAAGATTTAATTACTGCTACATAACATATAATCCGTATTTATATTTCAATCTTAATATTTAAATCAATTTGAACAAATTTATATAAGATGAAAAGCAAAACTGGGCTGAATTTTCATTTTACTGACTCAGAAACTGATATTAACTGAATTTTAAGATATTATTTTGGACAATTTTCTTATAAATTACCAACTTCAAATCTATTCTTCATTAAAAAGTTCTACAAAACTATTAATTCATGAAACACTTAAGAATCGAGTTTCTTTATGGCATGAAAATAAGTAGATAGTATGAATCTAGGACACTTAAAAGACTTAACTCTAAGTTTTTATTCTTTGAAATTCGGATTAATTTCAACTTTGGCATCCAGATTTATATTTGTAATATATTTGTTTTGCTTGCGTATAACTTTGTGCAAATAATAACGACCAGTTTCCCCACTTAGTCATTTCAAGAGTCTTCTCTAAAATGTCAAAACATTTTGAATAAAATCAATATTTTTGTTTTGTTTAAGGCGGCGAGATGGCAGAGTCGTTTGCACGCCGGGCAAAAATTGCTTAGCGGCACTTTGTCCGTCTTTACGTTCTGTGTTCAGATTCCACCGGGGTCGACTTCGCCTTTCACCTTTTTGTGGTCGATAAAATAAGCACCGGTTATGTGAGTCAATGTAATCGACTTACCCCTTCCCTCAAAATTTCAGGCTTTGTGCGTACAGTAGATAGTTTTTTCGTAAAGAATCATTGTTGGACGAAGAGGTGAGACTTGGTTACAGTGCACTTAAAGTTATGCTTGTTTATTGACGCAGGAGTGGCTGTGTGGTAAGTAGCTTGCTTACCAACTACATGGTTCCGGGTTCAGTCCCACTGCGTGACACCTTCGACAAGTGTTTTCTACTATAGCCTCGGGCCGACCAAAGCCTTGTGAGTGGATTTGGTAGACGGAAACTGAAAGAAGCCCGTGGTATATATATGTATATGTATGTGTGTATGTGTGTGTGTGTGTTTGTGTGTCTGTGTTTGTCCGCCCAACATCGCTTGACAACCGATGCTGGTGTGTTTACGCCCCGTAACTTAGCAGTTCGACAAAAGAAACCGATAGAATAAGTACTAGGCTTACAAAGAGTAAGTCCTGGAGTCGATTTGCTCGACTGAAGGCGGTACTCCAGTATGGCCGCAGTCAAATGACTGAAACAAGTAAAAGAGTAAAAGAATAGCGCAATATTTACTATGAATGATTATGAATAACAACGAAAGATACGGTTTTCATTATTATTTTCAGATAAAAGAATCCAGACGTGTCACACAGCGAAATTAAGATATAGTTTCTACACATAAACATTTGTTTCATGTTAATTAACTCCTAGTAATCATTAATGTTTTGCTATTTGTGAACACAGTAGGATGCTGTTCAGATTTTAAATATCCGCAACACATTACTACAGTGAAATTGCTTTTAAAAGTATAAAACAATTATAGTACACACATGCATATAGGTGCGTGTGTATGTATATATATATATATATATATATATATATATATATATCCTTATACGAGAATGTTGTTGACAGTATCTTCGAAGTTCCGGCTGGCTGGGTCATCATTCCGACGATGGCTTGACTGGTCGAAACTTCGAAGTCACTGTCAACAACATTCTTGTATAAGAATAATAAATTTGTACTCTACAAAAGTATAGACTAAACTATCAGATTAATGTAAAATTGTTTTTATTATAACTGAACATTGGACAATAGCCATCCTGGGGCACCGGTTAGAACGGTTTTTGTCGAACAATTCGACCCCAGTAGTTACTTTTTTAAACCTGATAATTATATCGTTTTCCTTTTGCCGAACCGTTAAGTTACGGGGACATAAACTAACACCGGTTGTCAAGTGGTGGTTACACACACACACAACAATATATATAACAAAACTGTCCGATGAACGGGAAGGTGAAATTCTGAGTAACAGCTTTTTGTTATATTTCTGCTGCTTTTAAATAAAGCATATTACTCTACCTCTGGTATTTGAGTACTCTTTTTTCCACCTTGTTGCACATTTCATGTGCTTACTCCGGTATATATATATATATATGTGTGTGTGTGTGTGTGTGTGTGTGTGTGATGGGTTTCTTTCAGTTACCGTCTATCAAATCAACTAACAAGGGTTTGGTCGGCCCGTGGCTGAGGAGAAAACTTCTTATCACACAGCCACACCTGCGCGCACGCGTGTGT
>NC_068982.1:29117133-29118026 GCF_001194135.2 Octopus bimaculoides
ATATATATATATATATATATAATTATTATTATTAAGCCCTAAATTTAGCTTTCGAAATATTTTGAAACGTTTCCTCCCAAATGTACATATTTTAAATGTGCAGGTTTTCGTCTTAAAAATAACAAGCGTGTGTGTGTGTGCGTGCGTGTGTGTGTGCGTGTATGTCATAATAGTTGAATAACCTTGGAGAAAATATTTGGTTATTGAAGAAGGGTTTTGTTGTTGTTGTTGTTGTTGTTTTTTATTCTTGGAGAAAGATTTGTCTTCAAAAATAGAAAATTTCTGATTCAGCAATATTGTCCAAGTATCATTTACAATAAAACAACCTATTTTTCGTGTTCTGTGAAGAGTATGATTAACATTGTGGAACTCTAATGTATTTCGAAACCTCTTATGTGACTGTCTTTGGTGTGTGCGCGCGTTTGTGTGTATGTATTGCCTTGGGATTTAACATACTTCCCAAGTTTTACAAAGGACTGACAAAACAAAACAAAGAGATGCCAAATAATATTATATCAACTTATATTTGCGTGTATATGTCCATACACGTGTAAGTGTTTTTTTTGTTTTATTTATTTTTATTTATTTTTTGTATGGCATTTCTCGAAAATTACCAATTAAATCTCTCAGCACTTACATTATAATAAACACATAAACAAGCATTGAAACTTAGAGGATGTTAGTGTGTGAGATATTACTATGTTTTTATTTTATAGGATTTCCAAGTCCAAAATAAATATAATACATAGATGCATGCATACATACATACATATTTAGGCACAAGGGTTGCTGTGTGATAAGAAACTTGCTTCCCAACCACACGGTTCCAGGTTTCAGTCCTGTGTGTGTGTGTGTGTGTGTGTGTGTGTGTGTGTGTGTGTGTGTGTGTGTGT
>NC_068982.1:29118731-29121712 GCF_001194135.2 Octopus bimaculoides
ACGACGGGCTTCTTTCAGTTTCCGTCTACCAAACCCACTCACAAGGCTTTGGTTGGCCCGAGTCTATAGTAGAAGACACTTTCCCAAGGTGCCACGCAGTGGGACTGAACCCAGAACTATGTGGTTGGTAAGCAAGCTACTTACCACACAGCCACTTATAAAATAATAATTAAAAAAAGATATATATTTATATCTTTGTTTTGAAAATAACGAGCGTTACTGAAGCTATTGTTAACTAGCCAATCTATGACCCCCCCCCCCTGCTAGGACACCTTTGTATGCATAGGAGTAATATTTGCCGTGAACTTTTCATGTTACATATTCGAGGCATTGTCAATACAACATTGGAGACTCCTCACTTTCTGCTTAAAACATGATTCATTTTGTTTAAAGATAATTATTTTCCTATCTGGTTTCAATGTCTTCAGATAAGGCACTTCTGAAATGATTTATTACATTCTCTTGTAAGATATCATGTCCTTAATTTTTTGCTTTTTTTCACAGCATTCTGTTGCTTTTTATTTCCAACTTGTTGTTTGCTGGTACCTCTCTCATTCTTGTTACTCACACACACTGTCTGTCGTTCTAAACTCTCCACCAAGTATTGTATATGCATCTTATTTTCTTTACTGATTAAAAATAATTTCATCTTCCCCAAAAATACACAACTACGGCTTATCTTCTCCGCAGTATTTGAAAATTATGTATTAGAAGCCTTCACATAGAATGGAGTTTAAAATGATTGGTTGACTTGAAGAAAAAGCATAACTTAATCAAATATAAACTTGAAGAATAGATGACGTTCTGAGTAAACACACACACACACACACACACACACACACACACACACACGTACGCACGCACGCACATGTGTTTACACACATGCGCGCCGTAGACAAGTAACCTTCGTTTTCTGATTAGGAAACCGGAAATATGAATTTTAGTCTCGTTACAATTTCCCTTTCCTTTTATTTTTTAACGGGTTTTCCTTACCCTTTTAGTAATTCGTATGATTTCACATCCTTTATTGTTGCGTGGTTTCTTTGGACAAGACATTTACATCTAGTTTTTTCTTCAGTTTTTTCCGTTTTCAAGCAATCGAGCTGTGGAAAATTAATCAACAGATATAATAGTAAATTACCTGCAGTAAATTATATCTTCCATTACCTCAACAAAATTCGAAATCTTAGAAACGGCTATGGCTTATAAGGTGAGTAACCTGGTTTACACCTCGGTTCAAGTTTATTTTATTTATGAACACCACTAACTCGCTTGGTCAGAATGCACTTAAAGTTATGCTCGCTTGTTGACCACAAGGCAATATTTACTGTGAATGATTATGAATAACAACGAAAGATACATTTCTTTTTCCTCTCTTAGTTAAATCTAATTCAAATGCTTGACTCGATTCTATATTGTAGTCAATATACGGAACAGGTATATAAGTTCCTGGGGATAAGTATAACTAAATATCAACAATCTCATTATCTTGCCTAGTTCATAACTCTAACACTTTGATGTTCTCTTCATCAATTGCTCTAAAACTTTGTGATTGCCTAAAAAAAAAATTGGTTGGGGAAGGTGACCTAGAACAGTTATATGCTTTGTATTGTTCAAAGTATCAAGATTTTAAAATGATTTATAGAAATATACATGCTCCAATTTAAAAGAGAACTTTACTTCAGTTAAACAGACCATAAAGTTTATAAACGCTGATTGATATACAATAATTATTTTGGTGGAAAATATTTCAGTAGGTATAAAACGAAGGAAATTGCCAAGTTAAAATATTAAATTTGCATTAAAAGCAGAAACTAAAGCTTCTAATGAGAAGTCATGACCTAGAATGTACTTTAAATATTTCGTTAATCTTAGTTCCAGAGTAGGGAAGCAAATGGCTGGTCATTGGTCAGGGGATAGGGGGATGCTGCTCTACAAAACATAACTTCAGTAAATGTAAACCTCAAGAATGAGTGAAGTTATGTATAAACTCTCATCTCTCACCCACACATACACACATTATGTTAACGCAAAATAGGTCTGTGTATGAGGGCATTTCATTGTGCGTATCAGTGTGAAATTAAAAGTGTAGGTTTGTGTAGGCAGATGTATACAAGTCTGAAGATAATGGTTTTAAATTATAATTAAGCCAACCGAAACAACTTAACGAGATGATGATTAGTAACAACTAATTAATTATCATTTCATTAAAATTTCTTTAGGATTAGGTCAAAACCTATCATCCTTTGTTTCTCTCTTTCCCTCTCACTCATTCTTTATCCCTCTTTTCTCTCTCTTTCTCTCTCTCATTTCATAAAACTTTCTAGTTAAAATTTCTCTTTATATCCAATCACATTTGATTCTAAAGTACAAATGTATTACATAGATGTATGTTGTCTATATATATGTGTATATATGCATACATACAGGTGCACACACACACACACAAACAAACATCAAATACACATATACACATACACGCAAACACACATTCTATTCTATGTTATATTATGTATCTATCTAGATGTGTGTGCGCGTGCGCGCGCGCGCGCGTGCGTGTGTGTGTGTGGCCAAGTAGTTAAGAAGTTCGCTTCGTAATCAGAAATCTCCGGATACGATCCCACTGCGTAGCATCTAGGGCAAATGTCAGTTTTTGCAGCCTAAGGTCGATCCAGGCCTTGTACGTGAGACTGGGTTGACGGACAAAAAGTGTAGAGAAAC
Organism: Octopus bimaculoides; assembly: GCF_001194135.2. NCBI lineage: Eukaryota > Metazoa > Mollusca > Cephalopoda > Octopoda > Octopodidae > Octopus > Octopus bimaculoides. Next base: position 29,121,453 of record NC_068982.1, read on the forward strand.
TCACCGCATGGATTGGACTTGTAACATTCTTGTCACACACTGTATCATGTTGATTCTGTTTGTGAATTATGTTAAGAGCTCATGTGTCTGTGGAATGCTTATTCAGCTAATTCATTTGGTCGAATAAGAAATTACTCATATACTTACAGCCCGAACCGACAGCGATCCACCTACTCTTCCATCCCCGCGTAAACACACACACACACACACACACACACACGCACGCACGCACACACACACACACACACACACACACACAC
>NC_068982.1:29122756-29123825 GCF_001194135.2 Octopus bimaculoides
CTGTACATTTAATACCATACAAATTTCAAGTGGTGTTGGCTGATACAATGTGATATTTTAAAGAAGGGTGGGAAAAGTCCCACATTTAGAATCAACTGTATGGCAAATACATCAACCTAATGATGATAAATTTAGAGAGCAGCTGTTCAGAGCAGAATTTCAATTTCGTATCTAAAATTGGTGTATCTCAATAAATAAAGTCTATTGCTTGTTATAGCATTTATTAGTTTCATCAGTTCAGTCAAAGATCTTTCAACTATTTGACTGTTCCCTACTCATTCATTCAAGTAATGGTATTCTTAAGAACAGCGAGTAGGCTTCAAGCGCTCTTTTCATTAACTTGAATTGACAACATGAATTATGAACTAAGCACAGATTCGAACAATCAATAGAATGATCTGTGTATGTTTGTATGTATGTATGTATGTATGTATCTTTCTATCTATCTATCTATCTATCTATCTATTCATCTGTCTATCTATTTGTCCACTTATATATCCATTTCTATGCGTCTCTCTCCATATGTCTCTGTCTATCCATATATTTATGTATCAATAATTTATATCTCTCTCGGTCTGTCTATTTAGCTATCTATCGGTTTATTTATCAATCTAATTATCTATTCAATTATCTATCCATATATCTATATATCCATGAATATGTTTATCTTTTTCATCTACCTGTCTCTTTATTTATTTATAATTTATCCATCTCTCACTCTCTCTCTCTCTCTCTCTCTATTTATCCAATAGAAACTTGGGTAAATAGATGAATGGATAAAAAGACAGCTATTCAGATATAAAAGACTAACAATGAGTCATAAATTTTAATAGGTAGGCGGACTATGTGATTGGTTAATATTGGGTGCTGGGTGGCTAACGATATATGTATGTATATGTAAGTTTTTTTTTTTATATTCTCTCTCTGTTTATTTCATCATGTTCCCGTTTGTTGAAGAGTGTAGGCTCGAAACGTAAAAGACTTTCTCACCTTCCCGAGCGTCAAACACTTGCTTGTCGTTTATACAACTTTGTCTTTTGTTTTCCAGTAAATTTCAACTATATATATA
>NC_068982.1:29124957-29131617 GCF_001194135.2 Octopus bimaculoides
ATATATATATATATATATATATATATATATATATATATATATACATACACATATTTGAGAAAACGTACACATATTCACACACATAAATACCTATCTCTATGTGTGTGTTGGATGTGCACATGATCTCGTACACTTATACACACATACCAATATACTTAAATATCATCTCTGACTACTTTGTTACTGCTAACACAATGCAATCAATCACATGGGGAGAGTGAATGAAATTGTAAGATAGGGATCGAGAGAGAGGGAAGAGAGTAACAGCTAGATTGTGAGAATGCCAGACTAGCCAGCACTCTTGTGTGTATGTATAAGAGCGTTTGGTATGTGCACAAACACATACTTGTGTGTGTGCGTGTGTGTGTGTGTGTGTGTGTGTGTGAAGAAAATATGTGAGTTTAGGTGATATACAAATAGCAAGTTAGACGAGCAGGGAACATCGTAGTATGATTAAATGGTAGATACATTGAAGACAAGTCGTTGGTGGGAAGTTCAATGGCTGCAGTATTTTGTTGAGTGAAAAATTTTCTCTTCAGCAAATAAAATTTGAAAATTTTGAATTCAGAAGTCAAGAATGTATCTATTGTCTGAGCATTCCCGTAAATGTATTGAGTAAACATTCGTTTCAAGCACAACTGAAGTATTTTACGATTATGAAATATAAATGCAATCTCTGTGAAGCAAGATTGATTGTGTGTTATAATGTGTAATAACAGCGAGCTGTAACCACGTTTCTTAATACATAAATATAGCAACGACAGAAATTATAGTTAATCCAACTAGTTATCACACAGTTTTAACCTTCCCTTTCGAATCAATTTTGGCTTTCATCGACTACAGTCTTAGTGCAATATTTACTAGTGATATATCTATATTGACTCAATTGATTGTATCCACTTTCTAATAAAAATTTTGCTTCTTGTGCCCACTCAAAAGGAAACGAATAATTTGCAAAAAGAAAGTTTCTGACCAACAAAAGAATAGAGTCAGTGTTAGTTGTTCTTAGTTGGTTTCCGAACCAGGTATCAATATTTACAATACGATATTGCCTATGACAGTTATTTACACAATTAGCTACTTTTCAGAAACCTTAACATAATGCGGAGATTGATATTGAAAGTTGCTGTCTTCTATCACTTAACCTAATGCTATAAACACATGAGTCAACAATGCCCAGTAAAAAGACGTCCTCTGTACAGCTTTTATGTATCTCACTTCATTTCTTAAGTATAGGCTGGACTCGTTGATAGCTTCAAAAATACTTCAAGAACACTTTAAGAAAACCGTCAGTTAAAATCGTTTGCGAATTGTTTGAAAAAGATTCTTTTATATGAATATTTCTTTTATTCAAATGAATGAAATGGATGCAGAAAGGGAAGTCCATTCAGTAAGCTATGAAACGAAACAGCTTTTGTTCTCTTCAAAACACTTTGCACGTCTAGAAAGAATGCAACTGGCAGAGGTTCAAAAAAAATCTCTATTGTGTCAGCATTTTCGATGAAGTTCGTAAAGAATCTCTGACAGCATAAAGAAATGCATTGAAGTCAGACTCGATGTAAACAATGATAATGTTAGCAAATTAATGTGTAAACGGTGGAGTGGGGATAAGAAACAGGGAAATTAGAAAGGACAGCTATGGGTTAAGGTAAGAGAGATAAAGGGAAAATAACTTACACAGCTACATACATACACACACATGCCTACCTAACCCTGCACTCACATAGATACACACGAATATACGCATACATACATATATATAGGGGGGGGGGGCGTGTGCATTGTGCGCGCGCGTATATATATATATATATATATATATATATATATATAGGGAATAATAAATCTGAGTGATATATATGTAAAAAGTAGCGAGCTGGCGGAATCATTAGCAGCATTTCGTCCGTCTTTACGTCCAGAGTTCAAATTCCGCCGAAGTTGGCTTTGCTTTACATCCTTTCGGGGTCGATGAAATAAAGTACCAATTGAACACTGGGGTTGATGTAATCTACTAGCTCGTCCTCCAAAATTGCTGGCCATGTACTTGTAGGATTCATATATAGGCACAGGTGCACACATACACGCACATACACATCCTCAAACACATATGTACACATGCAAAATACAAACTTACTTACACATACACACACAACAGACAAGAAGCGAAAGGCTATGCGTGCACAAAATCAAGTTGTGTTTGTATATGTAAAATAAACTTGCGAGGTAAAGGAGGAGAAAAGGAAAGAAATAATCGTTATTAACATCTACATTTGAAAATTAAAAGAAAAATTATAAAGCTTAAAAGCAAGACAAAGAGAATGACTACAATAGCAGCACAAGATTCTGAAACTGAATTATTTGTCTTGTCTGTAATTATTGATTTAGTATAATTCAATGAAACGACTTGTATAAGTCAACAGGGACAGAAAACGAAAAACAAAAAAGCAGGCATAGTTATACGTTTAGCTAGTTCGCTTGGTAGCTGTATGGTTTTGGATTCAGTCCCAAATGCGCGGCGCCTTGGCAACTATCTTCTACAGTTTTCCGCGGGTCGACCAATGCCTTGTGGGTGAACTTTGTAAATGGATATGTGCGGAAGCCCATAATACATAATCCAGTCTCTCTCTCTCTCTCCATTATATATAATAAATGCGCCCTTTTAAAGCATAGCCTGGCTCATTGGTCCGATTTCAATGGCGTATGTGTTCCCCAGCTGGATGGGACGCCAGTCCATCGCAGCGTTACTCATGTTTGCTAGCTGAGTGGACTGGAGCAACGTGAAATGAAGTGTTTTGCCCAAGAACACAACACGTCGCCCGGTCCAGGAATCGAAACCACAATCTTACGATCATGGCGCTGACACCCTAACCACTAAGCCACGCGCCTCTACACACACACATATATATATATAATAGTTTCAAATTTTGTCACAAGGGCAGCAATTTTGAGGGAGGGGATGAGTCGATTACATCAACCCCAGTGTTCAACCGGTACGTGTGGAGGTGCGTGACTAGGACATTCGGCTCACTATCGTAAGGTCGTGAGTTCAATTCCCGGCGACGCGTTGTATCCTTGAGTAAAGCACTTTATTTCACGTTACTCCAGTTCACTCAGCTGGCAAAAATTAGTCGTACCTGTATTTTAAATAGACCAGCCTTGTCACACTCTGTGTCACGCTGTATCTTCTTCAGAACTACGTTAAGGGTACACATGTCTGGGGAGTGCTTAGCCACTTGCACGTTAATTTCACGAGCAAGTTGTTCCGTTGATCGTATCAGCTGGGGGGGCCTTCGTCGTCATAAATGACGGAGTACTCCTTTTATGTATATATATGTAAGGCGAGCTGGCAGAATCGTTAGCACGCTGGACGAAATGTTTAGCGGCATTTCGCCCGTCGCTACGTTCTGAGTTCAAATTCCGCCTTGGTCAACTTCACCTTTCGTCCTGTCGGGATCGATAAAATAAGTACCGGTTGAATTCGTGAGATCGTTAGAGGCTTGGAAAAAGAAGAGAAAGACATTGAATTTTGCGGAAGCAAGAAAACCCCAAATAAGAGAAATCAACTTCAATGGCATTGGTATGTATAAAGAAATTTTAACAAGGGAGGGACAAAATGTTAAAGTGTCTCTTCTCCCAGGAAAATTGCAGTATGAACGTGAAAAGGTCATCTATTATAGAACTTACTCTGTAAAAGGGAGGAAAATCTGTATAATGGAGGTTGGTCTGATTGAAAAGGCACTGCAACTAATATGGAAGGAGGTGACATACCTCAACAAGGCAAGTAAATTTGGAACCGTGAGGTGCACTTCCGAGATGTAGACACCACCAGGCAACACTCTGCGACACCAATGAAAACGGAAGAGTGAGTGCTTCTACCTGTTTACCTTGGAAAACGTGTTTCCAAGGTAAGGGTAGATGATATTCCCTCGGAAATTGGTGTATCCTGGGTGGTGGATGCAATCATGCCAGGGGTAGAGGATAAACTCACTGTTCTACAAGCGATGTATACCCCGTGCAAAAATTGGCAAGGGTAGAGCCTGGAGATATCAATTCAGGCCTCCCATGAAACCCTAGAATTACTTATTGAAACTGTTTCCATAGAGGATGTTATATTAAGGGTGAAAGTGGAAGGCAGGATCCCACGTTGCTACAAATGTGGCCAAACGAGCCACTTTAGGGAAACTGCCCCCCACCACCTGCAGAGAATCGCAAAAGCTCCGAAGCTGTACCTCTGCTGCCAGCAGAAGTCAACAAGAAGATTGAAGTAGAAATAAGTGAAGAATGGAAAACGACAGGAAAAAGGAAAAAGCGCAGAAGAAGCCAAAAAGTAAACAGACTGGTCGCACCAAACTCCCACGCAAACCCTCTTTTCCCCACCCTCTCCCTGAACTCCCCCACCCTCTCCCTTCCCCATCTGACAATAAAGAAACTCGCATACACATCCAAGAACCTCAAACTGCCCCGACTCTGGAAACAAATAATAATACCTGTTTTATTTGTTCCATATGGAAAACAAGGAACTGAGAAACGAGGTGGATAAGTGGAGTGATGTGAAGTGGATCAACACATTTTACTGTGAGCTACTTCCAAGGTCTTGGGCATGTATCACGACAAACTCCATGAATATGAGGCAGCTACAAGATTACAAGGATGATATAAGATGGGCCATGATGAAACTGGATATTACTGAATTTCCGTCATACGTAAGTCATGCCAAATTGTATCACTACGGAAAAGGCGTTGAAAATATTTTTTAAAAAAGAAAAATTGTAAAATTGAAAAGTTAAATGAAGCCAATCGAACGTGGGGTCGATTAACGACATTCCACCTTTCATTATTATGACATTTATTCATATTATAGTATTTTATTATTTATTGATTATATTATCATTATTATTATTTATTACTCATCCCCATCCGATTATTTCGCCACATTCATTGTGCTATCCACTCTAATTTGATCCCCTGTGGACAATAAAAAATCAATTAGCTCACACTCTCTCGAGTCTTGTTGTGAATTATTTACTTGTTGTGGATTGTTTGCTTTTTGTTTGATATTGTGGTGAGTGCTTTTGGTATTGCTGGAATGTCTGCAAATTGTGTGTTTTTTAAAAAACTGTTTGTTGCTTCTTAAAAGCAACTTGTTTTGAATTCCCCCGCAAGGGGGAATTATTACTGTTGATCTGTTGAACTGTGTATCTGCGGCTTAAAGCCAATTTTTATGGGGCGTGAGCCCAAAATTTGTTTTGTTCGGCGTTGGCCGATTTTTTCTTGAAGACTCAATGGAGTCACCAAGTAACATTATTTTGGATATGCCAAGTGGTTCAATGTTCAAGTCAGCAATGACTCCAGTCAAAAAGAATTCGCCAGCGGTGTCACCGAAGAAATTGTACTTCGCAGCAGCAGCAGGCGAAAAGAAAAAAGAATTGAATATAGATAAATGTGAGCTTGCCAAGTTTAAATCTATTATGAAAAAGGAGGGGTCAGAAGTTCAGGTGGCTCCCTCCAACAGATTTAACGGAGACTACAAACCGGAAAATAATTATTTATAAAACGTTCCATGTAAAAAAAAAAAAACAAGAAAATAGACCAACTAACAGAAAATTCAGAGAAGTGTCTGAGACCTATCTGGCCAGACATAACACATTACAAGAGCTAAACGATTCGCTATAATTGAAGTAAGATTCGCCACGGAAGAAAAATCCAGGCAGCATTCCACCAACACATTGACAACTGAGGAGGTGGTTCTGCTTCCCACATACATGGAAAGAAGAACATCTAAAATTAGAATTTCAAATATCCCACCAGAAGTGGACGCTGCCTGGCTGGTGGCAGCTACAACCTTAGACTTGGAAGAGAAAATTACAATCCTCCAAATATATATATGTGTGTGTGTGTCCTGTTATTTGTATTTGTGTAACTTTCTCCGTTTTTTCCGTCCTTGTTTTCGTATACATTCGCTGCTTTCTTGCAATGAATCTAATGCTCTTAGCGTAGTTTTACCTTGGGGCTGACCAGATTGGAGCAATCTCGAGTATAACCAACCGAAATTGCAAAGATAATCTGGAACTCGACTGAGGAAAGAAAACTCCGAATGACCCGTCCTTGTTTTCTTTGTATCGTCTATCTGGATGTTTTGCGTTCTTGTTCCATTTTGTGTGTATATATATATATATATATATATATATACTTAGACACACGCACGCACACGCGCGCGTGCTTTTAGATTGTTGAGCTCTATATTCCTGGTTATGACATACAGCAGGTCAGAAAGTTACCGACGCTTGACTCCGACTGTTGCATTTGGTAATATGGACGACTCTTTAGACATGATGGCTAGAAATGCATAGCCTCTCTTATGCTGAAGCTGAATACATCGTCTTGGTTCACTTGGTGATGATAAAAAAAAGCAGAACGAAATGTTATAGCGTACCCTGGAGGGGAAGAAGAGTTGCAGTTCATCGGTGCAATATCAGCTGTGGTAGAATGTCAGCATTGGTATAAAGCATCAATCGCTTGACCGAGCATGTATATGTATGTGTGTGTATATATATATATATATATATATATAAATAAGCGACAAGGGTATCCAAAGTTAATGCGACTCCATTTATTTAAGCAATGAAACGATCGTAATGCATTAACTTTGAATATCTTTGTTGC
>NC_068982.1:29131758-29132386 GCF_001194135.2 Octopus bimaculoides
TATATATATATATATATATATATATATATATATATATATATGCTTGGTCAGTCGATGTTTTATATCACTTCACGTATGCTCGATTTATCAGGTAGTTGGTCAGAATATATTTTAATCGGAAATTGCACCTGGATCTCACTGTTTGATTCGCAAAATTGTTCAGAACATATTTTCGGTAATGAGAAACAATTATATTTTACATTCTAAAATTTCGGCTAATTGTTAATTTACTACTATTAAGTGTTGAAATTCTTGTTATTTATGTAATGGCAGCACATTCAACCTATTTGCAATTCAGAATCTAGTGGCACACAAATATGCACGGAAACTTGAAATTCGCATTCCATTACATGAAAAGCCACAAAAGTTCTAAATACTTGCATAAAACTAACGTTCAGAAATAGCTACATGTACCCAATACACACACACACACACACAAAGATACACTCACAATGACACACATAGACGTACACATCACACACTCATATTTATATGCCCTTTCGTAAATGAATACACGTACAGAAATACACACACACAGATATACATACATACATGCATATACATATATACGTATGCATATATATATGTATATATATATATATATATATATATATATATATATATATAT
>NC_068982.1:29135206-29136960 GCF_001194135.2 Octopus bimaculoides
ATATATATATATATAAACCGGACCGCTAGTTTAATCTTTTTAACATATTGTCATGATTAAGAGTTACTTAATCTCGCTACAAAATCGTAATATTGAAGTTATTACAATTCCAAATATTTGTGGCTGCCTATTGGATGACAACTTCATAAGTGTCATAACTTATTAGTTCTCACATATGCCGGGAATGTAGTAGACGCTAACGAGGAAGATCTATGCAATCGCTAGACATGGTAACCAAATTACCCTCAAGTCAAATCTGACTAATATGTTAGAAGAAAAATAACATATTGCATAATGAAATCCTGGGTGTGCTTTATCTGGAAACAGACAGGATAGTCGTAGCTGGAACGCCTCTGACAATAACTTATCGGCAAGTTGTTACACGATTTTCTGTAAGTTACAGCATTATTAAAGCAACCTATTTGTAGTTAGTTACATCCGTAGGTCTGTCATAAAATATATAATTGTGAACGGTGCTGAAAAGTACCTGGTTTTGGGTAAAAGAAAATACGGAGGGATGAGTTAATTATGATTTTATTCAACATATTCCCCTCCCAGATTCACCTACTTATTGCAGCGGTCCTTCGGTTTTTCTAAACATTGTAAAAGAAATCGGAAGGCCGGACCTCTAACCAGGCCTTTCATAATACCCTTAAAGCCAGGAACTTTTCAACAGCCCCTTGTAAATAAGGACTATCCCGTTATTTGGTTACCAAACAGTTGTTGTGACGGTTGGTGGTTGTATTGTTTTAACCTCAAGTCATGATCATCCTGGTTCTTATTTTAAGTACATCGTACATTGGATATCACTTTAAGACGGCGGAATGGAAGTTAAGGGAGATATTGCAGTTATTCCTAGCATGTGGATGGACGACGAAGAAGTTTCCTCGTTGACTTGTTTCCAAAGAATTGCCTTGTCAAATAGAAGTGTCTGTCGTAAAATTGGGAAGGTAAATAATAAAAAAAAAGGCTGACGAGAAACTACTGAAATTACAATTTTACAGTCATTGTTAGGATGGTCAAAGACTTGAGTATGACAAAATAAATAAATAAAAGTATGCCACTAAAACTGCTGTCATATGAATTTGAACCATCAATGTTTTGGATTGAGCATTCATAACTACTATTGCACTAAAAGTCAAAATTTAAAAATACGCTAATATATGCGATTATAAAATTCAAGAATATATTCTTGTCTCAAGGTTGTATTCACTCATTTTTGTAAATTGCTGTGTTACTTATAAAGTTTTGCTTGTTGCTACTACTAGGTTCTTTTCCTCATTACTAAGAGTCCTTCCTTTCTCTAAGATACAACAGATTTGGCGACGAGTTTGAGATTACCCAAAACTACTAAGAATATCTGTCTATTACTATAATGGAGAAAGCTGCTTATTAATTAGGTATGTAACAATTACTAAAAGTTCTAAAAGAAAGCAATTATTAAAGGGTTGACTGTCTGGAAATATTTTTATAAATTCATGTTCTAAGAAATTTCCTATCATTTCGATTTCTCAACTTTATTGAATTTTTTAACTCCAATTTCTCGTAAATTTGAATATTCATTGCATCCACTGCTGAGTATTTCATTTGCAAAGTCTCTCGCTTTCTGTATCAATGTTTTTATTTCAAGTTTTAATTCAATATTTGGAAAACCGACAGTCTATTCTATTAATGTATACGTAATGTAAAAACATTATTTATTGAATGAATTTTTTTTAATACACCGGTATAATTTTTGTAAAACAATAATTCTA
>NC_068982.1:29138232-29141374 GCF_001194135.2 Octopus bimaculoides
AAAATGAAAAAAGCAAATAAAACGAAGGTATGGAGATTAAATACGCTTTACATCGCTTAATCAGCCAAATGAGTAAATGTAAACAACGGAATACTTGTCAGTGATTGGTTGAAATTATTGAAATAAGACAATTTTTTACATGAAATAAATTCGAATACAAAAATATTTTTCTGTTCTATAACACAAAATAGATAAGTATACGGAGTTTGAAAGTCTTTCCGTACCAGAAACACTACGTAAAACATTAATGAAAAATGTGGACCCCGTTTTAAAATAGATCCCTCGTCTCCACCCCATCGGAAAAATTCTATCCCATAAATCCTTATATACCCTGAAGCCACAACATCTAAGCGGTATTTGTACAAAATTTTGTTTAAATGTATCCATTTTTCTGAATGTTATGAGGCAACAAAGTTAGGGTCGTATACATCTGTAGTAATGATCTTTAATTTATACGATTTTTCATTTCATGTTTATTTCATTCATTGTTTGCAATGTTCTCTCTCCCCCCTTTCTCTTACCCTCTCACATACTCTCTTTCTCTCTCTCACACACACACACACTGCAAAGCTTACATGTGGGCTGCTGAATTGAAATCTCTATGATACTTTGAGGGCAAGGTAAAACTTGACAAACTGCTTCTCCCTTTGTTGCACTATCGTGATGTTTGCTTAAAAAAGTGGGTACAGTTTAAGAAGAGTGGTCCCGGTGCGCGCACTCGCGCGTCCGCGCTAGGTAGTCGTGAGTAGTCGATGCTACAATGCAAATCACTAGATGCGCAAAGCAAGTTAGTGCTTTAGGGTTAGTGACTTGCATCGTAACATTGACTACTCACGACTACCTTGCGCGAGTGCGCGCACCGGAAACAAAAAGTGATTATGACTGTGATAAACTCATGAAAGGCAGTATTTACTAAGCAAGTGAACGCTATTAAACAAAGAAATAATTAGACGTCAAATATCATAAAAATTATTAGTATTGGGAATCCAATGTGAAAATATTATCAAGGGGCTAGCAGAAAACCGCCCGGAGGGCGATCTTTCTGCTTGTAAAGTTAGTTATCTGAAAGGTAACTGTAGATACCAACAAAAACAAATCTACTGAATAAGAACATGCAAAAAAAAATATAACAAATTACCGATGGCAAAACCACTCAGTACGACAACGATTGACTGGATAACTGGGGTCAGTTTTAAGCAGCAATAGACCTAATTCAAAGCGTCTCGGACGCAACTGATCGAGGTGTTGACCAAGCAAATGAAAGTTCACTCGCCCAATAACTCTTCTTAGCAGATGCATGATTCGGGGTGATCTCACTAACTTTGCCCCATTAGTTTATCTGACCAATAAGAACAGCATTTCGTCCCCTCCTTCCTTACTTGATGTCATTAAGTTGGCAAATTCTCTTGGTCGTTGACCAGCAAACGCTACGAAACAATCTCCGCCACCACGTAGAATCATAAACAACATTCATTTGACCTGTGCAGGACACTAAATATACCACTAAGATACCTTTCTTTTCTTTTTCCCTCATTCTGGCTCAGCAATTGGTTAATTATATGGTCATCTACGTGCAGGAAACCAGTAATAGAGGGCAGAGTCAACCTGTCAAGTATTTATTGACCGGTTGACTCAACATTAATTGAATCTTACTTTCTTTCATTTGTACACTTTGGGGTATGACTGCTCATCCATATATCTAAAAAGAAATTCTAACATTCAGATGGATATGTCTGTATACATTTATACATACACGTGTATATGTGCATGTATGTAAATATTACTGTATATTATCGCCAAATGCACATCTTTCGTGTGCGTGTGTATACACATACAATACTCTTTTTCTCTCTCTCTCCCCCATACTGAGAGAGATAATCACCAATCGTATATATATTTGTGCGTTTTAATCTATTCTAACAAAATTGTCTATGTATTCACTTTTCGCCACATCCACTTCGGTTCAAATGTCAAGTAAAGGACATATATAAGATTTTTATCTTTTCTATAATATATCGTATGATGTTCAATCCAGCCAAATTTTACGTCCCCTCTTCACTATCAGCAGTTTCTCCTTTTTATTTCATTTCTTTTCATTTCCTTTTTTTTTTCTTTTTCCTATTTATTTTGTAGGCGGGAGAGTGTTTGTTTATCCATCAAATATTATCCTTAAGTGATAAGATGGTCGACTGCCAGAACTGATAATACTTTCATATATTCTCTTAAACTTTAAAGCTCTTCACCACCACCATCGCCTACCCCATCTTCCTTCCACCCAAAATACTTCACTTTATTAAGTGCAATTATCTGCTGCTGCAAACTTAAGCGTCTTGCGCAACTTGAGATTTTTTTTTTTTTTTTTTTTCTATAATTTTCTAGCTTTCTCTCTAAACTGGCATCTCTGAAATACTTTCGTACTTAAAATATTTATACGTGACAATAGACCTTTGACTCCGCTGTAAAAGTACTTGGCTTGAAATTCTAAGTAACAATGTCACAGCTGGTCTCCTGGAGAGAGGATTTCGAATTCTTCGTTGAAAATAAAAGCATAAATGGTAAACAGATCCTTCAAGGCAGGTCAAATTTATCAGTGCTAGTGATTTGTTTCAATATTCTTCGCAAGATAAGTGGAATTTGTACCTCTCTACGAAAGTGAAAAAGATGAATGATGTTCCACATTCTATAAGAGAACATGTGGTTTTATTCACATCTCTTAATTTTTCTATTTCACTTTTTTTTTTTCACATGTTTATTCTAAGTGGAACAGCTTTAGAGAAATGAAAATCATAAGTTGTGTGGTCAAGAAGCTAACATTGCCGCCACCTGGTTTCTGGTTCAGCCCCACTGCGCGGCACCTTGTGCAAGTCTTCTACTATACAACTACAGGCCAACTAATGTCTTGTGAGAGAGTTTGGTTGGCGGAAAACGTGGCAGACCGTCGTGTGTGTTGTTTCCCCCACAGCTACTTGACAACCGATGTTTATTTGCTTACATCGCCATAACTTAATTCAGCAAAAGAGAGCGATAGAACAGACGCCAGACATTTAAAACAAAGTACAAGGGTCGATTTGTTTAAACCCTTCAAATAAGAAATGACTTGCGGAAATAGACGGTAGACGAAGATGAGTCTTCTACCATTTCT
>NC_068982.1:29142294-29157404 GCF_001194135.2 Octopus bimaculoides
AACATTTGTTCGCACAATTCCTCCAAGAAGTAGTCCGGAATTACATATAGGGAAACGTCAACTTCTATGTTGTACTGATTGTGTAAAAAAAAAAAAAGTTTCCACAAAGGAAAACAATTCGCCCCTAAACGGGAAATTCGCACAAAAAAAAAAAAACGAACCTGCTAAAGCAGGCAATGTATTTAAAAGACACAGAAAACAACAAAAGTTGTATAACAGTTCAAAAAACAACGGTAATCCCAAAAGGGAAAACTTACAATTAAAAGAGAGCAGGAAAAAAAAAAAGGACGTTCAGTAAAAGGCACTGAAAAATAATGACGTTTTTTCATAATCTTTTGAATTCGTATATATTTATTTTATTATAAATGCAAAGCAATACCACATACTCGCCTCCCGAGTTTCGTTTTCCATACAGTGTGTGCGATATGGTCGGTATAAAAAAAGGATCGAAGATCCTTCATTTGGCTGGTTTTCTGGATTCTATAATGTGCATATTCCCCTCTAGACAGGACACCGGGATTACTCATGCCATCTGGCTGAACTGGAGCAACATGAAGGAAGTGCTTTTGCTCAAGACCATAACGCATCTCCCGTCCACGAATCGAAACCACATTCTTACAATCAACACTCTAATCATTAAGCTGCGTGCCTCGTGTACGGTATAGCATTAGCAATAGTTTTCTCAAGTGTCTAACCTGATATCTCAAATGTCGGTAGTAAAACAGGCATTTGCAATGATATTGCTCACTTCGTGGTTTTCAAAGTCTGCTGAAATATTCCTTCGATTTGGCTTTCCTCATGCAATGTTTTCGATGATTTGGTGGACGTGCGTTTCTTTTCCTCTTTCTTAGAAAAACATATTTCTGGGCTTTGGTGCAAATCTGTGTATGCTTGTAATGTCTAAGCATGCATGCTCTCTTAATTCTAAAGTTACCTTATTAGTTGCAAGGTTGTGAAGGAACGCTACCTTTCTTCTATTTTTTAAACAGTTTGCAAATTTTTATTGTCCCGGATATCGTAATCATTTCTAGTGTATGAAGTGAGTTGCATTCTCTCATCTAGAATCAAAGTTCAACCATACATTGCTCTTGACGGATTGGTACGGATCTTGTTGCTCCAATTATAATCGTCAGTGGTCCATAGATATTCTCTTTCTCCTTTATTTTTCTGACCCAATAAGTGTCCAGAGAGCAGCTAGTTTCTACAACAGAACCTTTTTTTTTTCTTTGTAGTCGCGCACATCATGTATGTATGGCATGGCAATGTATGGTTATCTGAACTAGTGTGCATGGGTGTGTATATATTCATTGCAGATATCATCAGGTCAATAGGTTTCTCCGATTTGTGCGGTAATTATTCTTTCATGTAATTGTATATCAATATAGATGGGAGTTTTTGTTTGAATTTAGTTTACTGCGCTTTCAGTTGATTATGTTTTTCATTCATTACTCTAGTTTGTTTATAATCAGTCATTGCTCATTCGTATAATAACATCATGTTCACCTTTCAATGGTCGTACCCCGTGTTATTTATATCAAGTCAGAAGAATGAATTCACTGGTTTAGTTTGGTCTGGCTTATGTAATGTGCTATTTTGACGATCTGTGCGGATAACTTCAAGCTTTTTCTCGACGAAAATAAGTTTCTGCTATCATCTAGAACCCATGTTCAACTCTTGGTGGGTTGGTGCGGATCCTGTTGCTCCAGTTATAAGCGGCAGGAAACTATAAGTGTATCTCGATTTCAAACACATTATCGGTTGTCTGCTGTCTTTGTGCTTGTCCCCATCACCGCTTGACAACCGGTGTTGGCTTGTTTACGTACCCGTAACGTAGCGGGTCGGCAAAAGTGACCGATAGAATAAGTACCAAGCTTAAAAATATGAAAATACTGGGATCGATTCATTCGACTAAAACCCTTCAAGAGGGTGCCCCAGCATGGTTAAAACAACTAAAAAGATATCCGTTTGATATCGAAATTCAACTAGTTGGAGTATTTTAGATCTATCGCTTTCATGTTGCCAATAAAAAGATTTTAACTTTTTTTTTTTTTTTTTTTTTTTAGAATTGATACAGAGCTTTGTTCAAATTCAAAGGATCATTTAAATTTCTCTCGATTATTCCTCGACCTTCGGTAGCAGGCCCCAGTTTCCTGTCCAGCCATTGTGTAAATAGTTGTAATATTACGTGTTGAATTTTCTCCGTTTGATTACTGCTATGATCTTCCGCTAAAAAAGGTGCTTCTTCACATTTATCAGAAGATAAGCGACTTTTTACCAGGCTTATATCAATAGAAAACGTTTTAGGGGATAGTATCCATCGTAGAGAGATGAATAGCTCCCTTATGCTGACGTGACCGACTCCGGCGCCGTTATGTAGGCATGTATATTTATGTCCGTCGGTAAGTATTAATGTATGCCTATGGATCGAAGGGAAGTTGGTCGTGATTTATAATTTCAATGTATTATTCATCTTTATGTATTATTCTATCTCTCCATTATCCCGGTGTCCCTTTTCTTTTTATTATAGTTTTGCTTTATATTTTCATTTTTTTTTCACCATTTCCTGCCTTCCTTTTTACTTAACTCCCCTCTATCACGTTCTGACGTACATCCTTTGTCATCTTCTGGCACCTCTCCCTCTCGTTAATTATGTCTTCATTTCTGTTTTTTTTTTTTTTAAATATGAACGGCCCCTTATTGTGTGCAACTAGATTATACAAGCACACCTTAAAGGAAACCAAACAAAGACAACAAATGTTAGGCGCTGTTTGAATGGGTAACGTACAAGAAAGTATCTGTTAGTTGTCCATACCTTATATATATGCAAAATGTGTGTGTGTTATGAGTTCATAACTCATGCTTGAAAGCACACAATATATCGGTGATAGCAAATATTTTGGGGGTTATTTATTTATTTAGGCACGCCAGGATTAAGCAATCTAGAAACACTACGCTTCTGTTAAATTATTTGGGGAATTTAGGTAATCTATTTTCTTGGGTTGGCCAAATTTTGCAAACCACGACCGACTTTTTATTCAGTGAATCAACAGTCTTTATAAATCAATATATTGCCAAACGACAGAGAATCTACAAGGGAATCGGGGTATACGTTGCAGTTTTGATTAATAGTTCAATCAATGTCTCCTATTTTTACCCTGCTTATACTATTCAGAAAGGAATATGCGTTACAGCTTATTTCTCTCCCATTAAATATGAGGTCCCCTAAACACACTTGGTTCTTTAGTATAACGGACTGAGCCTAAAATGTCACCTATTTCATTAAGTAATAAAATAAGGCGGTGAGCTGACAAAATCATTATCACGTTGGGCGAAATGCTTAGAGGTATTTTGTCCGTCTTTTCGTTCTGAGTTCAAATGCCACCGAGGTCGACTTTGCCTTTCATCTTTTCGGAGTCGATAAAATAAATACCAGTTGAACACTGTAATCGATGTAATCGACTAGCCCCGTTCCCTTTAACTTACCGGTCTTGTGTCAAAATTTGAAACTATCAGTAATAAAATTACTTGTTTCAAGCTAGCCGAGATAATTAACTTCCACCCACCACTAGAAAAGCCCCTTCGTTTATATTACGAACGCACTTTGCAAAATCATAAGTGTCATAAATTTCCAGCACTCGCTTCAGTCCTGCCTTCAAAGGACACTTGCTAACATTTGCTTCGTTAATATTCAACATAATGAACTTCAGTTTGAGAAAAAGAAAAACAAGCCTATGATAGGATTCAAACTTCGTTCTTACCACTTGCTGTGTAGTCGTCAGATTTTACGCTTCAGTGTTAGTTTTTCCGGCATCTCAAATTGCACACGATAAATTTTTTTTCTCTATTATTATTATTATTTTTTTTGTTATCACCAGAAGATAATTCGTTACTAATTGATGTTTATTTTTTGCTTGTTTGACTCGGTGAACTACAGCTTTGCTGGGTTGCTATCTTGAAGGGTTACATTGAACAAATCAACCCCAGGATTTATTTTCAAGTTTGGTACTTATCTTATTAGTCTCCTTTGCAGAACTGCAGAGTTATAGGGATGTAAACAAACTAACACTAGTTGTCGAGTGTTCGTAGCAAGTCATAATTTCACGTAAAGGATAATTTCTAACACAACGACAGATCAAGGCATATGATATCTTATTCTCTTGGACATAAATGAAATAGTTTATCCTTCTAGTATTGATGACTAAATAATCATCCAACAGTATAAAAATATTCACATGATCATTAATCCGTGCAATTCAAATACTAATCTCACGAAAATGCTATTTTGAAAGTAGTTTGATTTCATTAGAAACTTTGAAACTGAAACTCTATACAAAAGGTTTCGTTTAAGATAACATCACATATTTTTGCAGTGATAAAATCAATTATCTCGATCAGTTCATTTCGAAAGTGAACCCCGATTTCATATTTAACTATGTAACATTTAGTGACTATCCAAGTGTTTTCTTCCCACGTAACCTTAATTGGCTTATTGAATTCTGCTGAAATGATCATGCCATTGCGTTCAGTGAAAGGTTATTCTTCACTCTCCAATTCCTAAAGCGTGATCACGCATATTTCTTTTAATTTCTTTAAGTCACAAGACCTCCACAGTACAGTGGCTCGTTCTCACTTAGAATAACAACAACCAGATGAATCACATCGTGGATGTGTTGCCACTTCATTGTAACGCTGAAATATTTCCAGAGGGCCTGACACTGACTATAATGATACGGTGGTTGAGACGTGCTGGCTTCAGTTGCCTTCTGAAAGGCAAAAAAAAAAAATAATAATAATAATGACGCGCTAAATGTTCGTAGTCTAAGCTATGGTTTGTATATAGGTGTATATATGTATATATATATATAATGTGTGTGTATGTGTGTACAAGTTGTTCGTGCTAAATTTGATTTTATCTTATTTTTCCCCCAAGAACAGCTTGATGTATGGGTGATCAGTCAATGGCATTGAAAAGCGTCAGTCAATGGCATTGGAGAGCGTGAAAATTAAAGGTGCAGTTGAGAAAGAGTTAGCTGACATTGAGGACTGGAAGTCATCTGGATATTCCAAAGAACTTACCTGTGTCATGATTCGCGCCGGATATCAAAAATACCGACATCATGAGAGCTGCTCAATGTTCTGTGAAAACTATACAAGCTGTAAGACATGACATGGAGAGTATGGAATTGTGGGCAGCAGAAAGGTATGGTCTTAAGGTGTTTCTCCAGTGAGGGTGACGCCAAGGTCAAGATGTTCGAAGATCTTCCCAGGGACATAGTGAGAAACGCATGCGCCAGGATCCAGAGCCGTCTTGAGGCTCTGGTGAAAACTGAGAGCTGCTACTCTGTGTTATCTCCCAGCCATAATCTAGTCGATCTTTTTGATTTTTAAAGTACATTTCTCTTTATATAGCTATCACATTCAGCCTCTGTGTGTGTGCGTGTGAGAGAGAGATAGTTATTTCGATGAAATAAATACCAGTTGAACAATGGGGTCGATGTAATCGATTAGCCCCCTTCCTCAAAATTTCAGGCCCTGTGCCTAAAGTAATTTGTATTGCGGTGAACTAGCTGACCCGTTAGCACGCCGGACAAAAAGCTAAGCAGAATTTCGTCCGTCTTCACGTTCTGAGTTCAAAATACCACCCAGAAAGGATGTAAGGTAAAATCGAGCTCGGAAAAGGACTAAAATATTAGAACCGAGTTGTGAAATTGTATGATGTACACAACTTTTCAAAGAATTTATCGATGCCAAAGATTTATAAAGTATATTTCAACCCGAGTTCTCATAATTTTCTCAAGTCATTTCAACATTGGTAAGATTGATATTATTGTTCAGCAACAGCGTAAGTAACAATGATTTCACATTTTGACATATGTCTGTGTCTGCAGTGATTGACAGAATTTGTTGGTTGTCGGTTAGAATTCCATGAAATAATTTAATCGTCTCCATTAGAAACTAACGGTAAAATGTTGGATGCTCATTCGACTAATCTAGACTACAGTTCTATATTTAAGAGATGAGGAATTATGTACATTATTTACATTATTTATATTTGACGGATATTTGTCCTCATCTTGTTTCTTGTTAACACAACGTTTCGGCTGATATACCTTCCAGCCTTCATCGGGTGTCTTGGGGAAATTTTGAACCTGCGTTCTCATTCCTAAGGTATTTTTTGCTATTATTATTAAGGTCATTGCCTGGAATCGAACTCAGAATCTTGGGTTTAGTAGCCGCCCTCTTGACCACTTCGCCCACGGGCATATGGCGTAGTGGTTAAGAGCGCGGGCTACTAACCACAAGATTCCGAGTTCGATTCCAGGCAGTGACCGTAATAATAATAATAATAGTATCAAAAAATACCTTAGGAATGAGAACCCAGGTTCAAAATTTCCCCAAAACACATGATGAAGGCTGGAGGGTATATCAGCCGAAACGTCGTGTTAACAAGAAACAAGATTGTAGTGAAACCTCTCTCTCGGGCATTCAATCACAAATGATAACGAAGTTGCTAACATCTAGCCTTCGGCTACCTTGGCCCTTTCTGTCCTACATCCTGATTGGCTCTTATTTTTGCGCGGCAATTGTCTCCATGTTCTGCTTGCTTAGGGGGAATTACATCCAATCGTGGCTTTAGATAAAGTCACGTGATAGAGTTTTACTGGGTTTTCTGTGAACCCTTTTTCGCCTATAAATAAGCCCGATCCAACGACGGCAATTGTCTTCGAATTCAGATCTCTCACGGTTCTGATCGCTGACCACACATATAAAAAACACGGCTACAGCCAGTTCCAGCGTCGACGTTCACCACCAATGTACTGTCTACCACAATGTCGTGCGCCAGCAACCCCACCACCAGGCACACACCAACATCAACAAGCTCGGTTTTATCTTCACTGTATGAGTGGAGTTACCACTCACGAACAAGTCAGAACTAACCAGCGAGAATATTCCGTACCAGGTAACACAGGTCGCAGCATTCGACGCTCAACACACAGTGTGATACTACAGCTCTGCTACTTGGCCACAACTTCCTTCGTATGAACATTCTAAATCTTGTGTAGCTTTAATACGAACTGGTTTTTCTCTATAGACACTCTTTCTATGTTCTGTGTTACACTCACTCACACGCACACTTGTACACTCACATATTGTATACACACTATTGCTTATATGACTCTCCGTCACTTCACATTGTTGTATACCTTCTCTTGTACACAAAGGCCTGATTTATCTACTGTCTTAATTTTACATGTCGTATGCACGCACACACAGACAAACAGTTTCGCTTTGTTAATAAATTTATTCTCATTATATATCTAACGGTTGAGTTTGTACTAAATTCTTTTACTGGCACCATGGCTCGTATCTCTCTTACGTCGAGCCTTCTATCTTATATATATCTTGTTTTGTGTTCGACCGTGCGACATGGTAAAAAGGAGCCTTTACCTTCTACGTCGCCATCTCCTTTGGTTCGCACGGTCGAAGTATTACAAGATGACAAATATCCGTCAAATGTAAATAATGTAATCTAGACTATATAAAACTTTTCATTTTCACACTCTATTGTTTAGATTCAATAGAAAATATTTAAGAAAGAAAAAAAAAAGACTTATAGCAGAACGGATTAATCCAATCACGTGATAATCTTGATAAAAGATTAATCATGTTTTAATCAAAATCTGCCCATGCTCACTGCTCTCTCCTATAACAAAACTCTTTTATGACGAGTAGCTATGTTAAGGGAGATAACTTTCTTTCGTCATTGTGTCTTCTACGCCTGCAGCGCATTCATGACTTTACAACGAAAGTCTTACCGATTAAGCACGAGTTTTCCAATGACCTACGATCAGACATGCGCTTATTTTAGGGTATCTGTATGACCACATTCTCCAGGCGAACAGGAATTCACTAATTCTTGCTATATTTACCTCGGTGGGACTTGAAGCCAGAAAGAAAAAGTATCTGGACAAATACCACCAAGCATTTTTATCTGGTGCTCTACTGACTTTTCTTGGTGAAATGATATTTGTTGCGAAATTTAGTAGGCCAGCAACTTTAGATGGAAGAATTTAGTCGACTGCACCAACTCTCGTGCTTGATTGTTACTCTGTTATCGCTCGCGAAAGGCAAAGTTAACTACGACGAAATTTGAGCGTAGAGCTGAAAGAAATGCAGCTGGTCATTATCCGACAAGTTAACGATTTTGCCAGTTCATCGCATTTGACCCCGAAGGATGAATGGCAAAGTCAACCTTGGTGGTATTTGAACTTAGAAGGTAAAGAGTCAGAAGAGCTGCCTCTCTGCATTTTGTCCAACACGCTAATGATTCTACTAGTTCACCGCCTCAGTAATCCATTCTGCTATAGACACAAGGCCTGAGTGGGAGGGAGCTAGTTGATTACTTGTGCTTATTTTATCGACTCCTGGTGGATGAAAGGCAAACTAAACTTCAGCAGTATTTGAATTCAGAATGTAAATTGTCAGAAGAAATGTCACTAAGTATATTTGTCTGGTGTCCTTGATTCTTTCTGCTGTAGGTACACGGCATGAAATTTGTCGAGTGAGGCACAATCGATCACATCGTCTTCGACAGAATTTGAACTCGGAACGTAAAGAGCTGACTCGGTAACGATTCTGCTAGCTCGCCACTCAATAATAGACAGAAGTCCTGAAACTTTGATGGTGGGGAGGTGGCTAGTCGATAACATCGACTCATTGCTCAACTAATACTTAATTTATCGATATCAGGAGGATGAAGGGCAAAGTCGACCTTGGCAGAATTTGAACAAAGACTATAAAGATGGACGAAATACTACTAAGCTAATACTTAAATTATCTAACGGACTAACGATTCTACCAGCTCACCGCCTTAATTATAATATTCTAGCAAAGTACAAGGCCTGAAATTTGGGGAAAGAATTTAATCGATACTAACAATTCCAGTATTTTATCGGTACTTATTTTATTAAATTCGAAGGGAAGAATGGCAAAGAGCTAGAACACGTTGGCCTTCACTTTCAGGGCAGGGGTTAAGGCGATTCATCAACACTAATACTCATGCGGTACTTATTTTATCGAAAGGTAAAATCGATCTCGGTCGAATTTGAACTCAGAACGTAAAGACGGATAAATGCCACTAAGCATTTTCCCCGGCATGCTAACGATACTGCTAGCTCACCATTTTACTCGTGAAATAATATCGATTATATACAAACTAGTTATTGTTCGTATCGATACGTATAAAGGGAAAATATAGCCAATCTATTGAAAATTAATCTGAATAAAATTCTAAGCTAGTTGTCAATGGTAGAAAAAAAAGGAATAAAATAAAATGTAGAACAGAAATTCATTTATCTTCCATGAGTAAAATTTCCTTTCTGGATGTCAATTATCTTGGCAGTGCCTCTAAATATTTGAAAAGGTGGTGGTCATTGAGAAATCTCGAGCAAAATTCCGAGAGACATTTGGTCACAACACGATATTTTGCGTTTAAAGTTCAAATCCCGCCGAGGTCTACTTTGTTTTTATCATTCCGAAGGTCAATTATATAAATACTAGTCATGCACTGAGGTTAATTTTATCAAGTACAACTTCCACGAAATTTAAAACCTTGTATCTCTGTAAAAAAATTTTTTTAATCCATAATATAGTTATGGGCAAACTGCAGCCCCCAAGACTTTCTGAATGACACTCGAAACGAAGAATTACTTGAATCTTTTTTTTCTTATTCTTTGCGACCCGCCTGATGATGAGCTAGGTCTCATGCTGCCCGCTTCTGGTAAAACGTTACCCATGCGTAAAGGGTAAAAATGAAGCAACAAAAAAAAAAAACTATTTTCAAGATAAATAACTTTTGACAAATCTGAACGATCAGCAAGAGTTATTTCCCTTACCTTGATTTACATTGCTGTTCCAACTTTAATTCTTTATATGTACTTCACTTATGCCAATTACTCAGGAAATGAAATATAATTATGTTGATGCTAGAATGGTAGGAAATCTTTATAATTCCTATTTGTTATATTTTCGACTATCCTCAAGCATACTGAACCATTTTAGATGAGGGGACTCCAACCATTCAGCTGTGGATCATTTGATACCATGCTGCACAGAATAAATTAAAAAATTTTATTTCTGTTTTATCAACTATTGCAATCTGAGTGGTTTTTTTTTTTTTTGCTATTATGTAATAATTAAATTATATTATACACATGTCTTTTTTTTTAATATATATTCTATTGAGAATTAGTATTTCCTGCGAGTCGTGTAAACTCAAATTGACATAATTCACCAAAATAGTTTCAAATATCATATTCTTCTTCAAAAAGCACATTGGTATATAAAACTGCTTTCAGTAGTTAAGGATAATGAAATTTTGAGTGGATATATCTGATTTCTGGATTATAAGGGTTAAGATGGAATACTGTAGATTATAGGGAGATTTTGCTGCATTTCTAGCATTTTGAACTCAGGTATCATTGATAATTAATTAGTGGTTAGCAATGATAACAGACCTGAAAGCTTAAGGCTGGTAAAAGTTAATTACTGCTAGAAATTCTCCAAGGGAAAACGAAAATGGTTTGTTGGACAGCAAAATGGTGAAAATTTATCTTTCATCGTTTGATTTAACAAATCGGAATCAATCTCATAAAATCACTTCTCACTTCACTCAAACAAAACAACAATAATACAAAAATGAATGACCAACAACAATAGCAACAACACTTTTATAAAATGTCTTTATGACAAAAAATCTGGCTTTGTCACTTAATATTTCCGATGGCTGCCAGACGGACTTGATATCAGTTAATGTTTGAGAATGAGAAAGCACATCTGTTTTGTTTCCAATCATTAACGAATTTTTCAAATTTCTTTTTACTTTTAGTAATTGTTAGAACTTATTCTTACAATTTGGTTAATGAATATTTTGAGGGAAGTTTTTTTTTAAAGAAATGGCATATAATGGCATTTATTGGATTTACTTTCCAGGAACAGATACTTTGAAGATATTTTTAAATTAAAAATATTTATAGGACATTTCCCTATAAAAGCAATCACTGAAAGCTACTTTCTTATACAGGTATTTCTGTATAATTATGTATTTGTTCAATCTTTATTCAATTATTTTACTATAAGTGTCTTTAGTTTTGTATGCTTGCTATCAAGTTGTATTCCATGTGTCTCTTTTTCAAGCACATTTATAAGGGTTTTTTTTTCTTTTTTTTTTGTAGTGGTGGTGTTGGTGTTGGTGTTGGGGAAGCAACTTTTAATCACTTTAAGGAAAATATAAAATATATATTGGCTGTATTTATACATTTGTTAAAATGTAACTTGTGTTCAAATTTTATATATAATTCTTCACAGGACCTGTTATTAAGCGTTTTTTTTTTTCTTTTTATACCATACATCTTTTCTCACTTTCTCATGCTTTTCTGTTTTACCTTCTTTTTGATAAAGGGCATGATTCAAAACATTAGATTCTCTTATACTTCTTTCTGTGGCCTACTGAGCTTCATTGTTTATGTCTTCATTATTTATCTTGCTTCATATTTGTTTTTCAGTTACATGTTTTCGCTTATGTATGTTTTTACTTTTTGGCCTCAAATTTCACTTGTATTCCTTGTTACTCTCCCCTTACATCCTTATGAAACTACTCCACCACCACCTCACCAATCTGCTGACCATAACCTCTCTTACGCTCACCTACCTTGACTTTTCTCTGGCAAGCCATCACTAGCATTTTTCTTTATCTTCATTGTCACATTTACTATTACTCTCTCTTGTAATGTGTGGTAGCCATATATCTCCTCTATATCAATACATTTGTTCTTGTCCCCCTATCAGTCTTTCGCTTCTCAGCACCTGGCATAAAGCCACCCCTCCCGGATCTTTTTTAAAACGAGGGCCACATTTTTCATTAACGAAACACTTTGAAACTTGGAACACTGGTAGAATGTGTCAAATAAAACATCTTTTTCTCTTAGTCTTCTTAAAAAAAAAAGAAATCCATAAGTTATTCCATGTTAAAGTTGTCGTATTTCTGTAATTTCAACCAATCACTGACGTCCATTCAGCCGGTATACATTAAGTGCCGACTACATAAACAAACGATTCTGAAACAATTAACCCTAACCCTAATCTTAGGGTTAGGGTTAAAGCAAATTTAAAATGAAAAAAGCAAATAAAACGAAGGTATGGAGATTAAATACGCTTTACACCGCTTAATCAGCCAAAGGAGTATATGTAAACAACTGAATACTTGTCAGTGATTGGTTGAAATTATCGAAATAAGACAATTTTTTACATGAAATAAATTCGAATACAAAAATATTTTTCTGTTCTATAACACAAAATAGATAAGTATATGAAGTTTGAAAGTCTTTCCGTACCAAAAACACTACGTAAAACATTAATGAAAAATGTGGCCCCCGTTTTAAAATAGATCCCCCCTCCCTTCCTTAGTCATTAGGATCTCTTTTCTATTGTCTTTTAACTTATTTGGTAACCTCAATAGCACCAGTGGGAATTAAAAAAGCACCCAATACAAACTGTAAAGTGGTTGGTGTTAGGATGGACATCCAGCCATAGAAAACCTGCCAAAGCTAATTCTAGAGGTCAGTGTAGCCCTGTGGCTTGCCAGATCATGTCAAATTGTCCAGCCCATGCCAGTATGGAAAATTGATGTTAAATGATTATCTATTATCCCTCTGTCTCTCGTATATCTAGCTGTTTGTGTGCACCTATCCATAGGTAGATAAGTACCATACTATATTTTAACCCTTGCATAATTGCAATAAAGGTCCATGTATCTTATGTCTGAAATTGCAATGTGTGAAGTTATGGGAGGCAGTTTCGACAGGAATCTAGATTATCACAGCACAAATCGTTTCAATGTAATTTGAAAGGTAAACATGTAAATAAGATCAGAAATGCACTTTTCTGAGCCAAGTGTCATCAGACATTTAGTACCTAGAGTTGAAAAGTTAATATAAACATATAATACCTATAGCTGGCAATCTTGGAGGGGCATAAACCTGTAGCTGGCAATCTTGGAGAGGCGTAACGCCTGTAGCTGGCAATCTTGGAGAGGCGTAACGCCTGTAGCTGGCAATCTTGGAGAGGCGTAACGCCTGTAGCTGGCAATCTTGGAGAGGCGTAACGCCTGTAGCTGGCAATCTTGGAGAGGCGTAACGCCTGTAGCTGGCAATCTTGGAGGGGCGTAACGCCTGTAGCTGGCAATCTTGGAGGGGCGTAACGCCTGTAGCTGGCAACCTTCGACTATTTATACTTGAAGCATTTCCTCATATTTCTCTGCATTTCCCTACAGTATTTTTATTTTCCAGGCATCAGCTTACTATAATATTCAATAAAGGAAAAATATAATTTACTTAATCTCAGTTTTTAAAATCTTCAAAATTACTGTATTTGATGGCCTATAGGATGCACCGTAGCCTAAGCTATTCTTTTGTAAAATAAATTACCACTAAAATAATGTTTTAATTATTCCACTTACCTGTATAACCTTATGTTATTACTGGTAATTATAAGCAATTTATTGCATCCACATTCGATATAAACATACCATAGGCGATTGTTCACCGATAGATGGCAACATATGTTTTGTAAACATACATACGTTCTGAGCGAGTTGTGAGCCTACATTGAGTCCATTGGACACAGGATTTTTAAGCCATTTTGGAGTAAAAAAGGTGTCTTATAGGCCATCAAATATATAATTAAAACATGTAAGATGTGTTCTTCATTAGTAATGGGCTACAGTTTTCTTTTTTCTATTTCAACCCTTTTTTTCTGTACTTTCCCATTTCACAGAATTTTTTTCAGTGTAACTGTCCTTTACTCTCAACATTGTTTCATTATTCCCATTTCTTTCTCTCCTATGTCCCCAATATTCCTTTAGTTTATGGTGTTCATTCTAATCCTCTTTCACTGGTTTTGTTCCTCTGCTTTTATAAATGACAATCAGAATAAGAGCCATTTAGCTTCAAACTTAGTATTATCACAAAACTAGACAAATTTTGTTAGGATGATAAATAGATGAAATTATTTTCTTTCTCTTCACATGCCATGCCTATAAGCATCCAGTAATCAGATCTCTTTGTCCTCCTACCTCACACTCAGCACATTACTGGCTGGTCACTCTGAAACCAGCGAGGGTGGCCATTGTGTATCTTTGTCTTCCTTGCACTAGTGTAGATGGGAGGAGGGAAGGGGGCAGCAGGGTTAGTGTGCCCCAGGCCACATTTTTAAAGGGGCACCACTTTTGGGTCTGCTGTAAGCAATGTGTTTTTTGTGGGGGGGTCTGAGAGCAGCAAATGGAAGGGCCATCCCGGGCAGCACACACTCTGGCTATGCTAGTGCTTCCCTGGTTTCTTTTCAGTTTCCTGGCAGTCGAGCATTAAATGCTTTTTCTACTTGTATACTGTCCAATGAATTGAGGCTGTTGTCACTTTCTGTTAAACTTTCTGGTGGTCTTTGCCACTCTTTCATCATATACCCAACACAACATTCTTGTAAAGAACCACATCAGTAAGGATTTACACTTGTTTGCTTATACTCAAGATCACATGACCATATCATTTGATTTGCTTTATTTCACAATCATTGCCTAAAATCCAATCTTTATATGCATACCATCTACTTCAAAGATATACATCACCTTTTAAGGTGCCACAATAAATTACATAAAATAAGCAATGAAAAGTAAGAGTGATGTATTTTCAACAGGTGCTGAGTAATACACATCTAAAGCAGTCTGTCTGATCTTTGTCAACCCACTTAAAAATATAAGTTATTCTACTTGTCTTCAATGTTTGAAAAATGTTTTCAATTTTCCTCTTGCAAAACACTTTTCTGCTAATCTTCAGACATGATATAAAAATAGAATAAATTAGGACAATTACCTAAAGGTGGAATACAAATGTATACAGCAGCTGTCGTGTCATGAAGATAAAACAAAGCAGTCAAGTGGAGATCTACTTATAGGCCATTCAACAGATGTGTCATGAAGATAAAACAAAGCAGTCAAGTGGAGATCTACTTATAGGCCATTCAACAGATGTGTCATGAAGATAAAACAAAGCAGTCAG
>NC_068982.1:29157544-29164717 GCF_001194135.2 Octopus bimaculoides
CGTGTCATGAAGATAAAACAAAGCAGTCAAGTGGAGATCTACTTATAGGCCATTCAACAGATGTGTCATGAAGATAAAACAAAGCAGTCAAGTGGAGATCTACTTATAGGCCATTCAACAGATGTGTCATGAAGATAAAACAAAGCAGTCAGGCCACTGAAAATAAAACAAAGGCTTGAAAACTAGCCAGTTTGTTGGAAGATGGCTAAACAGTCTGGTACTTGTACAGCTGGTGTATCGTACAGTTTTTTTGTTTGATTTTTTTTAACTGAATGATAATAGGTGTTCCTTGCAATTTTTTCTTTGCAAATATTTGTTCGTTCATCCTTGTTGAAATGATGGTTAAACATGTACTGCGCATGGCTGCTGTCAGTAGGCATATTAGAAACTAAATTGCAAGTGTTTTGGTCAGCTAGAGCTATTAAACAAGCTCTTGGTCTACTGTCAGCAATTGTATGAACAACTTGCAATATTGCCTGAAAAATTACTTTTTATGCATCAGCAATAACATAATGGAAAATGTGGGAAGACTTTTAAATAATAGAACATGCATCAATGCATTTCTCCATTTCACTACTTTCTTTACAGATGAATCATTTTAGTCTATTTAATAATTTAAAATGGTGTTCTCTTGTTGAATATGAAAACTTGTGCAAGTTATGGTTAGTTTCAGTGTTTTGTGAATTGTTCAAAATTGCATAACATACAAACTTCAGATGCATCACTAACTGCTAACAAAGAAGTTGCAGCTGCTTGTCTAATCATACTGAAAAAATATTAACAAAGGAGAATACACACCACAGCAAATGCACATTAAACAGGCGAGTTTTGGAAATGAGTGCTAAAATGAACCTGCCTTTTTATGAAAGGGAAAAAGGTACACTGGAGTTGAAAGCTATTAACCCTTTTGTTATCAAATTTTTGTTGAGATACTTTGTGTTTCTTTCAATTTTATATGTAACAA
This sequence comes from Octopus bimaculoides, assembly GCF_001194135.2. Classification (NCBI taxonomy): domain Eukaryota; kingdom Metazoa; phylum Mollusca; class Cephalopoda; order Octopoda; family Octopodidae; genus Octopus; species Octopus bimaculoides. Next base: position 29,158,509 of record NC_068982.1, read on the forward strand.
CCAAGTTATTTTACTAAATTCTTTATCATTAAGCTAGTGTTAGGAATATAAATTGTGACTAAGGTTTGGAAGATTTTAATTCAGAACTTTTGAAAACAAGACATTTGTACTACAGAACCAGAGGTAGTTTCAGGTGGGTTGGTATCAAAAAGGTTAAAGGCAGTATTACTTACCTACTTGGTGGTAATGATTTGAGCTCATGTTACATATGTTTATCATTGTGGGACACAAGTTGCTATGAAATCTTTTGTTACATAGTGATCAAATAAAAAGGAGTGGATCACAAGAACAGTATTTCAAGATGGGCTTATTTTGTGTTGTTGTCCAACAGCCAGAAAGAGTATTGTCATTCTTGTAAACAAATCTTTTTCTTGTGAACAATGCTTCTAGTTACCCACCTAACATAAAAGATATGACTGATAATGTTGAAGTAGCTTTCCTACCTCCAAATGCAACCAACTTGATTTTATCTCTAGACAAGGGAGTTCAATCAAAGCTTACCTTTTATTGTTTGCCTTTTAAGTAATTGCTTAAGTTCTTAGATGATGAAAAAAAAGGTTCTGTAAAGAATTATGGCATGGTTACCATATCATTAATATTATAAAGTACTTAAGTAGGCTAGGTAAGAAGTAAAACTAAACACAATGTTTTTTTCTTTTTGAATAAACTCTATCCAGATTATATTGCAAACTTCATGGGTTTCAAGGAGCCAATAAAAATGGTTTATCAATAGATGAAGTTATTATGGACTTCTTTTTAATATGAAGAAGCACTACTTTTGACATAATTCAATAAATGTTGAATGGGTGGTGACTAAACCAGCATGCACACCAGTCTAGCCTGGTGAGGAGGATTACTAGAAACACAAGACAAAACCACAGAGACCTGAAAGAAGAATATACTCAAGGCAGCAGCATCACGCTCGAATGGTGCTTTTAATGTTCCACTGGCACAGATGCCAATCAGGCAGTACGGTCATCAACCATGATGATTTCACTTGCCTCAACAGGTCTTCGCAAGCATAGTTTATTGTCCAATGATTGAAGAAAACTCTTAAATGGGCTGGCTACACAGCACTGGCATAGGCCATGGTTATAATCTCACTTGGCTTGCTGGGTCTTCTCAAGCGTAGCATATCTCCAAAGGTCTTGGCCACTTGTCATTGCCTCAGTGAGGCCCAATGATCGAAGGTCGTGCTTCACCACCTCATCCCAGGTCTTCCTGGGTCTACCTCTTCCACAGGTTCCCTCAATTGCTAGGGTGTGATACTTTTTCACACAGCTGTCCACACACACACACACACACATATATATTCTTTTACTTGTTTCAGCCATTTGACTAGCCATGCTAGAGTACTGCCTTTTAGTTGAAGAAATTGACCCCAGAACTTATTCTTTGTAAGCCTGGCACCTATTCTATTGGTCTCTTCTCTTGAACTAAGTTACAGGAACATAAACACACCAGCATCGGTTGTCAAGTGATGGTGGACGCACACACACACACACACACACACAATGAGCTTCTTTCAGTTTCCATCTACCAAATCCACTCACAAGGCTTTGGTTGGCCTGAGGCTATAGTAGAAGACACTTGCCCAAGGTGGCATGCAGTGGGGCTGAACCTGGAACCATGTGGTTTGGAATTGAGCTTCTTACCACACAGCCACTCATGCCTATATATATATATAATTATTTGTGAATTAAGGCTACAATTGGTTTCATGTTAAGAGTAGGAAAATATCTAAGTATCTTAACAATTTTTCAAGTCGATCACATATAATCATTGTTTTATGTCCCCTGTCTAGTGGACAGCTTTGATGGATCCATTCACAAACATGGTTAAAGGGACTTTATCTTGTGTTTTATTTTGTCTTGATTTCTATAGCTGGGTGTACTTCCTAGCCCCACCCATTTTACTGAACATTATTGGGTGCTTTTTTTCCATGGCACCAGCACTAGAGGAGTGTCATGTCCTAGGCAAGTCTAAAGAGTCCACAGGATTTTGAACATTGTGAAAAGGACAGTGAGAAACTTGAGTATTAGGAGCATGAATGATAGGTAATAAGGGGGTTGTGTAGTAGTGGAATGAGTGAAAAGATTAGTAACTCTGAGATAGGCACAAATATTTTTAAGTAATATAACTGAATTAGCAGTCAGAATTGAGAAGAGGCAGGAGTGATTGAGAGATGATCAATGGGTATGGCTAAAGAATACAATAAAAGGTAGATGAGGAATAAAGGTAAGGATACAATGTGTGGAAAATGAGAGAGAGAACCACCACTCTTCATAGTAATACCTACAGCATAATACAGTGTAATTGATAAAAGGAATGAGGAAGTAGAAGAGAGGTAATAGGATCATGGGTGTGGAGCATGAGCAAGATAAAGACATGGGTTAAATGGACCTGTGTAACAGTGGTTTGAGAAACAAAATGATGGGTGAGAGAGATGTAATGGGGGGGGGGGGGAGGTTCAAGAAATTGAGAGATGTGTGTTAGAGCTGTGAGAGGCTATTGAGGAAAGTGAGGTAGATATGCATGAATATATATGTGCACACATGCACATACATGTGTTTAGTGATGCATTCCTATATATTTTCGGCAAAGCAGGTTCGGGAGAAATGCTAAGAGGAACAATTGCCACTATACCAGGTTTTCATAGAATTCAAGGAGGCACTGTGGATCATTTTGTGTTAACTTGGTTGCCAAAAATATTTTCTACACATCTTTAAGGAACTACAAAGAAGCATGAAAGCTCAGGTAGCCTTTAATGGTGAGTTGTCTCACAAATTTTTGGTGGACATTGGTGTCAAACGTGAGATATTCCTGGCTGTACTATTTCCTCTACTTATTTTGCTGCATTGCTTTGGTATGCTTTCAAGGATTGCAATAGGGAAATCAGATTTCAGACATCTGGTTGCATTTTTAATATTACCCAGTTTACCTATAAAGCGAATATTTTCAAAACACTAGTCAGAGAATTTCTTTACTCTGATGCTGATTTGTATGCACACTCAGGGGAGGATATGCAACATATAATGGACAGATTTTTCCACTGCATGTGCACATTTCAGACTCACAATCAGTACTGGGAAAAATGCTTGCTCCCACACCAGGACAAACATTCTGAACCAAACGCTTTTGTGAATGGAACAAGGTTAGAAATCATTGACATTTTTGTTTACCTTGGCAGTACACTGTCAAGAGATGACCTTGATTCAGAGATATTCAGAGATATCGAATAGGGATGGGAAGTGTTGCATTTGGAAAGCTAGAAAAGTAAGTATGGGTGGATAGAGGTATTTCCTTGCAGACAAAATCAGTGTATTGACTACACTTTTTTTTCAAGTAAGACGTGACCCATTCACAGGCATCATATAAAAATGTTTGAGAGATTTCACCAAAAGTGCCTCAGATGTATCTTAGGAGTCAAGTGGGAATGTTTCATACCAGATACAAATGTTTTGTGCATGGCCTGTTGTAGCTCAATTGAACATGTCATCTTGGCTCAAATAAGATGGGTCGGACGTGTTATTTGAATGAATGATGAGCAATTGCCAAAGCATCATTTTTATGGTGAGCTCAACTCTGGTAAGTAACCACAACATAAGGTAAGGAAAAGGTATAAAGTCTGTCAGAAGGAAAACCTGATGAAACTAGATGTGAACATGAGTGATTGGGAAACTGATGCTCTGCATTAGAGCAAGAGAAGTGCTGTTTGGGCTGGTTGTAATGGCTGGGAAGAATAGTTAATTCAGCATTCTGAGTTTAAAAGAGCATGTCAGATGTTGGAAAGAAACCAACTGGAACTGAAATCAACAGTGCATATTGGATATGTATTGTGTGTGATCATGTTCTGTTGTCAAAAGCAGGATATGTGAATTACATGAAAGTTGAAATGTCCAGGTAGGTACTAATCTTGAACCCCAACCACCTCTTACAACTTGTGTCATATGTCAAAAACCTTGTAAGACAATATCTGGACTTAAAAGACCTATGTTAGTTCGCAAAAACATTCCTTCAGAATCGGGTTTCAAATGGCAAAGATGTAGAAGAAACTTGAATAATATCTGTCACTTGTGTTTTAAACCCTGTCAGTCAGCAGCTGGTCTTAAAAGTCATCTGAGGTATCATCAACAGAGGAATTGTGCTGTGTAATGGGGTGTAGTGTGTGTGTGTGTTGGTAGGATGGCTATCATCTATCTAGATGAAGCAATCATCATCATCATCATATATATATATATATATATGGATCAAAATAGTTTGATTCAAATTCATTGATACTCATGAGTTTCAAGCGCAATGCTAGTCGTCAGACATTTTGAATTTTAATTTTAAAATTCAAAATGGCTGACAACTAGCATTGCGCTTGAAACTCATGAGTATCAACGAATTTGAATCAAACTATTTTGATCCATACATGTAATTCCCAATAAATTGGTTGAGTGCCCTTCTTTTGGTGTCCACTTATATATGTATATATATATAGATATAAAGATAGCTAAATTTTAACACCTGTTTTGCCATGTCTGCACAGGCAAGCATCTTCTCCCACACAGTATACCCCGCTTCAACATGATCATGTCATCTTTGTGAGATGTAACAGTTTCAGATCTGACTTCACCACTTTGATCCCAGTTTTCCTCAATATCCCTCTTTCTCAGGTTCCCTTCATTTTGAGTGCATGACATGCAGTCCATCACATGCTCATACTAATACAATCTTCTTTCTTGTACACTAAACCTGGTTCCTGTCATGTTTAGTTTTTCTCTCAGTTCATTTGTGCATATGGGTGTATTCATGCATATGGGTGTTATGCATTCAGTGGAGCATACTCACTTCATTTCTTTGTAACCTTTTGAGATTGCCTGTTTTCAAGGCCCACATCTCACTACCATGTAGCATCACACTTCACAGGTATTGTACAATTTGAACTTCACATTGAGAGAGTAATCCTTCATTGTCAGCTAAAGTAATGGCTCCTTAAACTTCTCCATTCAGTTCTTACTTTGGTCACTGTGTCCTCAAAATGCCCACCTTACAACATATTAGGTCTACTATGCTCACAATTTCTTCGAAAACACCACCTAGGCATTCCATGGAGTCTGCATCACAAGTACTCTTAGTAGTTACTGCCTCTGTGCACCTGTCACATGCGAAGTTCACCTTTGTTGCCCTACCTGTGATCTGTTAACACCATTTGTGCATCCACAGTTTACACTGAGTGCATCTACTTCTTTTCTATATACTGAGCAAGGTAATTTCCCTGATAGAAGAGGTTATTATCTTCTTCCCTACTTATACTTCAGTCTTTGCTAAATACACTTTGATGATCTATGATTCCAGCTGTTCCCTCCATATCTGGAAATTCTTTTCTAATTCTACTACAGATTCATCTATAAGAGCTGGGTCATTGGCATGAAGAATCTCCCATGGGTAACTAGGCTTAACCTTCACTGCTATAGTATGAGAGGATTATAATGAACAGAAAGCCACTGAGGATTATTACTTGGTGTACCTTGTCCTCATACTGAATTCATTGCTATACTTATCCCTAACCCTCACCTTACTGACTGCACCTCTGTACATGGCTTGCACTGCTCTCACAAGCTATTCATCAACTTGAGGCTTTCTCAGTAACCCCTAGATCTCAGAACAGGGAACCTTATCATGGTCTTCTCTAGGTCAACAAAAGCCATGTATAGAGGATGGAAACTACATGGAAACTTCTCCTGCACTTGTCTAAGTAGGAAGATGGCATTTGTAGTACTTACTGGCACAAAATCAGACAGTGCATCATGTAAGCATGAATGATTAGAGCTCAACTCTGGTAAGTAGCCACAACATAAGCCAAGGAAAAGGTATAAAGACTGTCTGAAGGAAAACCTGATAAAACTAGATGTGAACATGAGTGATTGGGAAACTGATGCTCTGCATTGAAACAAGAAGTGCTGTTAGGGTTGGTTGCAATGGCTGGGTGGCTGGGAAGAAAAGATGAATTATATATATATATATCAATATCTATAAAACAGCGGATGTTTGTGTGTACGTGAATGTGGTTTATGCACGTCCACAAATTAGCACGCATGTCGCTCCAATTTTAGGAGAAGATTCGGAATGACCCTATGTGCATTTTAGTGAACTTTCTCTCTCAGAGGTACCCGCGTATACCTGTAAAAATCGATAAACTTTTACCAATTTTGAAGTTTGTT
>NC_068982.1:29165359-29177710 GCF_001194135.2 Octopus bimaculoides
AGGTGCAATGGCCCAGTGGTTAGGGCAGCGGACTCGCGGTAATAGGATCGCGGTTTCGATTCCCAGACCGGGCGTTGTGAGTGTTTATGGAGCGAAAACACTTAAAAGCTCCACGAGGCTCCGGCAGGGGATGGTGGCGAACCCTTCTGTACTCTTTCACCACAACTTTCTCTCACTCTTACTTCCTGTTTCTGTTGTGCCTGTAATTCAAAGGGTCAGCCTTGTCACAATGTGTCACACTGAATATCCCCAAGAACTACGTTAAGGGTACACGTGTCTGTGGAGTGCTCAGCCACTTGCACGTTAATTTCACGAGCAGGCTGTTCCGTTGATCGGATCAACTGGAACCCTCGACGTCGCAAACGACGGAGTGCCGACAACAACTTTTATACATCTATATTTATATATTTTTTACATATTTATATATTTTTATATTTTATATATATTTTTAGCATCCATATATAATATATTTCATGTGAGGGGTTGTATCTTTCAAAAACTATATAACGTTTTGGTTGTCAATATCTTGAAAATTGCTTTTCCGTTGAAACCTAGTTTACTTTATATTCTTTTAGCTCTATTTAGTGAGTGCAAACTTTTTTTCTGTATAAGAAATTCTTTTCCTTGTATTTTCTTATATGGCTACATAGTTAAGAAGTTTGCTTCCAATCCACTTGGTTTCATGTTCAGTCCTTTCACACAGAACCTAGGGCAAGTGTCCTTTATAGCCACAGGCTAAACAAATCCATGTGAGTGGATTTGATAGATGGAAACTGAAAGAAACTGGTTTTATATTTTCTTCTTTGAGCAGCTACAACTGAGATAAATTTCCTAATACTGCAATGCATATCTCTGCCTTCCATTAGCTTTGGCTTATCCTCAGCTTCATTTTGTGTCTCTGTCCAATAACATCAAAGTAGTTCCATCGTCTTGTCCTCTGTTAGGGTGCAAAAGTCTTGAAAATACATATGTTAGAACCTGTTGTTTAGCTCAATAGCAATGCCAGGCATAACTAACTCTGTGTTGATCAAAAATAGTAGAATTGGGTGGAATGCATCCATGAATCTCCTCTTTGGTTTTTGCACACCTGCAATGAGTTGATTTGAGCTTTCATGAGAAACAATGTACCATGAAGGTAATTTTGAAGGTTCTTTTTCATAGACCAGCTTTGGGTTCCACTAAGGAGAATCCTCTTGATATATTTGACTGACAGATGTTTGAAAGCTTGTTAATGGCACTACAGGTTGACTTATTTCATGTGAAAAAATCTTTGTCAGCAATGTAGGATGCAATGAGTTGTGTGCCTTCATTAGAAGAAACTGGCAAGTGGCTTTCTTTTTCATTCAAAGTCATTTTAAGGCTTCTTTTCATTGACTGCAGCTTTCTCAAGAGATGTTGGCAAGTCTTGTACATCACACAGTTGATGAGCTGCAAGGGAAAAATTATACTTACACGCATACAAATTTGTGTGAATGCATACACATATACACACACATAAATTTGTGTTTATATACATATATACATGAATTTGTATGCGTACATATACATAAACTTGTGTGTATATATATACATATATAAATTTGTGTGTGAATATAGACATATATGAAGGTGAGTGTATACATATATATAAATTTGCGAGGATATACATTTGTAAATATATGTGTGTGTGTGTGTGTACACACAAGTGCACATGTATTAGAAAGAATAATAGAAAAAAATATTGCTAATATCTCTGTTCATTCCTACAGCTGTTCAATAATTCTTAGATTATCATGTTGTTATACAACATGTAAGAATCACATCTTTAGAGAATAGTGTCCATTATGAGGAATATATTATAAATCTGCTCTTGAGAATAGAAAAATCATATATAAATATTAAATACCCAATTTAAGAGAATTGGCAAGAAGCTATTTTGTGCATTATGTATTCAGTTACAAGGTTGGATGACAATCAATTCAATGAGGTAGAAACATTCTTCAGGGAAACAGCCATAAATTCAAATAATGATGATTTGACAGACAGGAGGTCTATGCTCTAACAAACCAAGATAAACAAACACAAGTGCATGTGAATACCAAATAGGTAATTACATTCACAGACATACATACTGAAAACGTTTGTGTGTGTGTGTGTGTGTGTGTGTGTATATATATATGGTTACAAAATTTGGCTGTTATATTTGGTCATAAAAACTCTCTCATATATATATATATATATATATATATATATATATATATATATATATATTCTGCTAGTACTCATAAAAAAATCTCCTTAATGTATCATTCTACAAAACATATAGAATATATAGTATGACACAAGAGAAAATTATAAGGAGTGTATAAAGTCATAAATGACAGAAATTTTATGACAGATGAAATTTTATTTAACAATAAGAAAATTCTAATATCACAAATTGTTTTGTAACTTAAAAACATGTAAATAATTTACATTATTATATTTAATAATAAATAAATGATTTACAAGCCTGCATCAATGTAAAATGCAAAAAGTCTTTCAAAATATACAGAATTTAAGCTACATCCTCAGATGAAAGAAAGTCTTTGTTAAATACTAAATTCTCAGCATAACATGAGAACATATCTTAAATTTTGCATTATTTTGAAAGACTTTTTACATTGATGTAGACATGCAAGTAATTCATTCATTAGTAAATATACTATAAATTATTTACCTGTTTATAAGTTTCTTACAAAACAATTTGTGATATTTGAATTTTCTTATTAAATAAATTTTCATCAAACTATTTCTTTGTCATTTATGACTTATATATAAATCAAAGTGTACAGTATTATATATCCATTGTGACTGATCTTACCAATCAGTTTCGCACTAGGGGTTCAACAGCCTGATTAGATAACAGCCTGATTATGTAACCCTGCACTCTTCAGAGATGACAGTTATGGAAGAAGGTATAGTGACTGCTCTTTTTTGTTGGAGATAAAAAGACATCTGGTTTGTGAATGCTGTGAAAAAAGCATGAACCGAGCAAGGGTTAGCCAAGAGTTATGTCCCTTCGAGTTGACTAGAGTTTTCTGGAAATGTGTGTATATACAGGTTACAAAATCTGGGTGTTATGTAACACCCCTTTGAGCCCCAAGTGCAAAACCAGTTGGTAAGATTGGATGTAATGGATATATAATACTGTACTCTTTGATTAATATACCCACTCTATTGACAAATATACAAGTGCATACTTTTTGTGACTCCTGGATTCTTAGACTGCTATTTATGTGTAAAGGCATGTGGCTTAGTGGTTAGAGTATTCGGCTCATGATTGTAAGGTCATGAGTTCAATTCCTGGTGATGCATTGTATCCTTGAGCAAGACACTTTATTTTATGTTACTCTAGTCCATTCAGCTGGTAAAAATGAGTAGTACCTGTATTTCAAAGGGCCAGCCTTGTCACACTCTGTGCCATGCTGAATCTCCCTCAGAAATACATTAAGGGTACATGTGTCTGTGGAGTGCTCAGCCACATGTATGTTAATTTTATGAGCAACCTGTTCCATTGATCAGATCAACTGGATCCTTTGTCATCGTAACCGACAAAGTGACAGTTAATCATATATGTATGTAGTTGTATATGTGAATATTTTGTTATAGTTATATGTTTGTGTATGTATGTGTGTGTGTGTGTGTGTGTGTGTATATGCATATAGTGAAAAAGGAGGGAAATGAAATATATCAAGTTAAGTCAAGAGTAAAGCACACCATGTATTTTGACTAGACAGTATAGTTTTAAAATTTCTGATAAACCAACCATTGAAATCGGTGGTAAAGGCAAAATTGAAAGGGTAGTTAGTCCTCTGACATTTTGTATCCTGCAAATCCATGTACGCATCCAAGAAGTAATTGGTACATTTGACATGTGCAATTATAGTAATAAAGATGAAATGAATGGGCACTTTTGGTATTACTACTTATGCTTCTGTAGCAAATTTTTATTAACACTGTACATCATATAATTTAGCATGTAACATTATGTAACATTGTGCTTTCATAAAAATCCACTTCTTCAGATAATACGCCTTTAGCTGTTTTTGAGGTAATATGCTATTAAAGTAGAGTAGCATGTGATATTTCAGTTGAAAGATAAAGTTAATATACAGTTTGATCTGAGGGTTTAGAAACGGTGAAAGTATATTAAGTCAGTAACCAATCAAATCTTTTGACTTTGTATGCTAAACAGATTCATTATGTACTTTCTTCGAATGGGAAGGAGTGTAATTTAGTTTCTTATACTCAAAATAAATGAGTGAGGAAGATAGATTAACATAGATAAGATTCAGTGATGGCTTGGCATTCCTTAATAATAGCCACATTCTTTAATAACTTCCTAACAGATATTAACTGGAAGAAGCATCAAATTGAATTATCTAAACTATGGTTTGAATGTTAAGATGAGGCAGTATTTTTATAAGTTAATATTTTATTAATGTCTGTGGATGTAAAGTTAGAAGATAGTGCATGTATTAGGGTGATGGAAGACTGTGCATGTATACACACAAGCACAAATGTTCACACATACACACAGACATAGAATATAGAGGTCATATTAGACATTAGTTAGTATTAATACTTAAAAAATATTTACTGCATGCTTTTACCAAAAGGTATGTAGTAAATACCTGAAGAAGTGGCTTTATATATAAACAATATAACAATGTTGTATGATCCTGCACATTGTTACATGCTTAAATTATATGATGCACAGTGTTAACAATTTGCTACAGAAACATATGCACTTACTAATTTTACTATATGCATAAGAATGTGTGTATATGCAAGCACACACATATATGGGCGTGTACATAAATGCATATATATATATAAGAAATTAGGATGACAAATGAATAAGCAATTATGTTATGAACATCATAACATAATGAAATTCATATCACAATTGTTTATTCCTTTGTCACTCTGATTTCTTATTACTGCTCTGTACTTGACTAACACTTCATTCTGAACTATATGTATACTGAGTTCTAACACCAGGTTATTAGTATTGCTATACTTAAGTGAAATATCGTGTCTGTGTGTATATATATATATATATATATATATATATATATATATATATATATATATATATATATATATATGAATATGTATAAATGTAGGATTTATCATCACCTCTGTAGTTTTCGGTGCATCTATAAACATAATGACCCCACTTATTGTTATGCTCTTATGTTGGTACATATATTTATCTTGGCTTCTTGACAAATAGACTTCCTACCTGCCACTTTGAACATTATTGGTATATAGTTTGTAATGTAGTAGATAAGGGACTCGATAGTTTCTTGTCAGTTACTTAAATCTTTTTATTTACCGTTTCATTATACGGTATATATATATGAGTGGATGTAATATATTTTCATGTTTCTCCATGGACACTTCATCCTGAAAATAGGATCCTTTCATCTTACATAACAGTATGGTGTTGTAAGAATTATTGAAACAGCTGAAAAAAACAGATTAAGATATCACCATCTTTTTGTTATTTTTATGTTTTGTGGTGTTATAGCCTAGATTTGCAGTAGATGTTATGATGTATATGGATATGCATCTACAACTGTAGATTTAGGAGTTTAATGAAATAAATTACATTGATCTCTAATGTAATTGGTTGTTTTTCATACGAAACACATTATAGTATTATTTCTTATCTCTCTCTCTCTCTCTCTCTCTCTCTCTCTATATATATATATATATATATATATATATATATATATATATATATATATATATATATTTGTGTGCGTATGTATAAACATAGAAATATTATGCACACTCACAAATACATTGGAATACATGTGTGATAGTCTGGATCCATAGAGAAATTTCTTTTACTTTAATGCCCCAAATTATAAGTGCTCAGATTGTTTCAGCTTGATTCTTGTTGACTACTGATGACTGTACAAAGAAAAGCAGAGACCTCAATCTGGAGACTTAGGTGATCATTCAACAACACATCATTTCTTGATGTACCTTCTTGAAAATGTTTTATAATTTCTCATACTAATGGAAAAATGTACTTACCACAAAAGTAATTGCAGCATGGCAAATGTTTGTAAGCTATTTAAGAACATACAAAAACCATTTAGGTCGTGTTTTCAAAGTAACAAAAATATTTTAAAACAAATTGAATTTAAATGTTGAAGTGAAACCAATGGTTTTTGCATGTTCTTAAATGACTTACAAACATCTACCATGCTGCAATTGTTTTTGTTTCAGCACATGATATCAGATCAAGTTACTTGCTATGCAAGTACAGCTCTGTATTTAACAGTCTTGTTTAAATAATTTTACATCTCTTTGTCAAAAACATGTCACCTAATTAAGTGATAAGAACAGATTGTAACATGTAGATGATGTATGTTCTTCCTTGTACTTTATTGTCAAAAATAATATTGACTTATTGATCTTTCACAAAATACCTTTACATTTTGCCCAGGCCGTTATACATGGATCACAATGAGGAAAATTTATTGTGGATCCAGGCTTTGGACCTACATGTGTGTGTGTGCATATATATATATATATAAATACACACACACACTTCATATACTTGTGTATGCATTGATCGATGTATTCATTCATTTATGGCTGTATATACTTCATATGTTTCCCGAGGTTTTTGTTAATGAATTTCATTTGTGCTATGACAAAGCAATTGTTAAAAACATATGTATGTGTATATATATATATGTGTGTGTGTGTATTACACTACTGAAAGTATGGTTGTCTTCAACAAGCTGTAAATTTCTTTTATCCTTTGATAGTGCCAAGAAATTTAATACCTAAAAAAAAAGTAGACATCAATAAAAAATAAAGGAAAACGAGAAAAGAACTGTTTTTAGTTTTTTTCCTTTTTTCTGTATCATTCGTAAACAAAACAACAGATAAATAAAGTGTAAAAGAAATCTGCTGAATATGTTTGTTGCAGTGATACAAGTTGTAACATAACAAATATTTGAAAATAGTTCACAGACAGTACAGATATGATTGCAGCAACAGTGGCAGGTTTGGATTTATAAGCAACAATTTAAATAGATTTCAAAAAATGTTTTCTAGAAAATAAATTTTATCAACAAAGTTTAGAAAACTCCCTTCCCACTTTTCTGAAAAAAGATTAAATTGAAGTACATCTTTATATATATATATATATATATATATATATAATGTATATATATATATATAACAAATGTCAAAGAAAAATGTGTCTAAGATATTTCTGAAACAATCTATAAGGTTACTATAAGGTTTTTGAAATAAGTAAAACAAAATTTGAGATAAGAAGGATAATTTTGATAAAATAACTTGGATTAAAATAAAATCCCTGACAAAGTTTGTAGAAAAGCTATATAGCTTGATACAACCTCTGAAATTTGGCTACTTGGAAGAAAATTTGCAAAATGTATGGTGGTTAATGCTTTTGTATTGTGTTCATTAATGTGTGAACTATGTGTATAAAATCAAATAACATGCATATATAGAAATATTTAAAAACTTGTTTTTAAGGAATTCATAATTAAAATTTGTGTGAATGATTATTATAATTAGAAAGTAAAAGACCCCTAATGATCTGAATTCTTCTCATCTAATATATTTCAACTAATCATTTTCTGTTCTATATTTAAGAGATTAGGAATTATATACATTATTTACAATTGACGGATATTTGTTCTTATCTTGTTTGTTGTTAACAACAAACAAGATGACAAATATCCATCAATTGTAAATAATGTAATCATTTTCTTCCTTAATTTGAGTTTTGAATCTTTATTATTCTATTATATTTATAATTAATTAACTTACTCTCATTCATGACCCTTAACTTTTTATAACCATCTGCTGACATATTTTCTGTTTACATTTTTCTTTTCTGCAAAGTTACCCTGTAACCATTTTTTGTTGTCTTTCTCTCACATTATTTTCTATGTCATACAATTTTATGCTTCCCACTTGAATAGCAATTAATTTGTTAAACAAACAACCTATTGTTATTAGATAAAAATTCAATAGAAGATATAGAAAAAAGTACTATTTTACAACAAGGAAATAGTGTCATAGAATATATAGATTTTTTTTTTTTTAAATGACATAGAATTAATTTTAATTCCCAGTCTGGAATGATGTTGAAGTCCTCAGTTATACTTGCAGACCTTATCTAAATTGTCACTTAGGGGATCTCTGAAAATCCTTAGGTATCATTGTCTTTTATATATTTAAGAAATCTCCTCTTACCTCAGTAATCCCCACCACTCTTATTTATGCAGTTAATCTTAGTCTAACAGAAGAGCAGCTATAATTTAAATTTCCATTTCTTTTTTCGTTTGTTTTGTTACTAAACTTGCAGCAAATGTATAAAAAAAAACATTTAAAATTCTCTCAATACCCAGACTAAGTTAAAACTTCAAAAAAGTTTAATTAAGAATACAAATAAGAGGCAAAGAAAACTGTTTGTCTGTGCCAAAATAAAGAAAAAGAAAACAAACTTAATGAAATTCATTAAAATAAGATATAAATCTTTTAATGATTGAAAATTATGAATTACTATTATTACATAGCACTAGGCTAACAAAATCAACTTATTTCTCTACTGTTTCAAAATATTTAGAAATATTTTGATTTAAATAATTTAAAAGTAAGATTTGCTGCAAAAAAGCTACATAAGTCAGAGATCTCCACCTAAAATAATGATCATGATGAATTTTGTTATATGAATTTTTGAATATTACTAATTAAAACTGGAAATTCTGAACTATAGATTTACAAATGAGAAATAACTTGAACAAGGAAATTTCAAGAATAAGCTGCCAATTTGGCACTTTTCTACATTATGATCTATTTCCTTTGAAAATTCTTCTTAAACATTTTGTTGAAAATATAATGTAATTCCATTTTATAATAAAATTGAACACAATAAAATGGAAGTAAACTACTAATGGCCCCAATCCACGACCCCCACTTAGATTCTTGGTCAGAGCTATTTTATTTTACTTACATTCTTTGGAAAACATTGAAAATCACAAAGATTTCATGTATATAAACATGACTCAAGACTGTAGTTTGGAATGGAATCTACTTTGCCAGCTTAATTTGCCTTTCACTTATCACATGAAGAGGAGGTCTTCTGTTATCCCGTGCTACCCAGTGATTTACTGAAACTTTTAGCCTTAAGAGATTCAGAAGACTTTTCACCTGTGTAAGCTGCAAACTTGGATAAACATGTCTAAATATTTTGTTTTAAATGAAAACAATACGAAGTTAAAGAGTGAGAATGCTTAACTTTTCTACACATTAATTTAACTTGTTAGATAAGTAAGCTATAGAAAAATAACTGTATGGTAGAATGCAGTCAGAATTTATCTCATCTGTTGTAGCTATGTACCATTAATAGACTGGCCTGAGATTCTCAAAAGATAAAAATATGTTCGAGATAGGGTTAAAACTCATGCTCTGGGTAGGAAGACTACACTTGAATATATTGGCGGGGAAAAGAACTATACTAAGGATTTAGCTAAAGAAAATAGATTTAATTTTGAGATTTGCAAAAATGGGAAGCTTCTTGATAAAAATACAATAGTTGGCTGTCAGGATTTGTTTAAATAAAATAAAGTAATTGTAATCCTGTAATCTCTTTGAAAGAATAGATTTTAAGAAAAGTGTGTGTGTGTGACATTTTTCAATTTAAGCAGGTATATTAGGTTTGCAAAGAATGTTGGAAAACAAATTAATGTGCAATCAACAGCAAAAGATTGAATAGTTTCTTAGGTAGAAGAGATGTTTGAAGAAAACCTTTGGTTGAGTGCTGAGTGTTAAGGAACTATCACATTGATCGCAGAAGATTCAGACACAACTCTACCGTTATAGGGTGATTGAAACAAATTAACCAGCTAATCTAAAAATTGGGGGAGATATCTATAGAAACTTCTATATCATTTGTAACAAAATCCTTATTAATGTTAAATGTGGTTTTAGCTCCATAATTATAATTGTTTCCCAGCAATGTAAGATAAAATAATTAGTTGACCTGTAAGAAGAAAGTAAAACTGATAATCAGTAAGAACCTAGACTCACCAGTTTATAGAAATTTTCCACAAAAAAATATCTTAATTTATAAATGAATGTCAACAATTATATTCACTTTTTTTTTTGTATATGCAGCATAGAAACAAAAATAGTTAAAATTCTTTTTCTACTGTATTTTTATATTTCTTCATTTGAATTTTATGTGCTTATATTTGAGAAGGTATAAGATACTTTTCAATTCCTTCAATACAGTAGTTATTTCTTTAAAATAACTTCTTTTTTTAAATTTTTTTTTTTAAAGATATGGTTTTATCTTCTTGAGACATATAAACAGCTGCAGGCATACATACATATTCCTTTTTATTGTTACTGCATGTTTTTTATATACCTTCTTTCCCTTATAATAGTCAGTGTTTTGTGTTTTTTTTTGTGGAATGTATTGGTTTTCATTATCCTTCCCTTATCACATTAATTTGGAAATTGAAATTTCACATTTCATTGCTTCATTAAATGCCATCCTATATCCTTTTAGTTTTCCTAATTTTTATATCTTTGACATTTAACTGTCTCAAAATTCGTACAGCCTTGCAATTATTATTTAAATTAAATATCATCTTTCTTTTAGCTAAACATTTACTACATAAGTTTGCTGATATCATCCTGACAATGACAATACTGTTCTCCTTCACCATCAAACAATTTTATTAAATTAAAACATTTGATTTTTCACCGGCCAGTTTCTTTTCTTTTCTTTTTTTCTAATTTTCTATTTGAGGATGTTCAACAGCTATCAATTTATTCTATAGTTGACAGGATATACGAGCTTAATACACTTCAAATATTGTAGCTATTTCTTGAGTTAGATGAAAGTAAAACAATAACTAACCATAAGTAGCTATTCTAAATAATCTGTTATTGTTTCTACATTTGCAGCTTAAGACGATATCAATGTTCCAGTAGGAAAATACATATTCCACGTAATTTTCTTAGCCAGCAGTGGAAAGTTCAGCATACCGGAGTCACACAGATAGTTGGGATACTATTTTTAATGACTTTTATTTCAATTACTTTTATTTTTTTTCCTTTATCTTTATATGGAAAAAACAACAACAACAATAATTATTAATAATCTTTTTTTTTTTTTTTTCAAAAGGTTAACTTTTGATCATCCACTGTCATTTTTTAGTGTCATTTCCTTTGATATACATGTGGAATTACATACACATATATACAAAGAATATTTATGTGTATGTATGTCAGTATATATGCACAAACACCATATATTTATATGGGTATGCGTATGTGTATACATGCATATATATATATGTATGTATGTGTTTGTATATTCATATATGTATGTGTGCATATATAAATCTTGATATAATGTATGTACATACATGTACAGATACACACATAGATATATGTACACACACACACACACACACAAATATATGCACAAATACACATACATTTGTATAAATGCACATATCAAGAAAGATTTCCAAATTTCACCAATCATTCATATGGTACCACCATGAAGTGCAAGTAATCTCTGGTGGGGGTGTATGTTTTGTTTTGTCTCTCACAACCAAGAAATTATTTTCAAGGGTCTATAATAGGTACTGACAATCGGGATTGTTTAGGTTCGATTTCCAGTGATGCTCTATAAGCTTCTTCATCTGTCATAAGTCTGCTGGGATCCAATAGATAGTTGGTTACCTGAAAAATAACAAATCTTATTATAGCAAAGAATTATCATACATACACATAGTTATATATGTGTGTGTTTTTGTGTGCTGGTGCCACATAAAAAGCATCCAGTCCACACTGTAAAGTGGTTGGCATTTGGAAGGGCATCCAGTAATAAAAAATCATGCCAAAACTAGCCTGTGCTAGTGCCAAGTAAAAAACACTTAGCCCACTCTGCAGAGTGGTTGGTGTTGGGAAGGGCATCCAACCATAAAAACCCTGCCAAAACAGACACAGTAGCCTAGGGTAGTTTTCTACATGGGCATCTCCTGTCGACCATCCTATCCATGCATGGAAGAAAGACATTAAATGATGATATATATATGTGTGTATATAAATATCTATGTATGTATACATATATACACAGACACACAGCCTTTTTTAAATTGCCAAGATTGTTTTCTCAACTTTGTACTAAAAAACCAATTGGTAAATTGACTGTTATGTAACTATAATATAGCATTTTATGGATGATAATATACCCACTCTATTAATATAGGAGTGTGTTTTTTCTTACTATACATATATATATAT
>NC_068982.1:29177824-29183604 GCF_001194135.2 Octopus bimaculoides
ATATATCTAATTATCATCCGAAGAGACATGTTTCCACTGATAGATGCTCCTAAACCAGCTAAGTATCTCATCCCTGAGGGATCAATACTAGATGAATTAATAAAAACTCTTGTATCTTCCATCTCTCTCATTAACCAAGTATATATATAACATATTGCACACTCTTGAATGATTTTCTCTTGGCCATTGTTCTTAATGCAAGTTTCTTTTTTCATGCACCATTAGTAATTCTTGCCTCCTTACTCCCAGTAAGAGCAGTTTGAAATTTAGGTAATTTTCTTGAGCTTCAGCCTAGAATAACTTTTTTTTTTTATAAAAATGACACAAAATCATTGCTCTGTTTTCTACATATTGATACTATAGGGGCTGAACTGGTAATTTTATTGCCAAAGTGACATATTCTATTCTCCAACATGGATTAGAACTACAAACTTATCAGCCTTTACTTTATTGTATTATGAAGAAAAATTCTAAATTTAATGGTGCTAATGTTTAAGCACTGGCTTGTACAGTCATGTTTTACTCAGTTTATGCTAAAATGTTTTAAAAGAAATCTGTGAAAAGAGAAATATAGAACAATATAAATAAAATTACAATATATTTCAGTCATAAAGAAAAAAGAATTTGGAATTGGATATCTCTTACTCTTGGATGATGTTCAATTCTGTATGGTGTTTGCTGAAATACTTGTATTTCTCTAATAACGTGAGCAATCTGAAATAATAATGATGATAATGATGACGATAACTGTTTCAAATTTTGGCTCAAGGCCTGCGATTTTAGGGTGGAAGTTGATTATATTGAACCCAGCATTTGACTGACACATTATTTGATCAACCCCAACAGGGTAAAAACAAAGTTGAACTCAGAATGTAAAGAGCCTAAAGAAATGCTGCAAAGCATTTTGTCTGATGTGCAAAGGGCTTGCCACCTCAATGATAATTCTTTCTCATTTTGTCACAAAGTCATCAACTTTAAGGAGGATGCAGGGGGGTGGCAAGTTGATTATACTGACCACAAAAAACATGGAAGCAGAGTTGACCTTGGCAATATTTGAGCTCAAAATGTTAAGAGCAGGAACAAATAACACAAGGCATTTTTTCTGATGATTTAATGATAATTTCTGATTTAGACTAAAGGTTAGCAGTTTTGAAGGAAGGATTTACTCAATACCATTGATCCTAGTGCTGGACTAGTACTTTACTTTACTTTACTCAGTCCAGAGATGCTAGGCAAAGCTGACTTCAGCAACATCTCAACTCTGACTACACAGAGGTGGAAGAAATAATACAACGATCTACTGATTCTGTCAATCTGTTGCCTTAGTTCTTTTATTGATCTCAAAAGGCTGAGACATTGAGGATATAAGTATGAAATATATATATATATATACACATGGAATGAGTAAAAAGAGATCAACAATGAAAATGTAACAATAAAAATTTCAGCAAGAAAATGTCTTAATAGCAGGGATGACTATCTAGAGTAATTTGTTACAAGTTCCACTCAGAGGTCTAGATTACTTAGCCACATCCAAGGCATAAAAAGTGCCCTCTCCCAGCTTCTTTCCTCCAATTTAAAAAAAACCACACTCAGAGTTGGCTTATTCAAGCTCACCAGTCAAGCTACTTTCATCCTCCTTTTCTTAAACACATTAGAAGGCAGTACCTCTCTCTCTACCCCCACCTTCTGCAGAGGAAAACAGTACGTTGTTTACCACCCAGATCCAACATATGCAACAGTAGCTGCATATATTTTGCTAATGCATGGATAATTTCATCTCCTAGTGTACATCTGTGACGAGACAGTTATGTGCTCATAATGCTTGTCTCAAGCAATCAATTTTTACCCCCTTGTAGCACACTAATAAACCAAGGACTTCTAGGTATTAGTCACTTTTGCCCAGCCTTACTGGGACAACTTCCTTCTTGGCCCATTTCTAAATGAAACCACCCTATGAATGATCACTTCCAAGTTCCTGGTCAGCTGGTAGTTTGATCTAACTCAAACTCCAAACATCTCAACAAGACCCTTGGTCCAGCAACAGAAATTGACACTGGCCAACATGGACTTGCCTTTCCAGGTGCCACGCCCATTAGCTTGTCCTGATGTCTGCTCCTGTACATTCCTGATACCCTTCCAGCATTGTCCACTGCTTCTACATCCAAACTGTCCAATACTGTGACAGAGATATTGTTTGCATATGCAGAAATGACTCTCCTCTGACCCAATTTGAGTGAGGTTCCCTGTCAAAGTTTCCATCTCTACAGCAATAGCTCCAAAGTCAAACCATACAGGAGAGGAGTACAGTGGCATACTAGACAAATCAAGTATTAAATGCTATGCAGCCCTAAAAACAAAAAGGAGGCCATTTAGTTTTACCACCAAGCACATGCTGCTGTACATTGTGGTGATCCAGCCTATAAAGATGGGATTGAAACCAACTGCTCTGAGGACAGCCACCAGCAACGAATTGTTTCCAATGCCCTGATGATTCTGCCAATCCAAAGAAGAAGGTAAACCATCCAGATACAATTATGAAAGACAGGAATGAAAATCTCAGTATTCTGATAAACATTTTGATCTTGTCTTTCCAAAACATTACCTGGAATGAATTGAAGAAATTAATGTATAAAGATCTTGTAACATAAACAGAATGTGGAATGTGAAAGTGAAAACTACTAACAATAAGTTGAGTACTAGGTATGAAGAAAATTTTTTTAAAAATATAAAAACAATATCAGGACTCACAAATTTAAACAGGAAAAAACTCAATCCCACTGCTCTATGTATGCACAACCCACATAACACACACTCTACACAATTATCACTCAATAGAAAACACAACTCATACAAAACATTAAGAATCCACTACCCCCCCAAAAAAAATTTTTTTAAAGCAACCCACACAGCACAAACTTTACACAATTAACATCCAATAAAATATCAACAATTATTCTTATTTATTCCCGCTTAATTGTGGATGTTCTGTTGGAACAAACAATACTGTGGTAGACACCATGAGAGAAACTTCTCATATTGTCTTTTGGTGCAAAATGAACTCTTGTTTACTGCAGAATAGTTTGTTCTAATAGAACATCCACATTTAAGTAGAGATAAATATTACCTCTTGGTATTAATGTTGCTTCTACTGCTAATATAAACTTATTCTTATATAATTGATATACAATAGAATATTTCACATACCACTATCAGCTTCCACAATAGTAATATGACACAACCTACACAGCAGTAACAGAACATTCTCTGTACAACAACACTAAAATAGTACCAAAAAAAAAAAAGACTTGGAATAGATTTCACAACAAAGCAAAACAAGGTGTAGCATAACAGACAATTCTGCTGCCCTAAAAGTAATACCCAATAGCTTTGTTTATCCATATAATGAAACTATTCTCCCAAACAAGTATCATTTTATTTTTCACTTTGACTTACCATACGCATTTTTGAAAAGTTCACAAGCTTTTCATCTGTGAAATTTGGTGTACCTTCTTCAATAAAAGATAAATCAGTCAAATACATGCCTAGATATGGAATGCAGGGTGGATCACATCTGAAAGATAAAGTAACAAGAAAACATTAGATATGGGAGTAGGATACGTATAAAATGAAATAGAATCACTGCATTATTTAACAAACTATTTATGTTGGTCTGTGTGAATAGAATATATTGTGCAAGACATATACATCCATAAACCATTGAATAAAATGCCAAGTAAAGAATGTATGCGTACACATCACCATCGCTGTATGTATATATATGACTACACATAACTAATATATTATTTTTAAACATCCAAGGTAAATAGCCCATTCACTCCTGAAAGGGATCCTTATATATAGCCAAGGGAAATAACCCATTCATGTTCGTAAATTATTTCGTATAAATCAAATTCAGTATGCTT
Organism: Octopus bimaculoides; assembly: GCF_001194135.2. NCBI lineage: Eukaryota > Metazoa > Mollusca > Cephalopoda > Octopoda > Octopodidae > Octopus > Octopus bimaculoides. The sequence continues at coordinate 29,181,751 of NC_068982.1, forward strand.
ATTTCTTAGTATTTGAACTATTTGTGTTATTTTCACAATTTATCCAGTACAACGCTTAAACAAGTAGATAATATTTTAATAAATGATAGACCCACTTATTTCGCTTAGTGACTTATTCACGAATATACCAACACTACTGCCGCTGAGGGTAATATTCTCTGCAAATGCATGGAAGCTTTTTTTCAGAGTTATTTACTTTGAATTGTTATTATCTCATATCTGATTAGTCTGTTATTATGTAACATGCTTCATGATTATAGTATACATACCTTATTAGTATTTCCTCCTAAGTTCTATACACTCTAGGAACATATTAAAGCCCTTTTGGGGGCTACTTTATTTGAATTCTTACTATCAGGTAATTAATTTCCTGTGCAAGACAGTTCAGTATTGTCAATAAATGCACAAAGACCATTTTAAGGCCTATATACTTTGTATTGTTGTTACTGGATTAGTGAAACAGTACAATTGACTAGTATTACATGCATGTTGAAGCTGGCATGTATGGAAAAAGATATGACTTCTCTCCAATAATGGAAAGCAAATGCCATAATACCCAATGTGAAACTGACTGGTAAGATTAACCATAATAGATATATAAAACTGTACATATCAGTGCCAATGGCATGTAAAAAGCACCCACTACACTCTCAGAGTGGTTGATGTTAGGAATGGCATCCAGCCCTCAGTCAAACCGTCCAACTCATGCCAGCATGGAAAGCGGACATTAAGTGATGATGATGTTTATATATAAAATTTCATTATCATCATGTTTGTTTTTTCATATTTTCAGACTGCCAGTTTTAAATCACTTTTTGGTAAACAAACCAGGCTGGAAATTTATAATAAACAGAAGACGGAAAATCAAGTCATGATGGACACCATTCTGCACATAAAATTCTGATCTAGGTTGGTTCTCACACTGTTTTACCATTATTCACAGCTGTTCATCATCTGGTCCATTTTGTTTTGGCTTGGCTGTTCCAACTAGATGCCTCCCCTATCATTAAATACATTACAGCATGGAATGGATGCATTTTATTGTGGCTATTGACACATGAGAAGCTGCTTATAGAAGGACTAAAAAGTTCCCCCTTTCTTGTCAATGTTTTAATTCAGGTGCTGGTTTTCAAAATGTGTTGTCTGTTACTGCTGGTGATGTTCAAATCACGGTTTGTTTCTAGTGAAGGACAGTAATAATTGGGGAGACACTGTGTAATCTATCCAGGCAAGTTCATCAATGTTGAAATAATTGTATATTTGGCATGTGAATTTTATTCCCTGATCGATAAAAATTTGTATTGTAAAATCTAAGATCATGCAACTGTAATGCGAAGGAAAAGGATACAATCTATATAAGAAAGTAGCTATAAAGAAATCTAATTCAGCATAGACATGACATAAAAAAAAATTGAATTATAATTGCATAAAAAGTCATTATAATGATTGATGTGAATAATGTTAAGCATATAGATTTCAACATGAACTTACCTATGAAGTGCGTCTCTCATGTTCTTGAACCTTCCTTCAGAGGAAACTAATGTTTGGAGCTTATCAATCATTTGTCGTGTCTAAACACAAAAAGAAAGACAAATTTAAAAAATTAACAATGAATCTCATTTACTCATTTACTCGTTTCAGTCATTTGACTGCGGCCATGCTGGAGCACCACCTTTAGTCGAGTAAATCGACCCCAGGACTTATTCTTTGTAAGCCTAGTACTTATTCTATCGGTCTCTTTTGCCGAACCGCTAAGTTACGGGACATAAACACACCAGCATCGGTTGTCAAGCGATGTTGGGGGGACAAACATACACACACACACACACACATATATATATATATATATATATA
>NC_068982.1:29183754-29192790 GCF_001194135.2 Octopus bimaculoides
TACAAGACTAAAAATGTTTTCTTTGAATTTAGTAATAAAGTAAGTACTGTAGGCAAATACAGTCATTTACAGTGACTCCAATACTTTATTTGTAGTTGATTTTGTATTTCCTCCTATTCTGAGCAATAAAATAATCATAGCAGATCAAAACCTACCCCAAATCACAGGGGTAGGTTTCTACTGGCATAACTATATTTCTTTTAATTGATCATTTTAACCCTTTCGCATTTAGATCACTCTGTCAAGTGTAATGTGTATTTATCCACATTGTTTTGAATTTCTCATACATTATCTTGTAGCTTTCAGACTTTGGATGAGGCGATTGTTTATTTTAAAAAACACTTTATAGAGTAGGTGTGAGATCCCTGATCTGGCTGGTTTGACTGCTAACGGGTTTAAACTAAAACATTTTAGAGCTTAAAGATTTGTGTACTACTGACTTGACTTTAAAGTCAGGAAGAATTTTCTAATTTCTACACTACATTCTAATATATCTAAACACTAATTGATAACAGATACCTTATTTATATGTTAAACTAAAACAACTTTTGTTAAAACTTGTCCCTCCCATGTTTTTCTTCTGTTCATATTATTTGCCATTCTAAAATTATATAAGAAAAATTGCTGAGTTACCAGTGGAATAGATTTGGATGACAAGGGAAGGTTGAAATTATCTACCATTTGAGAGAAAGTAAACAAGTATCTAGCAGCAGTTACAAATGGCTATGAATGAGAGGTGGGGAATAATCTCAAGTAATCAACAGCATCTGAAATTAACATGTCATTAACGGGTTTTGCGGGGTGGGGTTCTGAGATAAAAGTACACGCTTATAGTTTTCTTATCTCTATGGGTATCACCAGAACTGAACTGCACTGCACTGCACTGCACTGCACTGGATTCCAGTGGACATCAGAATTAGACATTTACAGAGAGAGTAACAAATATTCATGGCCTATTCCCTTATCAGAGTCAGTTGCAACTGTCACTAGGTGCTTCTTTACTTTTACTAGAAGTGAATTTGATTTCAGTAAATCAAAAATTTTACTACTGTATTTAGTGAACATTTCTTTGATCTCTTTCTGTCTGTCTGTCTGTCTCTCTCTCTTTCTCTCTCTCTCTCTCTCTCTCTCTCTCTCTCTATATATATATATATATATATATATAAACTGGCAATATGACCATCCCCAAGTACAACAACAAAATATATATATATATATATATATATATTATATATATAATCTTTTTCTTTTGTTTCAGTCACTGGACCACAGGCCATGCTGGAGCAATACCTTGAAGTGTTTTAGTCAAATGAATCAGCCCCAGGATTTTTAAGTATCAGGCTTAAAAATAAAAAGAGAGAGTTGATGAGGACAACAAATCTCAAAAGGAGATAGCAAGATTCAGTTTAGTCTCTGCTGTCATGATGAAACTTGAAGCTTAATAACATATGGAAAAGCAATTCCATCAGTTTTCCAACAAGACTCACAATGGTGACTTCAATCCTTCTGTATAGGTGTTAGAGGTGGACTCATACAGCTGACATTGAGCAAAGTAAAGCCACTAAGTTGGCTAGCCACATACAGAGTTTGAAGTCTATTGCCACACCACATTTAATCAGGTGGAAAATAGTTCAAAAGTCCACACCATATGTCAACAAATCAAAAAAAAAAAAAATGTAAGCTATGCATAGCTGAAAGATCACAGATTCTTTTCAGATCTAGGAACTCCATACACTACTAAATTCTAGATCTGAAATTTTCAGCAGATGTAAACATATGGATGAGTTTCTGTTGGTAAATTGGAAAATACCACCTTCTCTGGGTTGAGCAGCTGTACTGCAGGCCCTTAACCATTCAGCATTATGACTTTACGGTCAAAGTGGACATAACTCTAATTCTCCCACATTTTTCTTTTTCTTGCTTTCAACCTTCCAACTTTTACATCTACTTTCATCTCACCTTTTCTCATATTTTCTTTTATTCTATCATCCTGAAGATTGTGTGAAGGCACTGTTTGAGTTGTTTCCATCACATAAACTATTAATAGCTCATGAAAATATATACTGTGTGTTTATACATATATATATATATATACACACGCACACACACATATATATATATAATCTCACAAAGTATCAAAGGTCTTTCCCAAACCATAGGCTCATAAGGCTGGTTTCCTAAATTCTGTGGCATGTATATTGACACACACACTTGACAGGATGCCAGTCTATCACAAGGTTACTCATTTTTGTCAGCTGAGGGCAGCACCACATAAAAGCACCCTGCACACCCTGTTAAGCGGTTGGTGTTAGGAAGGGCATCCAGCTGTAGAAACCATGCTAAATCAGACTGGTGTCTGGTACAGCTCCCCAGCTTACCAGCTCTGGTCAAACTATCCAACCCATGCCAGCATGGACACCGGATGTTATATCATGAGAAGGTAAAAGGAAGCATTTTTCTCAAGAACATAATGCATCTCTGGTCCAAGAATTGAAACCACAATCTTACAATTGTGAATGCAACACACTAAGCCACATGCCTCCACATGCCTCCACATGCAAAAACACACACACGTGTTTGTGGTCTTTGACTAATAAACTTTATTTTTAATTTTAAATACACCATGAATTTGAAACATCCATACTTATCAGAATATGATACTTGGAGTGGGAAAATTAGACACATAAAAAAATGAGGTTAATGATCAAAAATATCTTAAATTACTGTAACCAAAATTGCTAACACCTTACAAGTTTTGCTCAGAATTAAAACTTGCTTTGTGAGTCTCTTTTAGAAGTGTTTATATCTAATTATTCTAATAATGGATTAAACTGCAGTCATGCACTAAATAACATGCTTAAGTACATGGCATTCATAAAGAGCAATGGTTCTCAACCAGGGTTCACATGAGACTCGGTCACCTAGGTAGCAGAAGCTATCAACTACTTTTAGTTTCTCCCCCTGGCATATGATGGAATCAGTTTTCTGTGCATCTGCTGCACACAAAAGCTATCTTTCTGGTTAACTTTCCTTTGATGTTGCTGCACCTCTTATGCATCCATAGCTTACACTGGGTACATCTTATGGAGTTTCTACTAGAAGCTTTTCTACAGATCGAGCAGGTCCATCTACCTGAAGGGGTTTATTTGCAATAAATTGCTGATACTTCTGCAATGCACAAAATGCTTTAATGATATTTTTAAAATACAATTCCTAATAATATTTATCACAATAAGATTTTTTAAACATTGAATAGGGATAAGGGCCCAGGAGAGTAAAGTAAGAATCACAGGGGTCCAAAAGCAAAAAATGGTTGAGAACCACTGATATAGAAGACACCCATGGGAAATCTTCTAATATTTTAAATTATTAACCAATGGATAATTTTCACAAAAGGTCTAAAGTCTGGTAATTATGTGTTAGAGGATACTTTGCTGAGGAGGACTAATAAAACTGAAACATACTCATAGTTATCATAATTACTAAAGATCAGATTCATCTTTCACTGTATACATCTTCATTTAATTTTTTAATCAGTCTAGATTTCAAAATTCCTTTTTCTTGCTGCCCTTGGTAAAAACTCTCATTAACTTCAAGTTTTTTCTTCTCACTTGCTTTGAACACACAACATTTAGTATGTTAGCCTGCAGTTAAACTACATATGTCACCCTTGGTAAGTATGTTAATGTCACTGAATATGGTACTTGCTGTTATAACCTTACAGTTTAAATTCTTACCTAACTTCTCTTTCAACAACTCATTAAAATAATTTTATCACATACAAGTTTATAATGTTTTGCAAGAACGTGTCTAATTATTTTCTGGAGTGGTTATTAAATGAAAAAAAATCACAGATGATGTGTTAGAGTAGTTGTATTCTATTGAACTAAATATAGTAAATATCTCTTGTAGAGCAAGGTGGGATAAAATACAATGTTGAAGCTGGCTAGTAGAATTGGAATTCAGTCATTAATCAAAGAAATTAATTACTGCTCAGTGTGCTACCATCTATACTACTCTTACAGACTGGATAATAATACCACAATAAATTATATTAAGAAATAGTTGTAAGTACAGTAATAAAAGGGGGCTCAGATTATGGCACAAGATTAGTAATTTTAGAGAGTAGGGATTAGTTGCATGATTGTAAAAATAACTATGTATTGGAGTTAGTTACATATTTAGGGGATTAATAAAGTTCAATTAGTTATCATGAATCATGTTAATGCAACCCCTTGCAAAAAGTTAATCCTATAAATGTTTCCTTGGGGCTACATAAAATGCAAGCCTGCTCTTGTAATATTAGAGATAGTGTCAAGAAGTTTCATTAGGGGGTCCAGCTTTGAAGTTAAAGAAGAGATTTAATGTTTAGTAATGCTTGGATAAGTGAAATAACCATTTCTTACCTGCTTTGATATTCTTTCCCACATTTTCTTCATTCTAAAAACTGAACTGTTCACAAATGCAGCACATATCTGTAAGACACCATTATAATTGTGCATGCAGCGACAAATATCGGCGATTGCAGCCCACTTTTCAAGACATGCTACTCTGTCTTGTATATTGGTACGTCCAACTATTTCTGACACTACCAAACGACTCACCTGAAAAATTTGAAGTGAAATTTTAATAATATAAGGAAAGAAGATAAAATTATAGGTAACGCATATTTACATCAACCCCTCAAAAATGTTTTTCCTTTTCAAAATCTTAGCTGTATTGCATGTTTAACAAGCTAATTTCATAGTGTTATTATAATTATTTTTCCTTCTAGTTGAATACAGTCTCCAATTATCAACACATTACCTTTTACAGTCCTACTGTGTGGAACTGTCTGCAAGTGTCCTCCACTATAGCCTTGGGCTAACCAGACTTATGACTGGATTTGGTAAACAGAAACTGAAAGAAGCCAGCTGTGTGTGTGTGTGTGTGTCTATATATATATATATATATATATATATATATATACACACACACATTATCTTGCTTTGACATCACATGATAATCCTGAAGAAACTTTATCAACACTGATCAGGTAGTTTATTTCATGCTTCAGCAGTTCTGAGTGTGGAAAAAAATGTTTCCAAAAGTCATGGTTACTGTCTTGTTTTTTAAGTTTGTAAGCATGTCCATGAGTGTTAGACATACAGAATTAAAAAAACTGCACAAGATTGTTGAGAAAGATGGTGAATAATCTTGTGGGTGTCTACCAAGTCAGTTGCCAGACGGAGTTTTAATGTGACCATACCCAGGGAAGCAGGATGTTAAGAGTATGGTACCTGACAGTGGGTAGTCATCTGGTTGCATGCCTCTCAACAGCTTCCAGGTGATTGATATGCTGAGCAAGACAGGGGTTCCAGACTGGTGCATGAAAACAACATATGAATATTCAAATACAGAAGACTATGTGTGGTGTGTACAAGAAGTCAGTTTGAGATTTATATCAGCTTGTCTCCTTCTACAACTGGTGCATAGGCATGTTCTCAGCAAAGATGAGATTAGAGTGTGGTTAAGAATAATCCCCATCAGGTTCTGACCAGGCTTTCATTCATACAGTGACTAATGATAGGTACCAAGCATATACTGGAATCAGTTCAATTTATCATATCACACCAAAACAAATTTATGGCACTCTGTTCATGGTAATATCAGAAATCAATTCATGTAATAAACATCCAATCAGTTATAGATAAATTATAAAAGGTGTGTGTATATGCATCAGGTAAAGAGCATTGTTTTAAAAATTAAAACTCACCTCATTAAATCTTTTTGTGACTAAATGCACATGTGGTGCCCTGACTTCCTTATCTGGTTTCATCCACGTCTGAGATAACAGTTCACTAAGATATAAAGGATATAACAAATAAGTCATGATATTCAATAAGACAAAATGTTCCAGATAACGAGTAAAATATTTAGTCATGCTGAAAGGATTTTTTCATATAATGGACTGAGTATTCACATTACAAATACCTGCGCACACATTTTGGCTCTGTTTATATTTTATATTAAAAATTTTCATGTTGTAACAAACTAAAATTTGAATGAGATCATAAAATTTTTATGCAAAAGCTAGAGATTTGAAGTTATCAGTTAATATACAGCTTGTGTCATCTTTGTCTGTTATAAGTACTGGCTCAGATAATCCTCTTTAAGAAATGCATATTTTACCACAACAAAACTCATTATAAAGTTACATAAGTGAAAGTATATATAAGTAGAACATTAAACAATTGATATCTGGTAAAAGTAAAATGATAATTGTTGATGACTAACATTTTCTCCATGACACATTTAAGCTGTTTGTATCATTCTTGCTATTAGTCAAAAGTGCATTGGGCTCAGTTCCTTAGTTATGTAACCTAGTCTAACACTTTATCATTGAAATGCCATAAATTTGTTTAATCTCTGCATTGTCAGTTCCAGTCAGTTGTACATATACATACTGTCATAAACTCTCTTCTTAGTTTCACACAGAAAACTACTTTTTTTTTTAAAGTTCAAATAAATTATTGGTGACATTTCAAATTGTTGTTCAGTTTTCTATAGGTTTCAGAAAACAGCTAAAAGTACTAGGTATAGTCAATGAGTTGAAATTTCAATGCAAAGAATAGCTATTTCTTTGCTGCAAAGCACATTATTCTGTTTGCTTTGTTTCACAAAGAGGACATACTTTCTGATCTGAATATATACAAGGTAACTTGTTCCTTCAAAGAACTATTTACACAAAGAATGCAAGTAACTAAATTTGAAAACTAGTCTAGGTTATACTAACCTAGAAGAATATATATATGTGGTTAAAATCATGGTCTATTCATTGCAATAAAAGAGTATCTCAGACTTCTTCCAGTAAGAGACTACTACTTACACTTTAAAAGTAAACCAGGGTGTAAAACCATACAAGCCACAGTATTCCTGTAAGGAGCAGTAACTCCAGGTATTGTTAGCACTGGGAGACATTGTGTCTAATACATATCAACAGAAGAACATCTCATAACAACTCCACCTAAATTTTTGATTAAATGCTGTAGGTGAAGCAGTTGAGAACTAAGACCCAATGAACTTGTACACTAAACTATTTTCCAAATTTACAAGAAATTCTGAACTTTCTTACACATACTTTTCCTTTTCTAAGTATTCTTCTTCATTTTGGGGAAATTTGTCAAAGAGTGAAGTTAATCTAAAATAAATGGTTACATACATAAATCTCAGCCTAAGTATTTCTAATCTGTTACTTAATTTTTGGACTTGATCATTGTCAGCATAAGTTTCACAATGATGTTAATTTCTACTACTAGAATGTTGAGACATTACTGACTCATGCACTGCATTATATAGTTGGTTCATTAGGTTTTAAAATTTAAACCTGCATCTTAATTACTTTGTAAACATATCCATTAACAAAATAAGAACCAAAAAACAAGGTAAAAATAAGGTCCAAAATTACAAGGAGAAATAGCATGAAGCTGAAACTGAAGAAGTATATTTGTATTATTTGAGTTTGCAATGTTTGATAGAATACTTACTCACTGCGAATTGCAATAAAAATTTTATGGTCTAAATAAGTGAGTTGTTCTGCAATATCCAATGCTGATAATGAATCTGACGTGTCTGTTGAAGATGTCTGAAAAACAGTTGAAAATACATTTTTTTTTTTACAGTTTACAAATTCAAACTTTTCTTATGTACCAAAACTTTTTCTCAAAGGTAAAATATATTTTGTTTTATTTTTCAGAAACAGGAAGAATGGATTCATGATAAATAAAATGAAAAAAGGAAAATGATTGGGTAGTGTAAATTTTAGGTTTAGCATATTAGACATGGCTTGTAAATAATGGAAAATTTTAGAAGAGAATACAATGTCTACAGTGGAATTCATTAAATATTTCCAAACAAAAACCAGTGAATCTTTTGATGATTATGTAATCATGACACCAACTGATCCCTTAACATCAAATGGTCTGGAAAACTATACCCACCTGGAACTGCACTCTCTCCATTACCAACACAAACAACCTGTACCTCCCCGTTAACATTACCCCTGCTGATATCAGATGAGAAATAATCAGTTGAGATGGCAAAGGCTTCTAATAATGAATGTCACCTCTTCCATGTATGTCAATGCCAGGCTCAACAACTGAAGTTAAGAACCTTCCTCAGTTGTGTGTGGCCTCTAACATTTCAGAAGAAACTAGACTCTAGACCAGGGCTAGCCAACCTGAGGCCTGTAGGCCACATGCAGCCCACAGACTTTTATCTTGCAGGAATCTTGATACTTTCTTGAAATGGGTTTATTTAAACAAGCATTTCTAAAATTTTATCAAAAATTAAAGACTGTAATGAAAAGTAAAAAAGAAAGATACTACTGTTTTTGCAATGATAATCTTTCCTATTGAATCAACGATCATTCATTCATTATTATAATAATAGCATGAGAAAGCAAAATGCTTTCAATTCTGTCAGTATACAAGCGGCCCTCAAAAAACTTTCTGTGATTAAAGTAGCCTGCAATGTAATTTGAGTTGGCCAAGCCTGCGCTAGACTCTGACCCTGGAAGATACAGCTTGAGAACAAACTTCTTCTGATTGACATAGGAATGTTCCCTGCTGAAAGTATTCCACTGAACTCAGAAGCACCATGGTCTTAACCACATGAGACTGACAGAAGCTTTGTGAGTGGATTTGGAGACTGAAACTGAAAGAAGCACATCGTGTGTGTGTGTGTGTGTGTGTCCCACACCATCACTTGACATCTGGTGTTGGTTTGTTTATGTCCCCATACCTTAACAGTTCGGCAAAAAGAGCCCAATAGAGTAAGTGCTAGGCTTAAAAAAAAAAGTACTGTGGTTGACTTGTTTGACTAGACCAGCATTTCTCAAGTGGGGTTCCGCAAAAGGTTCCTAGGGGTTCTGTGAGAGAGAGTGAGATATGTTAATGCTAACTTCATGATCATAATATTACTATATATGCACAACATTGGTTATTGCAATATAGACATCATCCTATCTAACCTTTTATGTTATCAAAAAAATATAAC
>NC_068982.1:29192800-29196076 GCF_001194135.2 Octopus bimaculoides
TATGTGACATTTACCACATGAACTATGATGAAAAAAATATGTGAAAGACATAGTATATAATTTTTTTTATGCAGAGTTTCCTTGAGACATAATTTATTTTTAAGGGTTATGCAAGGGTAGAAAGGTTGAGAAACACTGGACTAGACCCTTCAGACTGGTACCCCAGCATGGCTGCAATCCAATGACTGAAAGAAGTAAGATATAAGAGATAGATACTTATGAATTGTAAAATAAAATGAAAATAGAAAAAAACCAAGAGCACTCAGAGAGCACAAACCTCCACCAATATCCTCTCAACGATTAGCCGGAGATGATTTTTAAAATGAGAATATCTGAAATAAACTTGACTGCTCTCACAAACAAGAATACTAAAAATGAACCCGACCACTCTCAAAAATTAAGTAACGAGAAAGGAAATATAATCCAGAATCCTTGAGCAGTACCGGATCAATCTCAAAATCTAATCAGTTTGTGCCAGTCATGAAGCCAAACATCCCTGAAAGTTTCATCCGAATCCATCCAGCAGTTCTTCAGATAACAAACAAACACAACTGAAAACAATACCTCCGCCTTTGCTAAGGTGGAGGTAACAAGAGGAAAAACCATTAACACTACTCACTGCAGGTGGGGCTAATAATATATCTAAATCAACTTTATTGCTATCTTGGCTCTCCTGGTTGATTATGCGTAGTATGCCTGCAGCTGCTTTATGCTCAGCTGGTAGTAAAGAGGTGTTGCACACCATTTCTTCAAGTAAATCAATCAAAAAAGCTTTCAATTGTGCATCAGTATCGAAATCCTAGTAAAAGAAAGAAAGAAAAATGTTATAATTATTATTCCTCATTTATAATTATTATTTATATTTCAGTATTATCAACCCCTTAGCATTCAGATTATTCTGTAAAATGTAATGCTTTTTCATTCACATTGATTTTAATTATTTTGTAACTTTGAAATTTTGATAATGTGATTGTATATTTTTAGAAGGCACATGGCTCAGTGGTTAGAGTGTCAGGCTCACAATCATGAGGTAGTGAGTTCAATTCTCAAACTGGGCAGTGTGTGCTGCATTCTTGAGCAATCACTTCATTTCATGATGTTCCAGTTGCCTCAGCTGTAGAAATGAATTGTGACGTCACTGGTGCCAAGCTGTATCCCTTGGATAAAATCGGTGGCATGGAGAGGCAAGGCTGGTATGCGTGAGCGACTGCTGGTCTTCCATAAACAACCTTGCCCAGACTTGTGCTTTGGAGGGGAACTTTCTAGGTGCAATCCTATGGTTATTCATGACCAAAGGGGGTTTTTACCCTATATTTTTTGAATGGTATTGAAGGGTGGGTGTGATAGGCTGGATCTGGCTGGTTAGAACATAAAAAAGATAGCCTATTTGGGCTGGAACTGGCCAATTTAAATGTTAAAGGGCTAAACAATAAATTAATGAATACTCAATAGTGATCACAGCTTAGCTTCATGTATGAAGATTCATAAAGAGAGGTGTCCTGCAGAATCATGCTGGTGCTAGACTAAGCCTATACGAGACAGACAAACCCAGCCACAGTGGCTGTAAAGGAAATTCTGTTCTGTATTTGGTGGTGCCATGTTACAGGGCTTCCTCCTGCTCCTCTTGTCTTAAAGCTCAGCTCTGGACATATTCTCATCAGAGGGCTGATGAACTTTCAATCATTCATTAATATTTTGCTGTGAGGAGTGACAATAAAGCACTGGACTACATTCATTAAAATACTTTCATTCTTCTTGGATAGAAGTTCAAATTCTATTCATGTCAACAACTGCCATTAATCACTCTGGGACTGAACAGATAAAATAAGCTGGAGTCAGTTCAGTCGATATAGTAATCATCGGTCAATAATAGTATCAATAATACATAACTTAATCAATTTTCACCCTATTTCTATATAAAAGCACCTTGTACCAACTCAAAAGAAAATATATCAAGTCAATGAACTGAAACAAAAGATATATCAAACTAACTTTAATATATTTGAAGAAACCGAGTATGTATGAATATTTATATGATTATATTACATATATTCAATAAATTATTGTATTCAACTGATATATTTAGTTATTTTTTTCTTAATTTTAATATATTAGAGTAAGGTTTTGATTCTTTTATTTACAAATTCGAACATATTCGTATTGTTAAAACAATTATTTTTGCAGTTTGTTGTTCACTCATTATTCACTGGTAATAATGTAGAACTAGTTTTTGCCACTAGGTATATCATGACAAGCAGAGTTATGTTCCTTGACTTGAACCACTGGTGGGAGTGGTGGTAGAATAACTTATGGTTCAACATTTCTTTAATTTTGTGAGGGTAGTGAGTTAGGCGAATTGTTAGCATACTGGACAAAATACCTAGTGGCATTTCATCCATCTTTACATTCTGAGTTCAAATTCTACCGAGGTTAACTTTGACTTCCATCTTTTCAGGGTTGATGAAATAAGTACCAGTTGAACACTGAGGTTGATGTAATCAACTTAACCCCTTTACCGACATTGCTGGTCTTGTACCAAAATTTGAAACCGATATTTCTTTAATCTTGTAAAAGACTTAATGCAACACTCTACATGCTGGAAGATTTTCAGAATCGGTAGAGCAGCAGAGAAAATGCCACGTGATATTTAGATTCCATTTTCAAATCCAGCTAAGGCCAACATTGCCTTTCATCATTTCATGGAAACAAGTAGCAGTGAAATACTGGAATCAATATAATTAACTACAGCTCTTTCTCTTTTAATATGAGGTACTGTACTTATGTTAAAAGAAACCAATAATTCCTCACATTACAAACAATCCAAATGTTCAATGCATAAAATAATGTTTCTTTTCTTTACCTGATAATGTTTCGAAACCCAATGTTTCATTACATTTAGAACCCTCATTGTAGCTGCTGCACTTAACACTGATTCTCGTTTCTTTGTTTTCGTATCCACTGTAAAGAAGTGAAAAGGGAGAATATTTCATAAACCCTTTCAGTAAAAGCAAACATCACCATACATCATACATAAGTCTATGCTTTGCATTTAGCAGTTCTGTAAACTTTTTCATCATCATCATCATCATCGTTTAACGTCCGCTTTCCATGCTAGCATGGGTTGGACGATTTGACTGAGGACTGGTGAAACCGGATGGCAACACCAGGCTCCAGTCTGATTTGGCAGAGTTTCTACAGCTGGATGCCCTTCCTAACGCCAACCACTCAGAGAGTGTAGTGGGTGCTTTTACGTGTCACCCGCACGAAAACGGCCAC
>NC_068982.1:29200233-29235441 GCF_001194135.2 Octopus bimaculoides
CCAGTCAAGCAGCACATCACGCTGTAATTCTTGGGCTGAGAAATCAACACTTAAAAGCCATAATTTTAAGGAGCGATAAGAATTTTTGAATAAAGGAAAATGGGTAGGGGTGGGTAGGTACCGCCAGCGAGTAGATAGGGCTCTTAATTGTAGATTTTAAATATTTGAGAGACAACAATGCATAAATCGTAATTTTTAAAAGAGCAATGAATTTAGGAAGCTTAGAAAATTAATAAGTATGAATTTAAGACAACAACTGGATTCAATTGAATTTCATGGAGAGAAACAAGATAAATAATAGATCCTTGCTAACTATTTGATTCTCCAAAGAAAATAGGTGTGAAAACGAGGATATTGTAACTAAGTAATAGATGGTATTGAGGTTAAAACAAAGACAAAGAAAGCATAGAAGGAGTTAATTTGAACAGATATCAAAGGAAAGATTAATTGTATATGATATTCCTGCATTTCTTTTCCTATGGTAAAAGGCATAAACTCTTGCATAATGATTGATCAGAAAACTCTTATATTCAACAAAAAGATAAGCATAAATCCTTTGTAATGCCCAGTCCAAACATTTTGCATATTCAAAATTTTTTTAGATTTCTTCAGATTGTACCCACAGTAACTGACTAAGTTGTTTTATTTTTTTCTCTCCGTAGTGTTAAAAATGAGTTAAATGGCTAAATCCTAAGCTTTTTAGTTTTAACATATATTTCTGTTGAGATAAATCTACAAAGGACTATATAAACTTTATTGAAAAGAACTTGTGGAATACTTTTTACATAAAGAGAGCAACATTGGCATATTACTTTTAAGTAGTTTTATATCACTTTCTCTTTTCTATTCCAGCTGGAATGTGTTGTATATCTCAGTACATCATCATCATCATCATTTAACGTCCGTTTTCCATGCTAGCATGGGTTGGATGGTTTGACTGAGGTCTGGGAAGCCAGGAGGCTGCACCAGGCTCCAGTCTGATCTGGCAGTGTTTCTACAGCTTGATGCCCTTCCTAACACCAACCACTCCGGGTGTGTAGTGGGTGCTTTTTACGTGCCACTGGCATCGGCCATGTTTGGATGGTGCTTTTTATGTGCCACCGGCACGGGTATCACAACTACAATTTCCATTTGATCTTCATTTTGATGTTGATGTACTTGACTCAATAGGTCTCCTCAAGCACAGTATGTCGCTCTACGATCCAAAGTACTTTTGAATGGGCTGGAGCTGGTTATGCAAAACTGGTGTAGGATACAGCCGTGCACTCACATTATTTGCTGGGTCTTTGCAGTCACAGCATATCTCCAGAGGTCTCGGTTTTTCTGAGTATTTGTTTTTAACAGCTAGATGCTTTACCTGCTGCTAACTACACAAAATAGAAATAACCAACCAACTAAAACAAGGGTGACTTGACTTAATTAAGAACACTATATTGTTATGAATTCAGATTAGTTTCAGTATATTATTAAAATAGATTTAGTAACTGAGTTTTGTGATAACCAGCTGTAGTATGTTGAGTATATGGGAATTTCTCTTCATTCACGCTAGAGAGCAGTTTCAAGTATAAGATATTTTTTTTCCAAATTAAATTATTAAGTACACTACCATCATCTAAACCTTGAACACTCCCATTCTAAAATCTTTTATATATCATCTTAATCTATGAATTATAATATATTTTTTGTATATAGTTATGACATTCAGGATTTGTATGAATGTATTGTGCCTAATGATTTAATTTGAAAAAAAAAAATCATCTCTGTTCTGAAAGCAGACTACTTTCACCTAAACCTAGAACATTTCTATTCTAGAAGATGTTTTGTGTCTATTCATTATCTTTGGACTAATATATTTAACCCTTTCGTTACCAAACCGGCTGAAACCGGCTCTGGCTCTGAGTACAAATGTCTTGTTTTCATAAGTTCTGAATTAAAATCTTCCACCAAACCTTAGTCACAATTTATGTTCCTAACACTAGCTGAATGATAACCAAGTTATTTTACTAAATTCTCTGTTATATTTAAAGTAATTGAAAGAAACACAGAGCATCTCAAAATAAATACAGTAACGAAAGGGTTAAAAACCTTTATCGGACACCCATTATTATAATTTTTTTTATTGTGTAATTTAGATTCTGCTCTTGTCTTCATATTACTTAGAATTTTATGCAAAAATAAATATAGAACACTTTTGTTTCCTTACCTGGATTTAAATATTGCCGGCTTCCTTTTGGGTGATCGAGTGGATTTGTTGAACCTGCAGTTGCAGCAGCAAATGCAGTGGTAGCTGCAGAAGAACTGGATCTAAATTCAAAAACAATTACAAATAATCAGAAAAATAGATGAGATATAATAAATAATACACTGTTATTAATGTTCTTGTTAAGTAAAATAAGAAATTTGGCAAAAGTAAGATTTCAGTGACAATCAGGAAGTTCTGAAATTGTGGAAATCTGAGATGTGATATATTTTCATATAAATTCATACTAAAATACTTCGATATATTTTATTGACTGATTTGAATTTTCAGAAATATGATTCTTTAATACAAACTGAGCTTATTAGTTTTAGAAACTAAATTGAAACCAGGAGCAGAAATGGTTCTATGATTGAGAAGTTCACTTCTCAACCATGTGGTTTTGGGTTCAGCCCCACTGCATGACACCTTAGGTGAGGGTCTTCAATTATAGCCCTAGGCTAGTCAAAGCCTATAGGCACAGGAATGGCTATGGTTGAAAAGTTCACTTTCCAGCCACATGGTTTCATGTTCAGTCTCACTGCATGGAATCTGACAAGTGTCTTCTACTATAGCCCTAAATTAATCAAAACCTTGTGAGTGGATTTGATAGATTGAAACTAAAACAACCACCGTGTGTGTGTGTGTGTGTGTGTGTGTGTGTGTTTATATCTACAATTGCTTGTACAACAGTGGAACAGGCATTGTAGTTGTCAGTTTCTCCTGTCAACAGATGTCTTAGAGAAATAAGGAAGAGTCCGTTAGCAACACTGTACTTTGGATACCACAACATGATTGAAAATGCTTTTGTCTCTTTGCAAAGACATAGGTCAATCAGTTAACAGATGACACTGGATGTTACAGGGAACTGCCACGTGTCATGGAAGGTAGAGCTGGTTGGAGGATCAGGGTCATGTGAATTTCAACAAGTTCAAGCAATAACTATAGTTTCTATGCCACTGGATTTGTTTAGTAGATATGTATAGGGTGGTCTGAAAGCCTTGTCACCCGCTACCGAAAAGTAATAAGAACAATAGAGGAACAATATAATAATATCAAAAACATGTATTGGTTTTACTATATTCGCTTTCATTGACACTGTCACACATAGAGAAGGTCTGTATGAACACCTTCATTTTCGTGGCCCAAAATGATGTGGTGCCATGTCCTGTATGATACTTTATGAAGCTGTTGGTGCTTGTACAGACCTTCTCAATGTGTGCCGGTGTCAATGAAAGGGAATATACAAAAACCAGCACATGTGTTTGATATTATTATATTGTTCCTCTATTGCTCTTATTACATTTTGGTAGAGGGTGACAAGACTTTCGGACCACCCTATACTTTTAAAACTTAACATAATTTAACAAATGAACATACAATTAAAAAACTTTAAACACATTTTAAATTATCCTTAGCTCAAAAAGGATGTCACAGTAAAATATCTTAATTTGTATTTACTTTATATTCTACAACATTTTGTAATCTGATACATACCGCCGTTTTGACTGGCGTGACGACGTAACTACAGTTCCCGCTCTAGCCTGCGGGGGTGAACCATCTGCCTGGGCAAAACTGCTTCTGGGAGTTGAAATTGATTCAGCTTCTGCACTACCTCTTTTGCTGGAAACTAGAAATATACAATATTAGTAAATATATTTCTTAAAAGATAGGTGTTGTATGTATGCGTGTATGTATAAATATCTTCCTCCCCACAAGTATTAATCAGACGTTTTGTCGGTTTCAAAATAAAAATATGAATTAGTGTCACTCCTGTCTTTCTATATGATTCTTTGGTATCTGGGTCTGGGAGCAGGATTGGTGTTTTTTTCCAGACTCTTAAGTTTTCGTTAATGTCTGTGACTTGACTTTGTTTCTTCATAACTTTCACATTTTAATGATGCAGATTACAATTATGCTGAAAAACAATTTACTTTTGAGGACTATTCCAATATTTCCCTTCCAGAATTGGTCAAATGCCTAATTGTCAATAAAATGAGATTTTCCAAAGACACCAGGATAATTTTTAAAAAAAGCAAAAATTATTTGAGGTGAATTTGTTGGTATGGTTGTTAGGAATGCTACGAGCCTTTGGAAGATACCCACATGATCCTGCTATTTCTAGCACACTAAAAGACCACATAGAGGATGGGTTGCCAGTTAGTTAATTTAAAAGTGAAAGATTAGCATAGCTAAGTTAAGTCAACATAATACCTGATTTCTTCATAAATTCTAATGCTGTCTTTAAGTGCTTGGTATTATTTTAAATGTATTTATTCTAAATTTATTTCCTTTAGAGAAATAAAGGATACAAAAGAAAATTAGATGGAACTTATCAGAAAAGTTAGACAAATTGGGAATAAAATGTATAGATATCATTTAGCGACTACCAGAAATCTGCCAAGAGGGAGGACTTTCTGCTAGTATTATTTATGCCTTTAAACACACTGATATTTTATCTCTGTGCACCCTCCCACCATTTTTTCATCATACTCTCTCTATCATATAACCACTGCATAGTTTCTGTCATGTAACCAGAATACTGTGGACATCTACAAGGCTGAGGTCAGACCACTAGTTAACCTGTATCATTGTAGATACAGTAATGCCTCAATATATGAGTAGTGGACGCTACATTTCTTAGGAATATGGTTAAAGAACAGCAACCTGTTGTGAAAATTAGGTACGGTGCAATCATTGTAAAATACTACTGAAATATATAGTTTTAAATAATACCATGAAAAAGACTCTGCAGATGATTACTTGCATCAGATGAAACATACATATTTACAAAGTCTCGATTACAAATTGAGTAGTAATGTACATTTGTGATAGACAACAAGAAATCGTAGAAAGAATTATATTGTAATGAAAACTTAAAATTTATGATAAGTGTCAGGAAGAATTGACATTTGCAATTCATGATGGACTCTCTTGTCGAAGGCAATGTATGAGCATTTAGCTTTTGCCAAATGACCTGCACAAATGATTCTTTTATAGTGATCAAATGTGTCATATATTAGTTCACTCCCTCCATCAAATCAACATTGACTGAACAGGTGTATGGTGTACCACACGTCAGGTGTCAAAGTGGCTGCAGAGTCATGTGAGATGAAGTGTTTTGCTCAAGAACACAATGCACTATCCAGTCTAGGAATTGAAACCATGATCTTGTGATTGTGAGAGCAATACACTAACCACTAGGCCATGCAGCCTCATGTAATTTGTAATTGTCCTGATAATACTAAAACTCTATTATTACTATATCACACACACATATAGAGGACCATCTTGTCACAGACAAGAGATGAGGTTTCACATGTCTTTGATGAACAACCTGCACAGATGATTTTGTTTATAGTATACATTAGCTCACTCTCTCCACCAGATCAACATTGCCTGTACAGGTGAACAATGTGCCACACATCAGATGTCAAAGTCATTGCAGATAAATGTGAAATGAAGTGTTTTGCTCAAAAACACAATGAACCACCTGGTCTAGGAATCAAAACCACAATCTTGCAAATCCTCACATACATGCATGCACACACAAATTATTGAGTGACAAGGGAACAGGAATTATGTAATTCTTGTTCTCTTGTTGTTCAATAATTTCTTTTATGCTCTGTACTCAGCTAACATTATTTAAAATACAAAGCAAAATTAGAAGTGACTTACATATATTTTTCATGTTGGGTACTATCATGTTTGGAGAAGAGTAACTGTAACCAAGGATTGGAGATGGGGCACGGCGGAGCTTTGGACTCGATGTTGGAGATCTAACAACTGAGCCTCTTGGAGACTGCATGTGTCTTGGGGAGGCTGATAGTACTGGGGTTTTACTTGGGGAGGACGTCATTTTGGCAGTAAAAGCCTTGGTTGGACTCTCAATCGAAGAACATGAGATTGAATCAAGGCTATGTAAACTGCCAGTAGCTTTCACTGGGGTTGATGGCCGAGTATAGAACTCCACTTGTTTCATCGGTAGACTCTTTCGGGGACTACTAACTGGAGATGAAATTGGTGTGCCACTTTTTACTGGAGTAGATGGCCTTGATAATCTCGAGTCACCGACATTGATTGGCACAAACTTCCGAGGACTTGTAAGGCCTGATGATGAGCTGACTGTTTGTCCAAGAAAACTATCGCTTATTAATTTGTTTGGCACAAATTGTCTGGAAGGGCTTATGGGGGAAGTAGCCGGGCTGACTTTCATTGATTTAGGGGTTAAAGTGTCTGTACTTGGAGTAGAACTCAGTGTAGCGTGAGTGAGCCCGTCATATAATGTTTCTGATGATGAAACATACACAGGTGTGGTTGAAGGAGCCAAAAGCTTAGCATGCTTCTCATTCTCCAATTCATCACAGTCCTTTAGTGAAATTGGATAATTTTCCATAACAGCTTTCGACTCCTTCAGGAAGACATCATCAGACGTTGTGATAATAGGAATTTCATGATCATATAAAGTTTCACATGAAGCAATTGGCGCTAACTTGGGCCTGGAGGGTTTAAGATAGGAAGATATTTCCGATTGGCTTTCTTCACTTTCTGTAGAATCACCACCACGATCTGAATAAAAGAAAGAAATGAGCAATGGTTTAGTAATAAATTAATGATAAAAAATTATAGTAATAAATCATCTTATCTTGAAAATTAATCATAATAAAATATGAAACATTAATATATGTATTAAATCTGAGACAAGTTGTAAATAAGATTATAATTTTTCAGTTAACCACAACTTTACAGATTAAGTGTTTATAAAAACTAGACATACATTGTATTTTGATTGGTTTGATCACAAATTCTCATGAGGTGGTTTATTCCTGTATATCTTTGTAGTATAGGATTGGATCTTATTTTTTAAACTAAAATACAACACTTGAAGGGGTCCTCTGTTAGTTTTCATGACAAGCACTCAATTGTTTAATCACCTGTGCACCTAACACATTAAATTAACATTTAGTGGTTGAGTATTCCACGGATACCCTAAACATAATTCTCAGGCAGAATCAGCACAAGTGTGACAATGCTGTCTGTGCATTTGAATAACTGTCATAGGTAATCCAAAAGACTTCCACAGCTTCTATCTATTCAGATGCTTTGCACAACTTGGCTATGACAAAGACATTTGCCCCTAACAAACAAAAGTATTGTATCATTCTGATAAGCAGTTATTTTCAGTAAACTAAACAATAGTTTTCTTTAACATGGGATAGAAAGCTCATTGAATGCATAATATTATTTAAAATTACACTGAAAAAACCTTCTATTTACTTCTTTTTGTTATTTTTTTTTACCATTTACGGAAGTATGAACAGTACCCAGGACTCTTTATTTTGCAGGACTTCTGAGAACGGTGAATGAAAGAGAGTAAGTTATCCTCAAACAGGTGATCTGGTCCCAAAATGCTTGCAATAGAGTGAGCTCTACTAAAAGCACCCAAAGTGTATTGGTGATGGCATTAAATCAAGCAAAAAACTTAATTCATTACATTAGGACTGAGAACACAAATAACCAGAACAAATACCACAAGGCATTTTATCTCACACTATAATGAATGCAATAATATTTACCCTACATTTATCTCTAAACATTTCTCACTCCCTCACCACTCTTGCAACCTTTAACCATCCACCTTTCTTGATCTTATACTCCTACACGCTCTTCTAATCGCCTAGAGGACCATGGCACCTTGACACCAATATCATTGTCTCTCTTTCTTGATCCACACCCATAACTCCAATCCACCCTCATATGTCAGGGTTACTATGTATCCTGTCTACTACAACAAACCTGTTTGTGTCCCTTCTGACATACTTCAATCTCTCAACAAGAAAATAGCCACATCTCTCTCTACTAAAAGCCCATTCAGTTAAAGGGGCTCTCTAGTCTTACAACTTGCATGGTTATCTCCCTAATGCCATGGCCTCAAAAAAAGCACCCAGCATACTCTATAAAGTGATCAGTATTAGGAAGAGTATTTAGTTGTAGAAACCAAGCCAAAATTAAGACACGGGAGCAAGCCATGGCTTTTTGAGTGCTTGGATCTTGTTGAACTGTCCAACTCATGCCAGCATGAAAAGCAGACATGAAATGATAGCAGCGACAATTATTACACATACTACAGTCTACAACATTCCAATAACTGTGTTTAATATTAACAATAAAAGAATAGTGACCTTACTGTTCCAGTAGCATTAATATGTAGTTATAGATTTCACTAGGAAACCATGTAACTTCCCTTCTTTTAGTTAATTTAAAAATTTTTAATTCATAAACCACTATCTATATTCCATTGAAAGCACCCAATACAATCTGTGAAGTGGTGTGGCATTAGGAAGGTCATCCAGCTGTAGAAACCATGTCAAAGTAGACAACAAAGCTTCTTCTCTGGCTTGCCAGTTCCTGTCAAATCATCAAACCCATGCCAGCATGGAAAACGCACATTAAATGATGATGATGATGACAATGACTTAAAATTTCCTAATCTTAAATTAAAGGGAAATACAGCAATACTAATATTTACTTTTGATTTATTTAATTTCTTTCTTAGTTATAATTTTGTTTTTCTTTGGTAAAAATAGTTTTGCATTTTAAGAATGCCTGAATATAGAAAATTATGGTTATGATTATAAATTTATAACTATCAATTCTTTTCAACCTAATAAGATAATTTTATGTTTTCCTCAATATAGGCGCAGGAGTGGCTGTGTGGTAAGTAGCTTGCTTACCAACCACATGGTTCCGGGTTCAGTCCCACTGCGTGGCACCTTGGGCAAGTGTCTTCTACTATAGCCTCAGGCCGACCAAAGCTTTGTGAGTGGATTTGATAGATGGAAACTGAAAGAATCCTGTCGTATATATGTATATATGTGTGTGTGTGTGTGTTTGTGTGGCTGTGTTTGTCCCCGCCAACATTGCATGACAACAGATGCTGGTGTGTTTACATCCCCATAACTTAGTGGTTTGGCAATAGAGACCGATAAAATAAGTACTAGGCTTACAAAGAATAAGTCCTGGGGTCGATTTGCTCGACTAAAGGCGGTGCTCCAGCATGGTCACAGTCAAATGACTGAAACAAGTAAAAGAGTAAAAGAGTAATATACAATAATCTCTCTCTAACCTTCAGAGGCTTACTCTTTGCTCTTCATGCATGCCTCATAAACTCTGTATTATGTATGGAAAGAGAAAAACCCATTGTTGTTAACAGAGGTAATAATGTTTTGTGATCTATCACTATTCTCTTAACTTAGCTTCAAATATTCTTACTCTAACTCTCCTCCACTATGCCCTATGTATGCTACTGTGTAAAAGAAATTATCATATGAAGTGAACTGGCTGTAAAATCCAAAAATTTTTAATTGTTGTTTAATCCAAATAGGATGTTCCAAATGTAACCATTTTGTCTTAGGCTTAGGTACATTGTATCTGGAGCTACATTATCTAGTGTATTCTTCTATATCTATGATGTGATTTAAGGGAAATTTGCTTCTATTTCAAGCATACTGAGCAACCACAAAGAGGCTCGACATCCATAAATTTTGTTTCCAAATATGTCCTGGTCAGTCACTTCTTATGTACGTCTGGAACATCTAAATGTGAACCCTCCTCCATTGCACCTTTCATAAAGTATAGATAGTATTACTAAAGATAGTAGTATTATCAGTAACTAATAATACTAACAACAACAAAAAAGAAGGCAGGGTGAATAAAACTGTTCTTGCATCTTGTACTTACATTTGTGAAATGCACTGGGAGTGCATGGGGGTGCTGCAGGAACGGTAGCTTTGTCAGCAGCCACTTGTCTACTATCACCTGTGATCTCTGTTCTCATACAGCCCGTGCTGATTCGACGGCCATTCGGCTGAGGTCGGATAAGTAGACGGGAGTCTGGAGGGCTTCCACTGAATTGAACCGTATTATCATGACCTTCTTGATAGCCATCTTGATCGTTCATACTAGTATAAGAAATAAATTATGATAAGTCAGTACAGAATAAATTATACAGAAAAATAATTCAAAACAAACAAAAGCTATTTCAATATTTTCTTGTGCCATAAGAATTTATAAACTTCAAGAGAATGTGAAATAATTCTTTTTTGGAATGGTGAATTTCAGACCAGATATAGCTATAAATAATAGTATGTAAATAGCTTTATTATATATTAACTTAAAAGCCACACACTGTGTGGACTTCTAAGCTGGCTCCTGCAGAGGGCTAATTGGGCTTGTGGCCCAAAACTAAAGAGAGCTAAATAGCATGATTATAATATGTCCATAATGACTATAAGCCCCAGTGGTGTTTGGTCACAGGTTAAAGACGGATTAGAATTAATTCTGTAATGCAATCATTCTATTGTTCCAGTCCCAAGTTGAATTCCAACTGTTGGCCAATTTGTCCCAAAGTTCTTATCTCGATGTAAAAATAATGAAGCAAATGTCATCTGTCACCCCCTTGGTCTCTCACATCATCTGACAAATGCCACCATGATGGCGTGAATCAGCCAAGCTTTACCTACAAGAAAAAGCAACCGAAATGCTTTTAAATCAGATCCCAATGCTGGATGTTCAAGAGCCAAATGAAGGGCAGATTTTCAATTCTGGGACCATCCTGATTCCAAAATGGTATAATATGTCTATGTAGAGCAAATGTAGGCTGAGATACAGGAGTCCCAAATGGACAGACAAAATTTCGCTTTTATTATAGACTAGCAGTATAGCCCGGCTTTGCCCGGGATTAAGTTGGGATTATTAAGCTAATCAAGTTCTTTATTTCAAACCAAACTAAGTAACATGACGTCAAATTTATTATTTATAGCTTTATCTGCTTTAAGATTCAGCATTCCAAATTAGAATTATTTTCTTGCATGTTTGTATACAAGCATACTTTTGCATAAATGTATTTTCAAAATTTTCTGTTGCTAAAAATCAAGACATGCATGAACTTGATGGTTTCCAAAGTGATTGTTCTCACAACCTTCTTGGAGAGCTGTAAAAAGTACAAACCAATCTGAACATTTTCATTAAACAAAGCTGTTAACCATTTTGTGCAAACATTCACAACATCCTACTGTATTGGAGGTCACTAAGCAGAAGAGAGCAACAAGAATGACCCTTCCACACAACTACCTCATTCAATCAGCAAGACCCTTCATCATTTTACAAATAACAAAAATTTTATCGAACAAGACTCAAAAACATTGAAGCAGAACTGTTACATCACCAGCTGCAATGAGTAGGCCATATTCAAAGAATTTCGCATCATCAACTGCTGAAGATGCTTATATATAGAGAATTACAATTAGAAACAAATCCAAAAGAATCTCTGAGATGGCAACACAAAGAACAAATGGAGTTAGCATTCAGCAACTATAATAGTAATGTTTCCTCCAAGCATGTTGATGCATCTGATCATCATCTATGAAAGAGAAAATGTCACACTTGATGGAACTTGTGTGAAAGTAACTGCAGAGTGGAGGCTGACAGAAAGAGACATTAATGGTAGGAAACAAGCTGGCATCAAGGAGACATAAACTCAGCTTTGTTCTAATTCTCATGTTTTTATTTTTAGCATTCTTTTAGGTCAGAAATAGGCTTTTAAAACTATCTTAAAACACAGATAAATTCAATGTAACCAAATTCTTGACCCCAAAAGATGCCAATGATGAAAAGGATTTGCAGACAGATATTTTCATGATCTTATACTGGCTATTCACACACACAAACACAAATATATATAGAATCATCATCATCATTTAAAGTCCGCTTTCCATGCTGGCATGGGTTGGATGGTTTGATTGAAAACTGGTAATCAAGTGGGCTGCACCAGGTACCAATCTGATTTGGCAAGGTTCCTATAGCTGGATGTCCTTCCTAATGCCAACCACTCTGAGTGTGTAGTGGGTGCTTTTAATGTGCCATCTGCATGGATGCCATTGACCTGACACTGGTATTGGCCATAACTATGGTCTCACTTGGCTTGAAAGGTCAATACAAGCATGGTATATATAGATACAGTATACACTGATGACAGGTAACTACCCACAAACCTAGATCTATAAGTATCACATAAGGCTACAGATGGGAGTGATGATCTCCCTTGCATATACTATATGGGCACAGACTGTGTGCCAGTAGCCAACAGGAAAAGATGTTTTCCTGGGGCTAAATAACAGTAACATCATTCTTATATAGGGCTGTCACATTATGTTGGCAAATAAACTTTACTATTCAGTACTGTTAGACGGAGAAGATAAGTAGACAGGTGTCTGTAGGGCTTCCACTCAGAGATTTAAAACAAGTTATGCACATATATATATATATATATATATATATATATAGATAGATAGATAGATAGATTTCAAATGATCCACAGCATGGTGGTTGAGGACCTCTGCCCTAAAGTTTTAATTGAAATACAATAAATTTTGTACTGGAGAAGTCATCCTCAAAAGAAAGGTGTATCTGAAGAATTTCTAAGAGAATGATGTACTTATTTATGATTCCTAACAATTGATCAGGAATACTGGTTTCAAATTTTAGCACAAGGCCAGCAATTTTGAGAGAGAGCACAAGTTGATTACATCGATCCCAGACCTGAACTGGTACTTATTTCATCAACCCTGAAAGGACGGAAAGCAAAAACAACTTAGGCAGAATACGAACTCAGAAAGTAAAGATGGACAAAATTCTGCTAAGCATTTTGCCTGGCATGCCAACAATTCTGCAAACTTGCCACCTTAATTGTTTAGGAATATTATTATAAAACAGGCATCATAATTTACAGCTTTTTCCTAATAAAAAAAAATTATCATTTATATCCCAGAAATAATATAGTTTGCTATAAGAACTTACATAACATGTGGATACTTACTGTGAAATTGCTTCTAAGTTTCCACAGCAGTCTGGATTTCGATATACTTTTCTTAGTGCTTCAAGGACAGTATAACCTGTAGTGAACACTTTATATGTGAGTAGAAATGTGTTGAGAAAATCAATACTAAGAAATCGCAGATCTGTTAATCGATCAAGAAGGCGGTCAACGGTGGCATGTCGAATCTGAAATCAGAAACAAAAAAAATAAACCCTACAGACTTCCTTGGAATTCCTATTTTTAACTTAAATAACAATAAATCATTTTCTATACATCATCACAAGTATTTATAAAAATATTTTTGATTATATTTGTTAAAGTCTCAAATAATTTTGACCAAAAACAATGGCACGCAATACATTATCATATGAAAACTGAAATGATTTTTAGAGTTAAAATGATTAATGCAAAACTGACTAAGATAGATATGCTAGTATCTTTAAAAGATTACCAATAATTGATAAATTAATTTTTAAAATGTGTTACTCAGTTGGTTATGATTACGAGGGTTCCAGTTGATTCAATCAATGGAACAGCCTACTAGTGAAATTAATGTGAAAGTGGATGAGCACTCCACAGACATACCTTTAACATAGTTATCAGGGACATTTCACATGGTACAGAGTGTGAAAAGGTTGGCCCTTTGAAATATGGGTACTACTCATTTTAGCCAGCCAAGTGGACTGGTGCAATGTGAAATAAAGCATCTTGCTCAAGGATACAATGCTTTGCTAAAGATATCAGGCTGAATAAAAAGTAAGTAAGTAACGTTTTGAAACATGAAATTCATCTCAATATATTTCAACAATGCAGAAATTTCATTCCTCAAAGTAAGTACTATTACAATCAACACATTTTTGCCAACAAGTTACAAGTTTGCTTATTCCAGTAACATAAAAATCTGGAGTTCTGGAACTGATGAACCCTTTGAATGCACTTTCAGCATCGGTTTGATTTTTGAACTCCTCTCACAGGAAACCATCAAGGTGCTTGAAAAAGTGGTAGTCGGTAGGAGAAAGATCTGGCAAATAAGCTGGGTGGGGAGGACTTTGGAGCCCAATTCCTTCAACTTCTGAAGTGTCATTAGTGAAATGTGTGGCTGACCATTGTCATGGAGACTGATTGGCCCTCTTCTGTTGACCAGTCTGGGATGGAAGAGTAGCAGTTTCCATTCATTTTGGCAATTTCATGGCAATATCTTTCTGCAGTAATGGTTTTTCCAGGTTTTAAGAAGTTATAGTAGATAAGTCCAGCAGTACACCACCAAACAGTCACCATAACCTTCTTTTTGAAGAGTTTGGGTTTAGGGAAGGTTTTCAGTGCTTCATTTTGGTCCAACCACTGCGAATAACATTTTTTATTATTGTACAGAATCCATTTTTCATCGCAAGTTAAAATATGGTCGAGAAATGGATCGGTCTGGTTACAGAGAAGAAACAACAAACAAATTTCTTATCTGTGCATTTTCTGATTTTCATTCAAATCGTGTGGTACTCATTTGTAAAGCTTTTTTGATTTTCTGATTGTATGCAAATGATTGCAGGCAGTTTTCTGGCTAACTTGAAGTTCTTTTGCCAGTTCTCAAATGGTTTTAAGTGGATCTTTCTCAATGATGGTCTTTAATTGACTGTCATTGATGACAGATGGGCATCCACTACACTCATGATCTTCAAGGCTCAGGTTTCCACTATATGAAATTGTTTAAACAATTTTTAAGCTGACCACTCACTAGTCATTTCCTCACCAAATGTTTCGTTGATATTGTGAGCAGTTTCAGCTGCTTTATGTCCTTTTTTGAAGTTGAATAGCAAAATTGCTCGAATATTGCGCTTTGACAGTTCCATTTCAGATGATTGTAACAACAGTGAAAAAAATATCAATGTTAATTTATTGATGCATTTGGGCAAGTACCATCAGACAATTGCAAAAAAATGCTTTACAAAAAATTCAAAACTCTGCAAAACTCTGGTACAAATTCTTCATAGTTCAAAACATTGCTTACTTTTTACTCGACCTAATAACAACATTAGAACTACACCAGGCTCCAATCTGATTTGGCAGAGTTTCTACGGCTGGATGCCCTTCCTAACGCCAACCACTCAGAGAGTGTAGTGGGTGCTTTTTACGTGCCACCAGCATGAAGACCAGTCAGGCGGTACTGGCAACGGCCACGCTCAAAATGGTGTATTTTATGTGCCACCCGTACAAGAGCCAGTCCAGGGGCACTGGCAACGATCTCGTTCGTAAGTCCTTACACATGCCGCGGGCACAAGTGCCAGAAAGGCGACGCTGGGCACAGGGTCCATCACAATTTCGCTTGCCCCAATAAGTCTTCGCAAGCTGAGTTTCGTGTCCAATGAGGGAGGCGACGTTGGCATGGGTGCCAGACGTCAAATTTAACTCAATACTTTCTTAAAAAATTATTTTTAAAAAAGTGCTTAAATGTGACTGTTACCACAGATTTATACCATTAAAATACTTATTTTACCTGAGGGACTCTGCAAGAATTAAGGGTTCTGCTAAATTTTATATCCACATCATCACGAAAAAGCTTTGGATCAGACCTGTGGAGAGAAAAGTAACAAAATAGTTTTTCCTTTTGTATTCATTATAAAAATACCTTTTAAAAGTTCAAATATATATTTTTTATTTCAATGTATTAAATATTTACAAATTTATTAATCATTAATATGTTGTTAAATAGTAATCATGTTAATTAGTGTGATTTTCATAACTTGGAATAGTAAAGATCTGTTAAGCTTCAATATAACATTTAATGAAGACGATAACAAAATTTGTAAAGCAATATTTCATACTTTTAATACTGATTATCATTATTATCATTATTTTTAATGTATTTGATATTGAAACTGTTTAGCTGACTAATTTTCTATCAGCCTATTTATATATTTCATTTCCTATTACTTATTTTCACCTAAGATCTGGTTCAAAGTTCAAATCACAGATTGAACTTACAAAAGTAAAGCCTGTAATTGCACAATTTATTCATCTACTAGTAAAAATTAATTGATAGAATTATGTATACTTATTGAAATTTCAATATTAGAATCTTAATCTACTTGGGATGATCCATATAATGCTTGTTTCTTAAGTTTTCACAAAAATTAAAAGGAACCAAAAGTTAATTAACATTTGTAAAAGATTTGCTGATGGATTAGCAGCATGTTAATATATAAGTTACTTCTTTAATTTCCTTAAAATTTCAGCCTATTGTATACCTCACTATAGTTTACATAAACCTATTCCAATAATTATGTACTATAGAGAAAATTTGTTTTGCTTATTGAGTTTCAGTTATGCCTTATAAATGTCATACTCTTCAATTTCAAATTTGGAACATCAGCTCTACAGATTACTTTTTTATTTCATTTTCTTTTTAATGGCATAGTCAAAGGAGGAAATGCAGCACCCATGAGTTTTTTCAGGATCTCTAAAACTAGTGAGGGGAAAGGAGAAAAATATCAGGAGGCCCAAAGACTGCAACAGAGTGGACTCCTCTAAAAGCAGTCATGAGTCAGGAAGGGATGTTAAACCAGGGTATGTATTAATCTATTAATATTACATCAGAATTGAATGGGATGTAGTGCTTGAATTATAGGTATCCCTTTTATATCTTAAATCATTTATAGGTGGTAAAGATTTTTCAAAATTTTCTGAACTAAAAGATTTCCACATTAATTTTTCCAAGAACTGAAGCTGTAATAACCTAGTTTTATTCTCAAGACATCTTGTAAAATTTTATAGCCAAGCATTGTTTCAGTGGTTTTGTTTCTACTATATCCCCTACTTTCAAGAAACTTAGCTGATGATTTCCTTAAGACGTTTACCTTATAGGGACCCTTTCCTAGTGTTCAATTTCAAATTTAGTAAGGATAGTTTTTTTTACCTGAAGTCTTATACAAGATACATATGCTATATGCAGTTAGGAGCAATGATGTGAGAAGCAACATTTATTTTTCAATCTCACAGAATTGTTAGTGTAATATACTAGAATATTCTATCATGGATAACCTTTTCTAAAGCCCTCCTTTATAATTATAAAGTTTAGCTTTTATAAGCAACCTGTAAAATAAAAAAAAAAAAATAAACAGCTGTAAACAACTCATCTTAAGTACTTAACAGCGTTTTTAAAATGTTTTTTTTTTTTGACATAGCAAACTATGTAAAAATAATGAACACAAATGCTTACAGCTAAAGAATTTAGATTTATTGGAATTACTCCTAAAATATGTAAATACCTCTTCAACAGTGGTTTAATTTTTCATATTTAGGAAAGTAAAAGAAAAAATTAAAAACCCCACAGATTTAGCATTGAAAAATGAAAAATTCAGAATAGGGAATATTAAACCAACAATTAGTTATCCAATCACATCATCAGTGGTTAAAAATTTGAGACCAAATTTCAGCTAGAGAAGCTGAAGTAAAACACCATTCATTTAAGGATATTCAAAGGAGGGAATTCATCCAGATTCTGGAAGTCAAGATATTTCCAGTTCTTGCACTCAGTTATTATGAATATTCTTTCAAATTATCACATATTTAAAGATTAACTTGATTAAATGATATCTGCCCTGCTAAAATAGATACACATTAATGTTGTCTCAAATTAAGACTAATTATCATCGTTATATGCTATAAGTATATTTGACTATACTCATTATCAAATATACTCCTAGCATATATCTCGTATTCCAGTAATAAGCTTCAAAACATCCAGAAATTGAGTAGTTTGAAGTTAACAAAGCTGTCCTTCTTCATGGCAGATGTAAAGAAGATTCTTCTCTTTGGAGATAAACCTGGAACTCAAAGTAGGACCATCGAGTCTCCATGGTACTATATTAGGCTTTCAATGAGGGCTTGTGATATGAGTATAAGACCAAGAAGATTTATAGACACATTTCATTTTTCTTACTCCATGCAGGGTAAACACTATTGACTACTGCTACTGTGCTGAAAACCAGGCCATACCAGATGTTATATTTTGGAAACTTTTGCACCCTCTATTAGCAAAGACATACAACATGAAATTTAGGGCATACCAAAGCTAAATGGGACAGAAATTTTCATTGTGCGGGGAAGCACATCTTGTTTATGGTCACTCAAAAGAAGATATTTTACTACAGGGATGTGTCATTTTAATATTTACTAATAGCTATATTAAATTTATTTTTATATTTGTATTTTATGAAATTTTAAATTTGGTATTTTTTTTTTTATAAAATTACATTTTAATAGAAAATGTACTTCCATTATACAATTTCTTACAGTCAAATTTAATATGTGTTAAAGAAAAGTTATGCCTGTTATGTGCTCCATTTATTAGAAATAGATTCTAATGTATGTTAAAAAAGAAATTCATGTTCAGTTCTTCCAGCAAAAGCAAAAAGATAAGGGGCTGATAAACTAGAACCATCTCTAGTTCTAAAGACAACAGGAAAAGAAATGTATGCAGCACATACAAACACTTGCGTGTGATTTGTAAAATGAATGACAGTTTGAAATTAATATAAATTCTTCCTTAAATATGAAAGCTTAATCATATATTAAAGAATATTTCTTGTATGAAAAAAGCTTCTTCTTCATGGATGTAGAAGAAGCAAATATCCGACAATTACAACTTCTATCACTGCTTTTAATAAACATATGGAAATATAAATAATTCAATAGAAAAGTAGAAATTATATTAATAAAGTGATTTTTGATGCCATATAAAGAAAACCTCTCTATGAATAAGTGAATATGACAATTGTTATTATAAGAAAACAGAATATTATTTTGGCTTCAACATACCTTAATGTACCTGTATACATACTCCCACATAAACACAAGCATGTGTTTTCATGTGTGTGTATGCAAATAATATTTAAATACTTTTGAAAATGTTGTTCTAACTGAATCTTGAATAATTTCATGCTTTAAATAACAAATCTTAAAAATTGATATTTACTTGCAAATTTGGGCAGAGTATTTATGAGAATATAAGAACAAGTGTTTTCTATCTTAATCGTTTTATAATCTGGACATTTAGGCTTTTAGTAACCTATGTGCTAAAGTACATTGCAATGTTTTTTTCAGAAATGTTTTTTTATTATTATTTGTTTTTTAGAAATCAGAGACTGCATATTTGTTGACTAAAATGCAGAGGCTTGTAAGATATTAATCTCTTAAATCATAGCTAATAGTTTTGATTCTTACAAAAAGCACTGCAGTGCATTTTTAGGCCAGGCAAGTATCACTGTCTGCTTCAATTCATTAATGGAAGATATGCACTCATTTCATTTACAAAAGAAAACTGGTTGACATTTGGGAAAATGTATTTCAATAACAAAACATTTTTATTCTTTACTATGAACATAAAATTTAATGAATATTGAAAAATAAGTAACAGTGCTGTTAAGTATTAAGTCCTGATTAAAATATTCCAGTTTTCTTAGATGCTTGTGATTTCAAAATCATAAACGAAACTTTTGAGTCACACAAGACAAAGTGGATATTCTCAGAGATCTTATGGTTTAATTAAGTATCTGATTATCAGAAAAATGTTTCTTGTCATAATAACAAATGAACTGTAATTTGGTTTGCTGTAATTTTTAGAAAATAGTTGATTCATAAAAGGATGACAAAATTTAAGAAACTTAACAAAATATACTTGAAATTTCAGGACTAGCACATATTAAAATATTTGCACATATTATTTATGTAGTTATAAAGGTTTTTAATTTCAATTCATTATTTCAAGCTACAAGATTCAAGATTGGAACAAAATTTTTAACTTTTAACCACAAAATGTACCGCCAAAGACATGCAAGCATAATTCTTAACAAATAATAGAAAAAATTATATAAAAAATTGAAAGTGAGAAATAAAAGTTGAAAACCTTTTTCTAATATTTAGGAAAATTATGTAACCAAAGCCATTATCCTTAATAAAATTTTGAAAAAGAGAAAAAAAAAAGAGCTGAAGATGTATTAGAGAAAGATAGAATACTTGAAATTTCCTTGAATTACCATTTATGTAAAGATGTATAGATACCCTGACCACACAAAGAAAAAATGAATAAAAAAATGAATTTTTATAGAGGTTGTATTAAGAAGAAGAATTAGAATGTATTAGGTTTTAAAAGATATTTGACTTTACTGAAGCTTTTGCCTGAAAACAGGGCGGCTATAAGTTCGTTTCTTCCATATATGTCTGGATTGAAAAAAGAAATAAGGCTTTACTAACCAGATTTTAAAAATAAAGGATAAAATACCAAATATACTACTCTCTCTCTTTCTCTCTGGTTTTGTGTCTCACTTTCAGTTCTAATAGCTTTTTATTTTCCCTTTTAAACAGCTGCTGCTTGTTACATCCTTATATATTTCTCACAAGTTACTGTACACAATAGACTGCTCATTGTGATGAAATCACTGTGTACTGACTCTACCAATAGGCATAACAGAATAGGAAGATGACTTAAATTATAAATATCAATGAGATGGTGGACTCTAAATTTCTAAAAAAACATACATGATAAAGATCTTTCCAGTAGTCAGGTGGTACTTATTCTGAAGTAAAAAATGGTTTTCTGCAACATAGGCTGCCAACAATGAACTTCTACATTAGCTGATATTTAACTGCTCCTTGTAAATTGCCATTGTAAACCACATTTCACAGAGGAATTTCCAAGAGGTTGAGATACAAGTTTACAAAGGGCTACTTTGAAAAGGAAAGTGAAAATAAATTCATTCATTAATTAGGCCTGAACAAATATTACTAATTAATCAGCTGTGGATAGTCATTGATAGATCAGTTGTGTTTACTTGATAAATCAGCTGTTGTGTTTAATTGGTAGATCAATTGTTGAATGCTCCATGTTGATCTGTGAGTTACCATGCTATTGCACTCACTTCTAATATCTCCAAGATGATGGAGGCAACCATTAACAACATTCTCCTCCAACAATTTGAATCTCCCTCTCTTTCCTTAATGATCACCAGTACAGCTCTCATAGAATAAATTCTGTTGGGGAATTAACTTTCCTATATCATTCAGTTGTAGGTTATAAACCT
The DNA here is from genome assembly GCF_001194135.2 of Octopus bimaculoides. Classification (NCBI taxonomy): domain Eukaryota; kingdom Metazoa; phylum Mollusca; class Cephalopoda; order Octopoda; family Octopodidae; genus Octopus; species Octopus bimaculoides. The sequence goes on from NC_068982.1 coordinate 29,221,418, forward strand.
TAAGAAATTTGGTAAATGCAGTGTCATTAACACCAGTAAAGCCTTCGACTATGTCAGGTGCATGAATTTCTTATCCAAATTGCTTGTCTACAGGATCCTCCCATCTCTTGGACCTGTAGCTTCCAATCAGATCACACAACTACTGCATGGGGTGATAGAGCTCTTTCATACCCATAATATATCAACTCTGGTGTATACCAGGGTGCAATTTTGTCCCCCACACTTTTCTCTCTATACATCAAGAACCTACTTGCCTCACCACCAACAACATTCACTCTTCTATAGATGATACCTTGCTACAATCTTCCCTAACCTTCCACACCTAAGCGTAGTCTATAAAGCTCAGACTAAATCAACAATGGAGTATTGCTCCTACATTTGGGACTACTCACACATTCACACACAAGTACATCCATCCCACCATGAAGAAGGCCGCTCAACTGATTAGCATGAAACCTTTGACCATCACACACTAATTTCCTGCCTACACAAACGCTGTCTCACCTCTCAGCTTTCTGCATAATGGAGCCAAGTGGTGTCGTACCACCTCTTCCCAGGCATTCTGGACTCATTCATTTATTTTCCTCTCTTTTGTAAACTATCTCACATTCACACTAACCACTGGGTATAGTTTTTTTATCCAGTACAAAACATCGACTTTTTGGAATTCCCTCACCTGCAGATGTTTTCCTTGCCAATCAGTTATATTTACTACATTGAAGAATTGTTGTATTTAACTGATATATACCAGATGTATGTCCTTAACATATCAATAGCAGTATATCCTTGATATATATGAATTGTTGTATTTACTTCACTGATTAACTGCTGCATTGACTTGATAGATCATGTGTATTTATTTAAAGACTCACAGATACAATATTACTATCTTAATTTGTGGATGTGAAAGAGTTCTGTTATCACATGCTGCAGTAGTGTGATCTGGTTGAAAGCCACAGATCCTAGAGATGAGAGACAGATGGTTCCCCTAGGCAAGCAATTCAGACAATAAACTCATGTTTATTGAAGGTTTCGCTGATGTCATGAGTAAAAACGCTGCATTCATCAATCATAATATATTGCAAACTGTCCAACACAGAGAAGAGAAATACATGTGTCTTTCTCAAACTGATTTCTATAACATAACTTCATTTCAATATATCAATAAGATTATGTAACTAGTTAAAAGGAGATTAAAGGAAACATTTCTAGATCATTATGTAGATGTTGGCTACAATAGATTGCAGTGATTTTGTAGTAAAATAAATCATATCAAATCTAAGAAAGGTATTTGGGATGTGCGATAAATGTGATAATGAAAATGATTAAGAATTGATCTGTAAAGTCTGGTAATTTGGACCAGAAGTATCAAATCTCTAATATATAAAAGTAAAGATGCTATCAGTCCAATAACCTAAGCCAAGCCTTCCATCAATATTATCAGCATACGGATAAAATATTAGACCAATATTTTTGTCCATTTTATGCTTGGTATACAAACTTGCATAACTTTTATACTAACATTTTATTTTTGTATGTATTATCTTTCTCATGCTACAATATACATTTTAGTTGCTTATGGTTAGAACTAACAAAATCTTGAAAATTTTCAGTTAGCTACTATACAAAATTAGTCAATAGTTTTTTGTAAAAAAAAGTTCAAAGATTTTGAATTAGAATAAGAAATTTTGTATTCTCTGTTTTCTCAACATTTGTTTCCTTTAACTTCATTATTTCTTGGCTAATTTATAGTAATATCATTTGTGCCGCAAATGGCTGTTTGGAAAGTGAAACTATTCAAAACCTATTAAATTTTTAAATCATTAGGTTGGTACCAACATCCCACCCATTCTGATTTCCTTATCCTTAAAGAATTGTGTGCAATACTATTAAGATTATTTAAATGTAAAAATACATTTTCTTTTTATTAATAAACTGTAAAGTAACATTTATTGCGCTTATCATAAGGAAATACTAGCTATTCCAGTTATTACCTACGAATATAACTCTTATTTAGTGTATTGGGTTTTAAAGTATTTTACTTTCAGTCATAAGAATTTTCAGTACAATAAAGCATTATGAAAAATGAACAATTCCCTGATCATTTTACTTTTGCCGTCAACTTGTCTTAAATTATACTTACAGCAATTTATATTCTCTAAATGCATTTGTTTAAACAATCGTTATTATATTACAATTTTATAGGCTATCTGATTTTCATATTTATATTTTGTGATACTATGATCAAAAATCAATCTAACTGATTTAAACTCTGAAACAAGAAAACCACTTGAAGTTTTAATTAGAAAATTCAAAATAATAATAATAATAATAATATAAACATGCATAAATATTTAAGACTATCAAATGTTTTTTTTTTTTTAATATAATGCATTAAAAACATCAAGATCTTCCAAGTTATTTTAGCATCACAAAGCTGCACACTTTACATATTATGGGTGATTGATGGAAGCCCAAACTATATTGTCATGCTCTAACAGCATAAGAAAACTTGCTACCAGAATATAATGAATAAAAATCTACAAATTGTAAATGAGAGATATAAAACTGCTTGAATTTAACTTAAAAATGATAAATCACTACAGAAAAGTGCCCGCATACCATCAGAGTGCACGCACTCAGACACAAAAAGAAAGATGAAAATTATAAGTAAAGCTATAAAAATAATATATTATAATTGAAAAATAAATTAAATAATTTGTAAAGGGAAGCACCATCAAGAGAAAATTTCAATTTTAAACCTAGCACGTTTATTAGATTCATACTCTCTAAACAAAATGAGTGCAAAGGAATCAGATTTCAAAAGAGAGCAAATTTGAATAAAAGAAATAAATAAATAAACCTTCTAAAAAGTCAAATGATGATAAAATTGACAAGCAAACTTGGAAAATAAGTAAACTGAACTAAAGAAAAAGGTATCAAATTCCATGAATTCTTAAAGTGCCATTTAATATTACGGTGCTTCCTAGTTTCAAAAATTTTGGGTGAATAAAAAAAAAAATGTCAGCCAAAGGAACTTTCATGCTACTTCTGAATAAATACTCATCTTGACTCATTAGGTTGAAGACACTTTATCGACAGTGCAGTCACTTTATCAACCAGATTTGGAAGAACAGGATTTTGTAGTTGCTGTTGTTGGTATTGTTGTTGTTGTTGGTAGTGCTGGTAATTTTTATTATATTATGTTTTCACTTCTGTTGCAGTCTTCTTTTCAGTGACTTAATACCTTGCTTTTGTTTCTGGCATCGGGCAGGGATTTTAGTTTTGATTTCTCTTTCACTACTTTTCTGCAAATTTGTTTCCAAGATGCTATCTTATTTTCATCCTAGTGTATTTCTGATTGTTTATTAAGTTTTAAAATATATCTATTCTCACTAAAGTTGAAAAATCTTCTGTTAATGAACCATAATTGTTATGCTTCAAGATATTTATTTTTGTCTATAATCTTCCTCATGCAACTTTCTGTATAGCAACTTTTTTTTCCTTTTGACCATAAAATTTCTGTTATATCCTTTGTATCAGATGAATTACTTTAAACTAAAAATTATTTTAATTTTTATATCTTATATCAAAAGAAATACAAGATTATTCTAAAGGAATATAATAAACTACAGAAACTAAGATTCTGATGAGGTAAAATTGACACTTTATGTTTATGAATCTATCATTTGGAATAAATTACATACTTTTCACTATCTCACCTCATCAATGTTCAGAATAAAATTATCACAGAAAATGTCACCAGTTAGATGACCAATATAAAACTTAAACTGTTATCATAACCCAAAATAATTTTCTTATATTTACAAAAGCTTTATAATACAATCTGTATTCAGATGCTCACACACACCCTTATATACATACAAACACATATATACACACATGTGAAAATATTCATTTTTGTCCTAGCACAAAATAATTTTTAAAAGGGGGGGAAAAAGTTAAGCAACAATGATTGTTACAAGAAAAAGTGAACCATTAAGACCAATTCTAATGTAGGATAGCTGTTGTATATATGTACGTATGGTGTGTGCGTGTGTATAAATGTATATGAATTATAATTATATATATATATAATGTAACTTTATATATATATATATATAAAGTGTGTATGTTTATGTATGTATGCACTTCAAAAGATATTTAAATAAGTCTAGAACTAAAATAAAAAAAGACTAATGTATTTTTTGTTGTTTATTATTATAACTAAATAGTATCAAAATATGAATTTCTTTTTAGATATTCTTATAAATAACAGGACGGTGAATATGCTTGATGTATTGTGTAAATTTTAAGTAAACCCTTATTATACACAAAAGACAAGAGTAATATATCTTTGTTGAATAGTTATGAATTCTTTACATTGTGTGTGTGTATATCAATACATGTATACCTCCACCCAGAAATATTTTTAATCACATAATATGAATAGAATAGAAAAAAAAAATATTTTTGTCACAAAATGCTATTCATGTAAATATATTTCATGAACCATTTAATTTAAAGTGGGAAATAAAATATATCAATTCAAAATCAAGACAACTGAAGTATCATTTTCTTTTTTCATTTGATAGCTTCACTGTCATCATTGCAATCATGGATGTGCTGATTGAAATTTCCACATGACTACTTTGTAAAGTATACAACCTTCTGTTAGTAGACTTCACACAAATTTGGGTGCATAAACAGTAATAATAAGAAAAAGAAGTAACTGAGAAACAATAGTTATTATATTAGGCATAGGCAACTTTTTTGGAGAAGCAGGCAGCATGAGAAGCATGAGACATGGCTCATCATCATGTAGGCTTCAAAGTAAATTTTTATCAGGAATGCTATTCAGGAAGTTCCAAAGGTTGCAGGTTGTCTATGACAATATTAAATATTGGTTTCAAATTTTGGCACAAGGCCAGTAACTTCAGTGGAGGGGGCAAGTCAATTACATCGAACCCAGTGTACTTATATTGACCCCAGTGTACTGGTACTTATTATTTTTACCTTAAAAGGATGAAAGGCAAGATTGACCTCAGTGAAATTTGATCCCAGAATGTAAAGTCAGATGAAATGTTGTCAGCATTTTGTCTGGCTTGCTAACGATTCTGCCAGGTCACTGCCTTTGACTATATTAAACATTAAAAGACCCCAATAGTCATGAAGAAATGCCATATTTTAGCACAGATCTTTCTTTTAGTCCTTTCCATTTTCTATTCTCTTTCTCTTTTCCCTTGACACATCAGTTCTCTCTCATTTCACCTTAACTGATATCAAAAGGAAGTAAATTACATTAGAAAACAATATGATTCTCTTAATTTTTCTTTTCCTTATTTACTTTCTTTCCTTCAATCAAGATATCATTCTGAGACTTGTTTCTATTGAAACACAACATTATATAATAATTTCCCTCAAAGAACCATACGTATGAAAAGACACAGTTATTTTATTTTAATTTAGGCAGATTGTTAGCAGAATAAAGAAAGTGAGTAAATGTATACCCCCATGTTGCACAAGCATTGCACTCCTGAAAATTTTGCCAAACTGTGGAGTTCTGTATTGTGAAGTCTATTTTTGACTTCCATGTTACATGGAAATCAAAGACAGAAAATGTGTTTCACATTATGGAATTCTACATTAACGCAAGATTTTCATGAGCATAATGCTTTGGTAACACAGAGGATGCCTGTATTAATGTAAAATGTGAAACTTGAAAAGAATGATGCTTGAGATAAATGTGTGTGTGCATGTGTGTGTGTGTATGCATGTGTGTGCGTGCATGCACGCATGTGTGTGCGCATGTGCGTTCATATCTTAAAATGTTTATAGGCATTAATGTCTATGCAGATATATAAGCAAACTTTACAAACTGTATGTGAGGTTTATAATTAATAAATCTGGAATCATTAATTACTTATTAATGTAGACATATAAGAGTGTTCACTACATGATTGAATTAAGTATATGTAGAATCTAGAAATATGTTTATGATAACTGGAAATTATAATCTATTCCTTTTACATTTCTGATGATCAAAGACCCCCACCCCAGCAAAAGACATTTGTGTGAAGCCTATTTATTGGCTAAAATTTCTTTTTACTACGCAACACACACAGACACACACATACACATGCGGATATATATAAGTTAGTGCATAACATTAGTAAGGCTGGTTGATGAAATGATTTAAATACTATATAAAATTATTTGAATTTAAATTTTGATTAAAGAGTGTATAATAGAAGCAATAATAAATATGCATTATGTATAATGTAAAGAAATATCATATTGCATCCATATGACCACATGCATACAACCATTTAAGTATGCATATGACATTCAGTACACATATGTTTAAGAAGAAAAAAATCTGGCAGAAAATAAGTTTTTAGAAAATATTTTAAAAGCAAAGTTTTCTCTTATGTAGAATACTGTTTCAAAGCCACAGCCTAATGACTGAAATCAGTTAATGAATAAAGAAAACTGTAGAGCAGGTGTCAGCCCTATATATTCATAAATAAATCATGCAAAATACATTCTTGTAGATGTTATTCAAAATACTATTCTACACAAAGTTACAACAAAAACTTGATTATGCTATAAATTTATAATTTCGAGAGAAGGTGCCAAATTTTTAAAAATGCCAATATTGTTTTAGTGATTAAAGTTGGAAAAAAAAAAAAATAAGATAAATATATCTCCAGTAAAACCTTCTCACGTTTTCAATTCAATGCTTTTGCTAATCCCTAAATATTTGTGCATTTGGCTTTATTTATTTATTTATTTCTTTTTCTTTGTCTCAGTAAATACTGGATCACTTCAGTCATCTATACTCCACTCCTACAGAACAGGGGATTGTGCCTATTCAAAACAAACCATTATTCCTCTTGGTTTATTAATGATAAAATGACCATAGACTGATATATATTTTGCAATAATTTAAATCAACAAATTTATAACCATGAAAATATTTAGTTATCAATATATTACAAATTAACATGACCCCTTGAGCGTCTAAAGATGACAAAAGTTAACAGGAATCACTAATATGAATCATTAAGTAAATTATTTTAGTACATATTAATCTTTGTTTATAATACCTATATCAAGATACATTTCTTAAATATTGATAACTTCAGTGATTAAGAAAGCTATACTGCTATAGCTGTAGAATGGGTGAGATGAGTTCTATTCAGAAGTATGTGTTCACTTCAACCTTATGCTTCTCCTACCCACCTCATAAATCTAATAATATATTCCAGTATAATAGTGAAATACTTTTTAACAAACACAAAAGGAGGAAGGCTGATTCCTTACTGACAATACTTCAGGCCAGAACCATGAAGTATCACCTCATAAAGCAACTATTTTCTTGACAATTGGATCTTTGTAAAAAATCTTTGAAATAAATAGACACCTATTCTGGTAGCAAATAATTCTGAACAGATCAATGATTTGGACTTCTAAGAAAGAATTGATACATGTAATTAAATAAATTTATTTCTATTATACTAACAATAAGACAAAGGAAAAATTAATCATATCATAGATTTTTTTTTAGTTTTATATTTTAATTTTTAAATTTCATCAAAATTTATCTATTTATCTTTAGATGAACTTGTTTCCTTTTTTTTAAAATTTTTATATAGTTGAAGAGAGTTAAAATAATTTAATTTCAAATTATTGCAATGTTTAGTGTACCTAACTGACTGTGGCATAGTCACTGATGAAGATTCCCACATGGAGCTGTTCAGAAGGTCGCTGTAGTGAAGATTTTCAATGCACTGCAAACAGAACAACAAATAAAATATTTCATTGACAATCATACAAAATATTTATTGGGCGTCTTAAATCATATAAAAAATACATATCTTCTATCTTTTACTTGCTTCAGCCATTGGACTACAACTATTCTGGGGCACCACCTTGAAGGGTTCAGTCAAGCACATTCACCCCAGTACATTTTTTTTAAAGCCTGGTACTTATTCAATCATTCTTCTTTTGCTAAACTGAAAGTTACAGGGATGCAAACAAACCAGCGCTAGTTGTCAAGTGGTAGTGAGGAATATTTTTAGTATTTCTCTGAACACACACACATATATTCATTCAAAATATGTATGATATAAGGATTGCTGAATGAATATAATGCTTAATGGCAATGATGAGGTCAGTAAATGCAAATCTTCAGTGATTAAATAGGTATGCATTGAACATGATCCATTTAATGGGCTATAATTCACATGAGAGATAGCTATACATGTATGGAATGAATATAATATAAGCAAAAAAGAAGGTTATACTGGTATGGACAGAATGGTATGTAATATATACAGGAGACATAGCTACATGGAACGAATGATGTATAATGAGGTGAAAAATTATTCTGTGTTTATAGAGGGAAGTATTTTGCTGTAAAGCTAGAGCAAAGAAGAGCTGAAAAGGATTAGACCTGAAAATATGGAATCTAAGAAATGAGAAAATGAATTGAGATGGACAAGGATGATAGCGATGAGAAAGGTTGCAATGACTAGGTACTCTTTGATCCCTAGATAATCAAGTGTTTTTGATTCATTTACTCCAGTACTTAAATAAGTGAAAATTGCCATGATAGCACAATGAAATTCAGACCAACATCAATATTTTTTTTTTATTCTTAAGAAAATGAAGATTAAAAATGAAAAAGTTCTAAGTAAAAAAAAACAGTCAGATTTCTACTTGCATTGAGAAATTATTATCTCAGTTTATATCCTCATCACCATTCAGCATTATAGAAAAAGATATTGTAAAATTTCTAATGTGTAGATTGTGTTTCCCAGCTGGTGTTGCCCAAAATGCTAGGGCTCGAAAAGGCTGCTTGAATTTCTGAGAATGATAGTGATACACAGATGATTTTGCAAGAGAGAAGACTGCATTGGTATGGTCATGTGATGCATATTGATAAGGACAGCTGCATAAAGAAGTGTCACTCTCTAACTGTGGAGGGAACATGGGAAAGAGGTAGACCCAGGAAGATATGGGACAAGGTGGTGAAGCATGATCTTCAGACATTGAATCTTATGGAGATGATGACAATTAATTGAGAGCGTTGGTGATTCGCTGTGCTTGAGAAGACATGTCAAACCAAGTGAAATCTTAGTTGCGGCCAATGGCAGTGACACAGAAAAGGCACCCGTACCAGTGACATGTAAAAGGTACTTGTGCAGCTGACATGTAAAAGCACCCACTACATTCTTGGAATGGTTGGCATTAGGAAGAACATCCATTCATAGAAACCAAGCCAAATTAGACAGGAGCCTGGTACCAGTCCCAGTAAAGCCATCTAACCCATGCCAGCATGGAAAATGGACATGAAATGATGATGATGATATACAGACTAATAATTGGAAGCAAATGAATTTTTTAGTTTCTTTTGTTTATTCTAAGTTCATAGTTTTATTAGACATGTTGTGCATGTGTAATAAATCTTGCCACTTGCAGGAAGTAGTGAAATCCTATGGGTAAAACTGGTTTCTTAATGGTGAATTCTAATTTGATATTAAGCAATTTCTCAAATTTTTAAACTTTCCTTTGTAATATCTGATGAATTTAGTGCAGCGAAACCTTTTAAAGACAATTTTAAGATTTGTTTAATCATGAAAGAAAACTTTTACTAAAAATAGTAATTTTTTTGTAGGTTTTCTTTCGAATGTGAATGTATTTCAAGGGTTTTCAAAAGACTATTATGATTGGAAAATGCTTGCTTAACCTAAACATATTTGAATTCTATCTAAAAAATGCTGATTATGTCTTTTTCTTTTTCCATTTGTAAATTGAAGATTTATCATGACAGATTAAAAATATAATCACAATAAGACCTCGTCTAATTAATTATTTCAAAAAGCATTATGAATATAGAATTTTTTTTTTTTTTAAGTATAGCAACAAAAATGTAGTTCTTACCTGACTAATCTCACTACACCAAGCAGCTTTTTCTTGTGGGGTTGCTGCCACTAGGGACAGTGTTAATGGTGGTCCACTTTTTGAATCTATAATAAGACGGAATTCAAGACCATGATGATCTGGTCTATCTTTTCCATCAGTTTGGTTTCCCAATGCATTTGGACCAAGTGACTGACTGCCAAAACTGCCAACCGAGTCTAAAGAATAAGCTAAACAAACAAAAGAAACAAAATATTATGTTTACAATGCCTTAATAACAGCAGAGGTTTAAACAAAAATGCCAGCCATAAAAAAATATTCAAATTAATATAAATATAGAAATAATACATTTCTAAATCTCTCAGAGAGATTTATGCAGTAGTGATACGATGAAGTAGTTGTATGCTGTCAACTTAATGTGACAGTCCCCTGAAGGGAATAATACAACTGTTGGTTAGACCTAGGAAATTGCACTGCTTCCTGTCGGCCTTGACATTTCCTGTGTCCTTATTTTCACAAAGGGGAGACAAGCACCTCCACCCAGCTAAGCCTGCATCCAGAGACATGTTTCTGAGTCTTTGCTACTCCAGACTGATGACAATCAAAGACTCAGAAACATGTCTCTGGATGTAGGCTTAGCTGAGTGGAGGTGCTTGTCTCCCTCTTGTAAACATAAGGACACAGGAAATGTGTCAAGGCCGACAGGAAGTGGTGCAGCTTCCTAGGTCTAACCAACAGTAGTGTTATTCCCTTCAGGTGACTGTCACATTAAGTTGATAATATAAATATTCTTCAAATCCTGCAGGTAAACATTATTACCATATTTGTAGATAATGTTTCAGTCTTCTTAATCAATTGATTCTTTATTATTTGTTGAAACATTTCAAAACCAATTTCATGCCATATCTCATGTTTTATGCTTATGTTTTGATTTCTCATTACTGCTTTGTTTTAAACTTCTTGAAAATCATTGACTGCATTAAAAGTGATTTAAAAGAAAACATTCACTCATACACTTATTACAAACATTCACACACATGTAGATGTACACATCTTCCTAAACACCTCCTCTCCACTGTGTTCACCACTCTCCCTGCATTTACCTCTCCTCTGTCTCCCACTCACTCACCCTGTTCAAGCCTCTGTTTCACTTCACTTCTAGTCACCTCCCTGTCACTTGAGGATATGTCCCAACATATCTTCTTCACTAGTTTCTATCACTCTCCGCTCTGTCTCTTTCATTCCTTCTTTCTCTCTCCCTCTCTATTTTTCCAACTGGAGTAGTCATGTATCTCTTCTACAGCAAGGCACTAATTTTTGTCCTTCTATCATACTCTAACCTCTGATCACCTGGCACAAGACCACTTCCCTCAATACTACTCTCTCCTCAGTTGTGGGTCATGTCTTGCAAGTTACTTGGTGGCTTTGCCAGTGCCCTGTAAAACCCCCCCAATAAACTCTGTAAAGTGGTTGGCATTAGGAAACCATGCCAATGCAGTCTGATGAGTATGATGCAATCTTCCAGTTCATCAGCTCCTGTCAAAACAACCCAACCCATGCCTGCATGGAAAACAAACATCAAATGGTGATTATGTTGATAATGATATATATATATATATTCTTTTCTACTCGAGACACAAGGCATGAAATTTTGGGGGAGGGTCCAGTTAATTAGATTGAGCCAAGTATGCAACTGGTACTTAATTTATTGACCCTGAAAGGATGAAAGGCAAAGTCGACCTTGGTGGAATAAATATATATATATATAAAGAATAGTATAAATAACTACACATACACAACATGTCCTCATATATATATATATATATATATATATATATATATATATATACATACATACATATATATAAGAATAAATATATACATATCTACACACAAAATACACACACATATATACACAGAAATACACATATATACATTTGCATATATAAATATATACGTAAATATATATATATACATTTACATATATAATTATTACATAAACTATTATTATTATAAATTATATATATATTATAATATATAAATTATATATTATATATATAAGTTATATAAATTAAATTATATAATATAAATTATTATTATTATAAATTATATTACATATATAATTATCTTAATTATTAATTTTTCTATATGTGACAGTGGATTTTCATCGATGAGTTCATGAACCTAGGTTCTTTTCCCTAAAACTATATATATATATATATATCAGCACCCAGTCCACACTGTAAAGTGGCTGGCGTTTGGAAGGGCATCCAGCTGTAAAAACCTTGCCAAAACTGACCTCACCTGTGCTTGTGCCATATAATAAAGCACAAAGTCCACTTTGCTGAGTGGTTGGTGTTAGGAAGGGCATCCAGCTGTAAAAATCCTGCCAAAACAGTTACAGAAGTCTGGTGCAGGCTTCTACCTGGACGACTCTTGTCAAACTGTCCCACCCACGCCAGCATGGAAGGCAGACATCAAACACAATGATGTTGGTGATGATGATATTATGTGAAGGCACTTGACCTAGCAGTTAGGGTGTTGCACTTATGATTACTAGATTGTGGGTTTGATTCCTGCATGGGGTGACACATTATGTCATTGAGCAAAACACTTCATTTCACATTGCTCTGCAATCATTTCGACATCAGATGTGTGACACACTTGTGCACCTGCACAGATAATGTTGATTTGATAGAGGGAGGGAGCCAATGTACAGCATATACATTTGATCACTATAAACAAATCCTTTGCACAACAAATCATGTACCCTAAAACTGCACAATTATACATCATCTTCAATGGAAGGTTCCATCGTACATATATATTGCCTCCTGTCTAAGGAAGTATAAGGACTTTCCATGCAGATATACACAATGGTCTTTAGTTTCCATCTACCAAATTCACTCACAAGATTTTGGTCTGCCAGAGGCTATAGCAGAAGACACTTACCCAAGATGTGTAGCAGGACTGAACCTGAAACCACATAGTTCGGAAGCAAACTCCTTACCCATGTAGCCATGGCTGCACCAATATATGTGTGTGTGCGAGTGTTCGTGTGTGTGCATAGGAGAGAGAATGTGTATGTGCATATGTAGACACAAACACACAGTAGTTTCTGTCTACTAATTGCAGGTGCGTAACTCAGTGGTTAGAGTGTCAGGCTCACAATCATGAGGAAGTGAGTTTGATTCCTGGACCAGGCTGTGTGTTGTGTTCTTGAGCAAGGCACTTTATTTCATGTTTCTTCAGTTCACTCAGCGGTAGAAATGAGTTGCGACGTCACTGGTGCCAAGCTGTATTGGCCTTTACCTTGGATACATCAGTGGCATGACGAGAGGTGGCTGGTATGCATGGATGACTGCTGATCTTCCATAAACAACCTTGACTGTACTTGTGCCTCAGTGGGGAATTTTCTAGGTGCAATTCCATGGTCGTTCATGACTGAAGGGGGTCTTTATCCTTTACAAATTGTACACTAATTCCATTCATAAAACATTGATCAAGCTGAAGTTACAGTGGAAGTGACTTGCCCAGGGTGCTATGTGATAGAACATAAGACTGCATGGTTACAAAATAAACTTTGTGCACAACTCAGAAAACAGAATAAAGTTGATGTGTTGTGCTATCATACACTAATCAAATTAGACAAACTTACATTGATTTAGCTTTCTGTAACCTAAAATAAATTCTCACCAAGTCAAGAAAAGATCCTTTCCACAATCACTGAAGATGCTAGAAATAACAAACAAATTTCCCTCATGAAATGAGGAAAGACAGACATGAAAGCAATCTTACCAATTTCTCCATCTATTTTCCATTTTATTTTAAAGTTAAACTTACTGTCTTCATCAACGAGGAAAACTTCAGAACTGGGATCTTCAATAAGTGTGCAGTCTATCAGAGGAATTTTCCCTTGTTGCTGGAAAGAATCCATAGAAAGTAATTTTATAGCAAAAATTATAATTTTTTTTTTTTTTTATAATCATAACAAAATAACGAAGGTTTTAATGATAACTACAATAGCTTTATAGATTACCCTGGTAGAGAAAAATGAATATATAAAAACAAAAGCAATTCAGTGGAAATGTGTTTTC